>NC_057809.1:453338082-453707659 GCF_018294505.1 Triticum aestivum
GAAAGGGCTTTAAAAGAAATGCCACAGTCGGACGTCGGGGCGACATCATAGAAAGGGCTCTAAAAGAAATGCCTCAGTCGGACGTCGGGGCGACATCACAGAAAGGGCTTTAAAATAAATGCCACAGTCGGACGTCGGGGCGACATCACAGAAAGGGCTTTGATTCATAAGTAAATAATACTCATAATAAACATTTAATTCATGAGAATAAATGGGTTAGTCCATCCACAGGAATATTCATTTAATCGGAATTAGCACTCATGCGAATCACCGGAGTCTCTGTCATCAAAACTGTCATTGTTAGGACAAGATAATACGAATTTGGACATGGAATAGATGATTTGGAGGGGATATATGACTCTGCGGAGTTTGTACAAAATTATTCCCACAGCCAACGGATTTCCGTAGTCACGAAGGACTAGTTCCGTTTACGGTATTTCGGAAGAAAACACAGCTAACCAGTACACACCCATCCTACCTCTCGATGCTAGGAATCACGCTAGACATCGTCCAAGAAAAACTTTTGAGACGGGGAGATCACAATCTCGAATAGCATGGGATCAAATTTATATACGCGCGCTCTAAGGGGTGCCCCCCTCTCGGTCCCAACCGGAAACACCCATGCCCCCTGACCGGATGACTGGCTTTAATCCAGGGCCATGGAACCATCATCACGGCCTCTCCTTTTGGTGTGTACCAGAAAAGCGGTTTGCAACTTACTAAACCATATTCCTTGCGGAAAACATGTGGTAGTACAGGGAAGGAAATGAAAGGAACTGGACCGATACGATTTGACACTAAAGTCACATAGTCTGGCATAAGACTGGCATGCTACGACACTGCCATCTTACCCATCCTCATGCCAACACATGGCCATTCATACTCACATCCATCCACTTATGGATCATTGAACTCACTTACCTCAACATTGCATAAAATAACGTTCATCGGTATGCTCATCAACATGCCATGAAACTAACTAAATGCAGAACATGCCAAGACACTCATCATATCAAAAGTTCAAACATGCTTGCCTGGTTCAGAGTAGTCGGAGCCTAGCTCGGTGAAGTTCGCGGCTCCGTCACCTCCTTCGGTATCTACGGTATAAAGAAAGTATATGCGCTATCGTAAATACCAAGGAGTGCACAGAAAGTATACCAAATTTTTTTTAAATAAATATGATAAAAAACTAGACAAAATTTTAAAGAGAACAGAAAAAGAATCAACCAAAAATACCTTTCTGTTTAAAAGTTATAAAGGTTTTTGTCTAGGGACTCATCTGTAATGAAACAGAAGTTTTCTAGGAGCTAGTTTAGAAAAACAGAAAGCGCTTCGGTAGCGACTACGCCAGCCCAGAGGGAAAGCGCATTCGGCAGAAGACGTTTTCAGAAAATGCTTCGCTCCGACAGGATAGAGAGGCTGACAGGCGGGTCCCGCCCGTCAGGTTTAAATATTCAAACGGGGCGGCAGAGTTCGCCAGTGCCCGAGAGCCGCGGTGGTCGTCGGCGGTGATCCACGGCGAGGCAGAGAGATCGGAGGGTACCTCTGTGTTCAGGGCACCCTTCCGCGTCGGTTGGTGGTGGTGGTGGCGGTCGGCGAGCACCACGTCGACAGCGAGCTTTGCTCCGGCGGACGGCGGTTCGGGTGGTTGCGGACTTCGTCGGAGAGAGCTGCAGTGATCAAATTGAGGAGGGGGTTAGGCTTCTGGTAGCTAGAGGGAGTAACTGACGGGGTTTGGGCGCCGGAGATAGCCTCACCGGAGAGAATCGAGGTGGAGGTCGAGGCGGATCGGGGCGGCCGGAGCTGGGGGAGGAGACCTCCTCGAGGTCCCCCTAGTGGCCTGGCGGGGCGTTGGTGAGGTGTAGTGATGAGGCGTGCACGAGGGTGAGCTTGGGGGCCCTTTTTATAGGCGGTCCGAGGCGGTGGCCGTGAACGGGGATTTCCGGCGATGGTTACGGTGGCGCAGTGCTCGGTCGGGGGTGATTAGGGAGTCGAGCGCCGTCGTGGGAGTTTACTGGGTCCGTTTAGACACTAACCGGACTTGGATTAGAAGCTTAGGGCAGGCTTTGGTCGGAATGGGACGGCGCGGGTCCGTTGGCGGCAGAGAGCGCGTCCAGTGCTGTCGGGCCACGGCAACAGTGCAGCGGGGGTGCGCCGGCGTGCATGAGGCCACGCGGAGAGCCAGGGAGCAATGGGCGGCGCGGAACGGCGTTGAGCCGCCGTTCTTGTCCCCTGTCAGCCGCCACGGGAGATCTCAACGCCGCAGAAGACTCCGGCGAGGGCGGGCCAGCGTGCCACCGACGCCAGGAAGAGGCCAAGTGAGCGTGTGGTGCTCTAGACAGTAGGAAGAGGCGGAGAGGAACGTGCCAAATGCACTGTGAACGCGTGAGTGAAGCTGACGAACGAAAAATGACACTGAAGACTGAATTTTTCTGAATTTTGAACAGTAACAGTGCCCGCAAGGTGTTCGACAGAATGCTTTTGGCCTCTGCAGATTTTTCCTTGAGCTGAAACTTGGTGGAGTGGCTTCTCATTGCTCACATAGGTTGCCTGAATTTTGGTGGAATTTTTGGAGTAGTGTAGATATGAATTTCATCAAATTTGGCAAATCTGGTCCAAACTTGCAGAGACTGAATTTTGAAAATTTTGAAAAGAGGAGGAGTGGATCAAGATGGTTCTGGTTTGTGGGTACAAAGGACTACCCAGGAGAGTTGGTTTGAGGTCAAAACTCAAATGCAATATGGTACTTGCTTTGAAAATCCCTCAGGCTCCAAATAATTATCAGATTTGTTTTGAGAGGAAAAATAATTAGAATAAAATCCAAAACTTGTTTGGATTAGTTGGGACAGAGGACTTAGGTTGATCACAAGGTGTAGGGGAGGTTTTGGAGGGGTTTTACCACATGGGAACAATGCAAAGTCAAGGGTGGTTCCAAGGTATGAAAATCCCCAAATTTTCATAGAGCTTCATTTTAAAAGAAAACAATTTAAACTCAAAAATTAAATTTGAGAGAGAACCAACAGAGAAGAAGTTTCAAAAGATCAAACACCAAGGTTTGAAAAAATAAAATCCTTGCCAAAGCAAAGGAAGTTTTTTTTAAGTGGAAGGTTTTTCTTAAAAAGAAAAAAAATTAAATAGCCTCTCCTCAAAAACCACAAAGTTTTTGATAAAAACCAAATAAAAATTTTAGAGTGTCACAACACCTACCCCCTTAGGAAAAATCTCGTCCCCGAGATTTTAGCTGATCCTTAAATAGATGTGGATGCTCAGTCCGAAGAAAATCCTCGCTTTCCCAAGTTGCTTCACTGTCGGTGTGATTGCTCCACTGGACTTTGAAAAACTTGATGGTCTTCTGTCGGGTCCTCCTTTCAGATTCCTCTAATATTCTTACGGGACGTTCTCGATAAGTGAGGTCTGGCTGCACATCAATGTTTTCATGGGATACTTGTTTCTCTGGGTTGCTTACATACTTCCTTAATTGAGAGACGTGGAACACGTCGTGAATGTCGGACAAGTCTTCGGGTAAGTCTAGCTGGTAGGCCATAGTGCCTCTTCGTGCCACTATGCAGAATGGTCCAATGAATCTTGGTGCTAACTTTCCTTTAATCTTGAATCGTTGCAATCCTCTCATAGGGGATACTCTCAGGTATACGAACTCACCGGGTTCGAAGCTGACCCTACGATGTTTCTGATCATAATAACTCTTTTGTCGACTTTGAGCAGTCTTAAGTCGGTCTCTGATTAGCTTGACCTTTTACTCGGCTTCTCTGAGCAGGTCTGGCCCGAAGATGCGGCTGTCCCCGGTCTCTGACCAATTTAACGGGGTACGACATCTTCGTCCGTACAAAGCCTCAAATGGTGCCATTTGTAGGCTGGCCTGGTAGCTATTGTTATACGCGAACTCGGCGTATGGCAGGCTTTCTTCCCAACTGGTTCCATATGTGAGGACACATGCTCTCAGCATGTCTTCTAAAATTTGGTTTACACGTTCAGTTTGTCCATCAGTCTGTGGATGGTATGCGGTACTGAAGGCTAGTTGGGTTCCCAGAGCCTGTTGTAAATGCTCCCAAAATCTTGAGACGAACTGAGTGCCTCTGTCGGATATTATAGTCTTCGGGACACCATGCAGACAAACTATGCAGGAAAGATAAATCCTGGCAAGCCTCTGAGTGGTGTAGGTTGTCTTCACTGGAATAAAGTGTGCCACTTTGGTCAACCTGTCAGTGATGACCCATATGGCATCATTCCCGTGTCGTGACCGAGGTAGTCCAACAATAAAATCCATCCCTATTTCATCCCATTTCCACTCAGGTATTTTGTTAGGTTGCAGTAGTCCGGCTGGTCTCTGATGTTCAGCTTTTATGCGTTGACATGAGTCGCAACATGCAATGAAGGTGGCTATGTCCCTCTTCATACTGTGCCACCAAAATCTTTCCTGAATATCCTTATACATTTTGGTTCCTCCAGGGTGGATCGAATATGGAGTGGTGTGTGCTTCAGCTAAAATTTGCTGTTTAAGGTCTTCTATGTTTGGCACGCATAGCCTTTCTCCGTACCATAATATTCCTTCATTGTCTATGACGAATTCCGAGGCCTTGCCCATACTCAACTTTCTTTTAATTCCTTCAATGCTGGGGTGACCGGGCTGAGCTTCTTTAATTTTCTCCACAAGGTTGGGTTGTATTTCCAAGTTTGATATGGTGCCTTCTGCTACCATTATCAAGTTGAGCTTGGCAAATTCTTGATGGAATTCGGGCCTCAAGCTGTGCAGATAGTTTCCGTCGGAGCTGGGGTTCCGACTCAGGGCATCGGCCACTACATTTGCTTTCCCTGGATGGTAATGGATACCAACATCATAATCCTTTACCAATTCCAACCAGCGTCGTTGCCGTAAATTTAGTTCTGGCTGCGTGAAAATATATTTGAGACTTTTGTGGTCCGTATATATTTCACATCGATTCCCGAGTAAGAAATGCCTCCATTCCTTGAGTGCATGAATAACTGCTGCCATTTCCAAGTCATGAGTGGGATAATTTTCCTCATGCTTGCGAAGTTGCCTTGAAGCATAGGCGACAACCTTGCCTTCCTGCATTAACACGCATCCGAGACCCTTTCTGGACGCGTCACAATATACTTCAAAATTCTTGTGTATGTCGGGTACAATTAATACCGGTGCTGTTGTTAACTTCTGCTTTAGCTCTTGGAAACTTTTCTCGCAGGCTTCTGTCCATTCAAACTTCTTATCTTTCTTGAGCAACTGTGTCATAGGCTTGGCTATGGTGGAAAATCCTTCAACAAATCTGCGGTAATATCCTGCCATTCCCAAGAAACTCCGTATGTCCGTTACGCTGGCTGGTGATTTCCAGTCAAGTACGGCCTTGACTTTCTCTGGGTCCACTGCGATACCGTCTTGAGTCAGCACGTGGCCTAGAAAACCTACTTGTCTTAGCCAAAATTCGCACTTGCTGAACTTGGCATACAATTGGTGTTTTCTTAGCTCTCCTAGCACAATCCTGAGATGTTCTGCGTGCTCTTCTGGTGTCTTGGAGTATACCAGAATATCGTCGATGAATACCACGACGAACTTGTCCATAAACTTCATAAATACTTTGTTCATGAGGTGAACAAAATATGCTGGGGCGTTAGTTAATCCAAATGGCATCACTGTGAACTCGTACAGTCCATATCTGGAGGTGAAGGATGTTTTGGGGATATCTTCCGTTCGTACCTTCAATTGATGGTATCCTGACCTTAAGTCAATTTTTGAGAATACCTTGGCCTGAGCAAGTTGATCAAACAAATCGTTTATCCTTGGCATCGGGTATTTGTTTTTGACTGTGGCCATGTTAAGTGCTCGATAGTCAATACACAATCTCAGCGTTCCATCCTTCTTTTTGGCAAATAAAATTGGTGATCCCCAAGGTGAGGAGCTGGCTCGAATGTATCCTTTTTCCAGTAATTCCTTTATTTGCTTCTTCAACTCGATCAACTCGGATGGTGCCATTCTGTATGGTTTCTTGTATATGGGGGTGGTTCCTGGTGCTAGCTCAATGCGGAATTCTATCTCTCGGTCTGGTGGCATGCCTGGTAGCTCTTCAGGGAATACATCTGGAAATTCACACACTACTGGAACCTTGTTTAGCTCAGAAACGTCCACCTTATTTAATCTCGGTTGCCGGGGTATTTTTCCTTCCTTGGCTGATACTTTTATTGTCTTCCCTTGGTGGTGTGAGAATCACGGTCCTGTTGAAACAGTCGATAAAACCTTTATTGGTGGTTAGCCAATCCATCCCTAGGATGACATCCAGTCCTTTATTTTCCAATACAATAAGATTGGCGTGAAACTCCAATCCTTCAAACTCAATGATCACATTCTGACAGTAATTCTGAGAAACTTGCTGAATCCCAGGGGACTTGATGATTATGGATTTCTCCAAAGGAAGCATCGAAAAATTATTTTGCAAAGCAAAACTTTTCGAAATGAAAGAGTGAGAAGCTCCAGAATCAAACAAAACCATTGCAGGTATTGTGTTGACAGGAAACGTACCGAGTACGATATCCGGAGCATTTTGTGCCTCCTCTTTGGTTACGTGGTTCAGATGACCCTTCCTGTGGTTATTGTTGGGATTGAAATTGTTTCGCTTTGGCGCTGAATTATTGCCGCCGTTGTTCGGCTTTGGGGTTGAACTCCTTGGCTTGGGGCACTGTTTGGCATAGTGCCCTTCTTCTCCACAAGCGTAACAAGTAACGCCGGGGCGATAGGTGAATTCCTTGTCCCTTGCATGAAAATTCTTGATTGGGCGTGAGACATTGGATGTGAATTTGTGTGTCCCACCCTTTTGAAAATCTGTCTTGCTTCGGTGATTGCGAGCGTGATTAGTCTGGTCCCTTTTTTGCTTGCGGATATCTTCCAGACTGCGTCTCTCATTTTCCAGAGTAATGGCTTTGTCCACCAGTGTTTTAAAATCAGGAAAAGTGTGCACAACCAGTTGGCATTTAAGCGCGGGCGCCAGACCGTCAAGGAATTTCTCCATCTTCTTGATTTCAGTCATACGCTCCTCATTGGCGTAGCGGGATAATAGGGTAAATTGACTGTTGTAATCTGACACTGTCATGTTCCTTTGTTTGAGGTCATCGAATTCTCTCTTCTTGATTTTCATAATACTCTTAGGAATATGTGCACCACGGAAACCTTCCTTGAAATCATCCCAGGTTATGTCATTTTCGTTGGGATGCATGTGCAGAAAATTCTCCCACCACGATGCGGCTGCTCCTGTGAGATAGTGTGGAGCATATAATACCTTCTCGGGGTCTGAACATTTTGCAATAATTAATTTTCTCTCCATATCTCGAAGCCAGTCCTCGGCTTCAAGAGGCTTGTCAGTGTGAGAAAATGTTTGAGGACGTGTCTTCTGTAGCTCAGATAACTTGGAATGCTGCTGATACTGTCCATGATGATTCCCCATGTTGATGACTTGGTTCATCATCTCACGATGTTGTTGCTGACTCTGCTCATAAAGGCGACACATTTGTGAAAGTGCCGATTCACTGCCCTGTTGGCTTGACTGTCCCTGAGTGAACTCGTTGTTGGGTTGTGCATCATAATTTTCCTCTGGTGGAGTTGGCATGGAACGTGTCCAAGGACGAGACATTTTTCACTCTGGGGATATATTTTTGTAAAACTCATAAGAAAAGCGGAAAGTGTCGCAAAACAAAACCATAAATGCATAAAGCTGGCAGATAGAATTAAATAACTCGGCTTACTTAAGAAAAACAAATCGACTTGCGCACGGAGAAGGACTGCTCATTACATATCTTACACGCGGGCGGTAATTATACAATACATCACTCAGGATATGCGTACATAATCCTGACATGTTATTTAGGCTAGTGCACTTCTCCAGATCCTACATGATGCGCAAACAGGCTACTTCTCACAACCTATGTACATATCTTACAAAGCGGTACAATACACGGCAGCTAAGCGTACTCAGGCAGAGATGTTGACGACCTCCTTTGCCCTGCCGAGGGCGAGGCATAGCGAGGTTGGGGACTCGACTTCCTCCTCGCTAATAGGCTCCATACGTGTAGTGTTGCGCAGAGTGGACGGAGCGGTTGCCAGGGGCGGAGCAACACGTACAGGAGTGGGCGCGAAGGGTGGTGCAGTGCGCGCTGAAGTGGGTGCAATGACTTGGTTGAATTCTTCGGTAGAAGGCAGGTGACGAGTAGGCGTATAAGATGCTGAGGACGAGACCAAAGTCAGTGGCGGAGCGATGGGTAGGAGCTCCCTCCTGTTGGCAGCACAGCCATGGACTGAGTCCATGCGGGTAGCTACGAAATCGTCCACCAGGTTGTCGAAGGCTGCCTCCAGGGCCCGGAGATACTCAATGAGCATCTCAAAAGCCTCGTCTCGTTCTCCTCTGGGGCAGGAGTATGCGTAGTGACAGGTGTAAGGCACATGGCACGGAAGATAACGGTAACGACGAGTCTTCATCACGGGAAGGACATCCCTGAGATGAGCTATCGCCTCGCGGGCTGCCATCTGCATAGCATGCCTCTCCGTAGGCATGGCTCTTCCCATGAACCGGAAGCAGCGTAACTCACCACGCCCTCCCTTGAACTGTACCGCGGCCTGGTGCATGGTCAGACTGTCGTTGACTTGGTGCTGGCAGAGTGTGAAGACGGGGCGCACGGATGGCCCCATCGCGACCTGAAGGATGAAAGAAAGAAGCTTGACGAACCCATCGGGCACGTTGGCGAAGGTCAGAGACTCGCAGCTGTTGTCGGCCATCTACAAAAGTAGGTAAAAATTCTGCAGGGTCAGATCATAAATTTATGCTGACTGACACAAAATGACTACAATTGCAAAAATATAAAATAGCTCTATCATGCTAATAACTAATTAGCGATCGCACCTAGTGGCTTCCTACAGTCAGCCTGGCTCTGGTACCAAGCTTGTCACGACCGGTTTTCCAATAAAAATATTTATTGAGAAACCAGTCCAGTATGAGAGAAATCCTCCTCACTGGTAGACAATTTCTTGATACAATAAGCCAGTAGCATAAAATATATTACAGGGTCGAACTGCGGTTGCTCAACCAAATTATTACAAGCACGCCAATAATTGTACATAATGGCGGACATGACACAGTGGTGTGGAGACATACTACTGACTCGAGGATAGGGCGGTGGTGGAAAAACACAGCGGGGAGAGAAATACAAGACTCTAAGTCTATCATCTCATCGAGCGTCGAGGTGAGGCTCGATGAATTTATTTGGTAGCGGAAGCGGATATAAAACAATGACCAAATCCAGGGTTGCACGAGACTGACTGGGACTCCTCTAAGTGTCGGACTCGCTATCAAACTCTTCATCCATGAGATCGCCTTCGTCAGCATCTGGCCAAATCAACAAGCCAGTGAGTACTTTGAAAGTACCAGCAAGACAGTTCGGACGTAAGATATAACAAATGCATGCATGGATGCGTCATGAATGAATTCACCAATGTACATTCAAAAATTAGCATAACAAGGTAAGTAAAAGGGAAACGGCGGTAGTCCGCCTGAAATCCCAACAGAACATAAATAATTACCGATCGGGTGTCTGAAGCGACGCCTCGAAAGGTGAACAAATAAATATAAGGAAAAAGATGCCACAGTCGGGCGTCTTAGCGACACCACATAAAGGGCTTAAAAAGAAATACCTTAGTCGGACGTCGGGGCGACGTCACAGAAAGGGCTTTAAAAGAAATGCCACAGTCGGACATCGGGGCGACATCATAGAAAGGGCTTTAAAAGAAATGCCACAGTCGGACGTCGGGGCGACATCATAGAAAGGGCTCTAAAAGAAATGCCTCAGTCGGACGTCGGGGCGACATCACAGAAAGGGCTTTAAAATAAATGCCACAGTCGGACGTCGGGGCGACATCACAGAAAGGGCTTTGATTCATAAGTAAATAATACTCATAATAAACATTTAATTCATGAGAATAAATGGGTTAGTCCATCCACAGGAATATTCATTTAATCGGAATTAGCACTCATGCGAATCACCGGAGTCTCTGTCATCAAAACTGTCATTGTTAGGACAAGATAATACGAATTTGGACATGGAATAGATGATTTGGAGGGGATATATGACTCTGCAGAGTTTGTACAAAATTATTCCCACAGCCAACGGATTTCCGTAGTCACGAAGGACTAGTTCCGTTTACGGTATTTCGGAAGAAAACATAGCTAACCAGTACACACCCATCCTACCTCTCGATGCTAGGAATCACCCTAGACATCGTCCAAGAAAAACTTTCGAGACGGGGAGATCACAATCTCGAATAGCATGGGATCAAATTTATATACGCGCGCTCTAAGGGGTGCCCCCTCTCGGTCCCAACCGGAAACACCCATGCCCCCTGACCGGATGACTGGCTTTAATCCAGGGCCATGGAACCATCATCACGACCTCTCCTTTTTGTGTGTACCAGAAAAGCGGTTTGCAACTTACTAAACCATATTCCTTGCGGAAAACATGTGGTAGTACAGGGAAGGAAATGAAAGGAACTGGACCGATACGGTTTGACACTGAAGTCACATAGTCTGGCATAAGACTGGCATGCTACGACACTGCCATCTTACCCATCCTCATGCCAACACATGGCCATTCATACTCACATCCATCCACTTATGGATCATTGAACTCACTTACCTCAACATTGCATAAAATAACGTTCATCGGTATGCTCATCAACATGCCATGAAACTAACTAAATGCAGAACATGCCAAGACACTCATCATATCAAAAGTTCAAACATGCTTGCCTGGTTCAGAGTAGTCGGAGCCTAGCTCGATGAAGTTCGCGGCTCCGTCACCTCCTTCGGTATCTACGGTATAAAGAAAGTATATGCGCTATCGTAAATACCAAGGAGTGCACAGAAAGAATACCAAATATTTTTCAAATAAATATGATAAAAAACTAGACAAAATTTTAAAGAGAACAGAAAAAGAATCAACCAAAAATACCTTTCTGTTTAAAAGTTATAAAGGTTTTTGTCCAGGGACTCATCTGTAATGAAACAGAAGTTTTCTAGGGGCTAGTTTATAAAAACAGAAAGCGCTTCGGTAGCGACTACGCCAGCCCAGAGGGAAAGCGCATTCGGCAGAAGTCGTTTTCAGAAAACGCTTCGCTCCGACAGGATAGAGAGGCTGACAGGCGGGTCCCGCCCGTCAGGTTTAAATATTCAAACGGGGCGGCAGAGTTCGCCGGTGCCCGAGAGCCGGGGTGGTCGCCGGCGGCGATCCACGGCGAGGCAGAGAGATCGGAGGGTACATCCGTGTTCAGGACACCCTTCCGCGTCGGTTGGTGGTGGTGGTGGTAGTCGGCGAGCACCACGTCGACGGCGAGCTTTGCTCCGGCGGACGGCGGTTCGGGTGGTTGCGGACTTCGTCGGAGAGAGCTGCAGTGATCAAATTGAGGAGGGGTTAGGCTTTTGGTAGCTAGAGGGAGTAACTGACGGGGTTTGGGCGCCGGAGACGGCCTCACCGGAGCGAATCGAGGTGGAGGCCGAGGCGGATCGGGGCGGCCGGAGCTAGGGGAGGAGACCTCCTTGAGGTCCCCCTAGTGGCCTGGCGGGGCGTTGGTGAGGTGTAGTGATGAGGCGTGCACGAGGGTGAGCTCGGGGGCCCTTTTTATAGGTGGTCCGAGGCGGTGGCCGTGAACGGGGATTTCCGGCGATGGTTACGGTGGCGCAGTGCTCGGTCGGGGGTGATTAGGGAGTCGAGCGCCGTCGTGGGAGTTTACTGGGTCCGTTTAGACGCTAACCGGACTTGGATTAGAAGCTTAGGGCAGGCTTTGGTCGGAACGGGACGGCGTGGGTCCGTTGGCGGCAGAGAGCGCGTCCAGTGCTGTCGGGCCACGGCGACGGTGCAGCGGGGGTGCGCTGGCGTGCACGAGGCCACGCGGAGAGCCAAGGAGCGATGGGTGGCGCGGAACGGCGTTGAGCCGCCGTTCTTGTCCCCTGTCAGCCGCCACGGGAGGTCCCGACGCCGCAGAAGACTCCGGCGAGGGCGGGCCAGCGTGCCACCGACGCCAGGAAGAGGCCAAGTGAGCGTGTGGTGCTCCAGACAGTAGTAAGAGGCGGAGAGGAACGTGCTAAATGCACAGTGAACGCGTGAGTGAAGCTGACGAACGAAAAATGACACTGAAGACTGAATTTTTCTGAATTTTGAACAGTAACAGTGCCCGCAAGGTGTTCGACAGAATGCTTTTGGCCTTTGCAGATTTTTCCTTGAGCTGAAACTTGGTGGAGTGGCTTCTCATTGCTCACATAGGTTGCCTGAATTTTGGTGGAATTTTTGGAGTAGTGTAGATATGAATTTCATCAAATTTGGCAAATCTGGTCCAAACTTGCAGAGACTGAATTTTGAAAATTTTGAAAAGAGGAGGACTGGATCAAGATGGTTCTGGGTTGTGGGTACAAAGGACTACCCAGGAGAGTTGGTTGAGGTCAAAACTCAAATGCAATATGGTACTTGCTTTGAAAATCCCTCAGGCTCCAAATAATTATCAGATTTGTTTTGAGAGGACAAATAATTAGAATAAAATCCAAAACTTGTTTGGATTAGTTGGGACAGAGGACTTAGGTTGATCACAAGGTGTAGGGGAGGTTTTGGAGGGGTTTTACCACATGGGAACAATGCAAAGTTGTAACGCCCCGAGACCGATGTGCCAGGTGTCGTGCAGTTATTCGCTGTTGTTGCGTTGTCAATGCTTGCGTGTCATGCATCTCATATCATGTCATCATGTGCATTGCATTTGCATACGTGTTCGTCTCATGCATCCGAGCATTTTCCCCGTTGTCCGTTTTGCAATCCGGCGCTTCGTTCTCCTCCGGTGGTCATTTCTACCTTTCTTTCTTGTGTGGGGATTAAACATTTCCGGATTGGACTGAGACTTGTCATGCGGCCTTGGTTTACTACCGGTAGACCGCCTGTCAAGTTTCGTACCATTTGGACTTCGTTTGATACTCCAACGGTTAACCGAGGGACCGAGAAGGCCTCGTGTGTGTTGCAGCCCAACACCCTTCCATTTTGACCCAAAACCCACCTAACTCTGCTCCATCGTCTCGGTCGTTCGATCACGATCGCGTGGCCGAAAACCGCACCTCTTTTGGACTCTCCTAGCCCCCTCTACCTATAAATATGTGATCCCCTCCGAATTTTTCGCGCAGTCCAAAACCTAACCTTCGTCCACCTCGCGCCGTCGGACAATTTCGCCCGCGCCGGACATGTCCGTCCCCGCGCGCCACCTCACTCCGCCCAATGAGAGCGCGACATGTCACCCCGCCGCCGCTTCCCCTCCACTCACCACGCGCCACGTCAGCGCCCAGCCTCCCCACTTCGCCGCCGGGCCCGGAAAGCCCGCAACCGGCCCGCGTGGGTCCATCTCCTCGCGCCGCCGCCCGGGAGGCGCCGCCTTCGTCCTCCCCGACGCCGTCCGCCGCCCGCCGCCTGTCTCCACCGCGCTTCGACCCCGCCGTACTTCTCCCGTGCCGCCACCTACCAAGCTCCCCGCCGGCCCCGTCTTGCCGCGTCGTCGCCGGATCCGGGCCTTCCCTCGTCGGATCCGCCTCTCCCCATCCCCGCTGCTTCCCGTGCCGCAGCCGGGGAAGCCCCGCCGTCCCTCGCCGGCTTCACCATCGGGCGCCGCCGCCCCTGCCTCCCCGATCCGATCGGGATCGAGGGAGACGAGCCCCTCCTCGTGGGCCTCCGCACCAGCCCAGCTCGCCCACGCCCCCGCGAAGGCCCAGCTCCCCGCGGTCCAGCCTCCCGCGCCTCCAGCCCCAGATCGCCCGCGCCCGAGTGGGCCACCTCCTCCGAACCGGGCCAGATCCATCTCCCACCGGCCTGCTTCCCCAGCGCGAGCGCCCCAAGGCCCATCTCCAGCGCCGGCCTCGCTCGGCCTCCTCCCCAGCTCCCTTCGCCAGCCGCGTGGGCCGCAGCGCCAGACCTAGCCGGGCCACCTCCTCCGCACCGCGCCAGCCCAGCTGGCCTGCCTCTTCCTCCGACCGGGCCAGGCCCAAGGGTGAGCCGACCCCAGCGCCCCTCCTCTTTTATCTTCCTCGCTGTTGGGCTTCCTCAGATTCGGCCCGATGCATGTTTTTTTCAGCGTCTGGACGATTTGTCTATTATCCTGAGACAGCAGTTTTGCAGTTTAGTCCCCCTAGTTCATGCATTTAATAACTCACAAACCGTGCATCGGATTAAAATGTTTTATATATGAAACTTGCTCAAAATTTTGTGTAGATTAATAATATCCAACTTTCATCCATATTTAAAATGTTAAAAATGCTGTTTGCATTAATTTGCTCCTATGCCATGTTAAAATGATTTAATTCATAACTAAATAACCGTAGCTCCGAATTAAATAAACTTTATATGTAAATGGGGTAGAATTTTGCGTAGTTTAACATGGTGTACTTACTTTGCATGTTTAACAACTCTAAAATTGTGTTTAGGGCAGAACAGTACCTAATCCATAAATATGATATGGGGATTCTCCGGAATTGTTGTTTGTTGCTTCCGGCCTCATTTAACCTTGACTAGATAGGTAGTTTTCATTTGCTTCACCCTCTTGCCATGCTTAACAAAATTTAATATTGTTGGGTTCATAAACGAGATCAAACTAAATAATTGATGTGGTGTTTCGTCAACATGCACCTCGTTGCATATTGAGCTCCACTTAACTTGTAGTATTGTTTGTTGCACTTTGCCATGCCATGCCTCATTAAACCGGACATGCATCATACTTGTTTGCGCATCATGCCATGTTTATGTGATGTTTGTTTACTATGTTGTTTGTTTCTTTCTGGGTTGCTTCTCTCGTTAGCTTCGGTTTCGTTTCAGAGTTGTGAGGATTTGTTCGTCTACGGCCGTTTGTCTTCTTCTTGGATTCGTTCTTCTTCCTTGCGGGATCTCAGGCAAGATGATCATACCCTCGAAATCACTACTATCTTTGCTATGCTAGTTTGCTCGTTCTTTTGCTATGCCAATGCTACGATGCCTACCATTTGCTTGTCAGCCTCCCGAATTGCCATGTCAAACCTCTAACCCACCATGTCCTAGCAAACCGTTGATTGGCTATGTTACCGCTTTGCTTAGCCCCTCTTATAGCGTTGTTAGTTGCAGGTGAAGATTGAAGTTTGTTCCTTGTTGGAACATGGAGATGTTGTTCCTTGTTGGAACATGTTTACTTGTTGGGATATCACAATATATCTTATTTAATTAATGCATCTATATACTTGGTAAAGGGTGGAAGGCTCGGCCTTATGCCTGGTGTTTTGTTCCACTCTTGCCGCTCTAGTTTCTGTCATATCGGTGTTATGTTCCCGGATTTTGCGTTCCTTACACGGTTGGGCTATAATGGGAACCCCTTGACAGTTCGCCTTAAGTAAAGCTCTTCCAGCAATGCCCAACATTGGTTTTACCATTTGCACTAACAACCTACCACCTTCCCTTGGGTTCTGCAGACTCAAGGGTCATCTTTATTCTAACCCCCCCGGGCCAGTGCTCCTCTGAGTGTTGGTCCGAACTAGAGCCCTGTGCAGCGCCCCCTCGGGGAAACTCGAGGTTTGGTTTTAGTTGTACGGATTGCTCATCTGAGTGTGCCCTGAGAAAGAGATATGTGCAGCTCCTATCGGGATTTGTCGGCACATTCGGGCGGTGTTGCTGGTTTAGTTTTACCTTGTCGAAATGTCTTGTTGTACCGGGATACCGAGTCTGATCGGAACGTCTCGGGTGGAGGTCTATTCCTTCGTTGACCGTGAGAGCTTGTGATGGGCTAAGTTGAGACACCCCTGCAGGGTATTATCTTTCGAAAGTCGTGCCCGCGGTTATGGGCAGATGGGAATTTGTTAACGTCCGGTTGTAGAAAACCCGAAGTTGACCTTAATTAAAATACATCAACCGTGTGTGTAACCGTGATGGTCTCTTTCCGGCGGAGTCCGGGAAGTGAACACGGTGTTGGAGTTATGCTTGACGTAGGTTGCTATAGGATCACTTCTTGATCATACTTTTATCGACCGTGCTTTGCCTTCTCTTCTCGCCCTCATTTGCGTATGTTAGCCACCATATATGCTAGTCGCTTGCTGCAGCTCCACCTCATTACTCCATCCTTCCTATAAGCTTAAATAGTCTTGATCTCGCGGGTGCGAGATTGCTGAGTCCCCGTGGCTCACAGATACTTCCAAAACCAGTTTGCAGGTGCCTATGTTACCGTGCAGATGACGCAACCAAGCTCAAGGAGGAGCTCGATGAAGATCTTGCCCTTTGTGTTGTTTCGTTCTAGTTGATCAGTAGTGGAGCCCAGTTGGGGTCGATCAGGGATCTTTGTCGCATTTGGGGTTCTTCTTTTATTTTGGTTCCGTAGTCGGACCTTGATTGTATCTGGATGATGTAATGCTTTATTCATGTAATTGTGTGAAGTGGCGATTGTAAGCCAACTATGTATCTCTTTCCCTTATGTATTACATGGGTTCTGTGAAGATTACCTCACTTGCGACATTGCTTTCAATGCGGTTATGCCTCTAAGTCGTGCTTCGACACGTGGGAGATATAGCCGCATCGAGGGCGTTACAAGTTGGTAATCAGAGCCTTCCCCGACCTTAGGAGCCCCACTGCTTGATCGTTTTTAGCGGCCGAGTTGTGTCTAGAAAAATATTTTGAGTCATTTAGGATTATATATATCGGAGAGTTAGGAATTCTTTTTACTCCCCAGTCTCTTCATCGCTCTGGTAAGGCATCCTGACGTAGAGTTTTGACTCTTCTCTTCTCAAATTTCACTAAAAAAAATTTCGGATCACGCGGGTATCTTGGAATCGTTCCGATGGTTTTATGATGAGAACATTGTCTTGGTGCCTCCTGTCAGGGGTTTAGTGGAAGTGTCCCGGGGAGTTGAGCTCTGTGGTGTTGTCGTCATAATTTTATCGTTGCAGTTCTGGAATACCTGAGTTTATTACGCCGACATCGAAAATCTCTTTTATGCAGTTGTTGGTGAGATAACCCCGATAACCCAGTACTGAGGTGAGTACGGGAGTATTGCCATGACTTGTATAACGGATGCTTTTCGAAGGTTGAGGTAGACGATTTCCGAAGGTTTCTTGGTTATGTGTTGAAGGATGGATACAGCTGGATGTAGGATTTGTTAGTTTTGGGTGAGATATTATGCTTCCCCTGTATCCCCAACACCTGATTGCATAACCGGAAAATTTCGGGAGTTTCATAGGTGGGAATTCAAGTAGCTCTTAGGATATCTTTCCAACAGATGTATGATTTGAAATTGGGGTTCGATGTCTAGTGGTCCGCCTATTCACGGTCGATTTTACAGTGGTCTCGTTGTGTCTTAAAGAGTCCTTGGCTATGCCGACTCGGGGACGCTTCGTATGTCATGTGCACTGCCTTGTACATGATGGTGCTGTACGATCGAGCCCGTGTAGGCCCCACCACGAAAACTTCGGACGAAATCTCTATCATATGTTTGTTCTGGCTTATTTTGCAAGCCAATCCTTTGTTTTGTTTTGAGTTGTGGTATTCGAGTTGCTTCGAAGTCAAATGTTGATTCCATACCTTTTCCAAATGGTGTTCTCATATTCCTATGTGAATACTAATCCTTCTTGATCATCGAGTCTGTCTTGTCAATCCTTTTTTTTAACCGGTGTGTCTCTCCTCAAGTGGATCCGTTCACGTCAACATTTGCAAGATCATTTATCACTTCTTCTCAACGGTGTTTGTTTCATCCGTCTCCAAGTTGCCTTTGTTTTTCCCACCCTCCCTCCCTTTTGTTTTTCTTCAAGGACTAAGATTTCTTCTTCAAGTATCCATTTTATTGATGGGAACTTTCTCCATTCTTTTCCGTCAATGTTCTTATCCGGTGATTCTCACGAAGATTCCAATGGAGCTTCAAGTTCGTCATTCCTCGTTCTTTTCTTCTCCGGTGGATTTAATTCAAGCTTTGGTATTAAGCATACTCCTTTTCTTTTTTTCCCAATGCTTTTCTTATGCCGGTGCACCTCTTAATCATCCGTCTCTCGCTATTAAATTGTTCCGGAGTGCTCAAGATATCTCGAAGATTCGTGTTTCCACTCTGCATTCGTTCAAGCTCTTTAGAGATTGGTATCTCATTCAAGTCATTTAATTCAACCGGTGCAACATCTCTTTTAAATCTTTTCAACGGTGTTCTTTTGAGTGGGCCCTAACCCACAGGTCTTTTTCCAGGATCTTACCTGACTCTACTATTTTCCCAGAGCTATCCTAAATTCTTCTCCAAGTTTGACGTAAGAATGAGTTATCATTAGTCAAATGCTTTTCTCCAAGATGTTTCAAATTCTTTTCATAGTTGGCTCAACCTCTTCGCTTTTGATTCTTCCGGTGTGCCTCAATAATTCTTGGTGGTGTTTCTCGTTGTCATTCTCATCATTTGAAGACCGAAGAAGAGTTTCTCTTTAATCTTGCTCTATTCTCTTCAAGATTCATGGTGCTAGCTTGTTGCCATCCTCTCATAATTGTTTTCGATTGTGAGAATCTTTTTCACCCATCAGGAGATATTCAAGAGTCTTCTCAGTTTGTCATCCGGAGTCCATCAATTCAGGTTTATTCATTCTCAGTCGTCAGTTATCATTCTCCTATCTTGCCGGTGCATCTATCGAATATCCTCTAATCAGTTCTTGATCTCTTTGTTCTCATGTATCTAGTTTGTCTCAAGCACCTTCGTTCATTTGCTAATTCTTACCGGTGATGCACCCCTACTTCGATCATTTTCAATTCTTACGGTGGTTCTTTCAAGATCTCTCTTCCTTGTTCATCATATCAATTCATTTGTTGTTCCAATCCTACCGGTGGTTCGTTGAAGACCTTATCAAGTTTACGCTATATCTCTTTTAATCCTTTCTACGAGAATAAGTAGTATGCCAAATCCGTTGATTGTCGTCAATTTAATTGGTGAAGGATAAGCATAACATAATTCTTATTCTTGTTCATCCAAGTGATTAATTCTTTATTCCGGAGGCCCTTAAAATTCTCGGTTTCATTTGTTTCATCTTCTCTTTTTCCCGGAGTTCCAAGCTCTAATTATCACGGAGATCCATCTAAATCATTGCAAGGATTCACCTTGTGTTTTCAATTTCTCTTTATTTTCATTCCTTTTGTTTACCGGAGTTCTTCATGGAGGTTCTACATGATGGTTCATCAAGGATTTAATTCCCTTCTCAAAGTTTTCATCGAGATTCTTTCCTAAGGAGCTCAAGCTTTCTTCATATGGTAATCCGTAGTGCAATTCTTTCTACCATATTTTGGAGGTGGTATTATGTCATTCTTGATAATTTGAGTTCATGTTCCATGATTCACATGTTGTTAAGAATGAATTATTTTTAAATCCATCAACCTCGTTGTTGGAGTTATCTTGTGTCATATTTCACCTAAAAGCTTTCCATTGGGAATGTTGCTATTTGTGGTGCTTGCCAATGATCCAAGTTATCTCTTTATCATCTTGGTGGAAGAAGTTTTCATCTCTTCGTTGATCTCAAGCAAGCAATTGTTTCCGTTAGTGGCCGGTTGTCACCTCATAATTTTGAGATGTTTTCCATAAGCCCACTACAAGCTTGTGCTTTTCGTTGTTGATTTTCCAACAACTCCGTTCAATTCTTCTTTGCAAGGATGCTTTCCAAACTCATTTGTGGCAGAAGTTGGCATTTTCTTCTCCATTCTGTTATTCCAATGATATATCTTCTATTATTTCTTTCGGAGGCATTGTGACGTTGCTCTTTTCACTCACCATCTCGATTCGTGAGGATCGTGTTCTTTTCTTGCTTATCCATTTAACCGGAGTGTCGTGTTTTCATTCGAGTTCTCTAATCTTATCAAGTTTTCCCTCCTTCCTTAACTGGAGAGCTGTCTGAAATCCTTCTTACCCATTGTGCCATTCTTTCAATAGTTCCGGAGGCAGTGTGTTGTTGATTTCATCAAGTAACATCCCATCTTCTCAAGTTCATGTTCTATTCCTTCCATGTTCAACCGGAGTACTGCCCGAATTCTTCCCCTCTCATCTTGTTTTAACCGGAGTGGTTTCGAATTCTATCTTGTCCATTAAACTCCTGATTCATGTCTTTGCAACCTTCAAGTTCTCGTAATGTTCCTTGTTCCTTTTTTTTCTAACGGACTGTTTGCAATCTCGTTCTTCTCAGTTGTGCTCTTTCTTTTAATTTGTTCAACCTCTCAAGGTTCTTTGGTTTCACTCATTGGTCAAAGAAGCAACTTAGTTTTACCTCTTCTCTTCCTCTTCCATTTCTCTCCGGTGCCATCCTAGATCTCGGGACGAGATCCTCTCATAGTGGTGGAGTGTTGTAACGCCCCGAGACCGATGTGCCAGGTGTCGTGCAGTTATTCGCTGTTGTTGCGTTGTCATTGCTTGCGTGTCATGCATCTCATATCATGTCATCATGTGCATTGCATTTGCATACGTGTTCGTCTCATGCATCCGAGCATTTTCCCCGTTGTCCGTTTTGCAATCCGGCGCTTCGTTCTCCTCCGGTGGTCATTTCTACCTTTCTTTCTTGTGTGGGGATTAAACATTTCCGGATTGGACCGAGACTTGTCATGCGGCCTTGGTTTACTACCGGTAGACCGCCTGTCAAGTTTCGTACCATTTAGACTTCGTTTGATACTCCAACGGTTAACCGAGGGACCGAGAAGGCCTCGTGTGTGTTGCAGCCCAACACCCTTCCATTTTGACCCAAAACCCACCTAACTCTGCTCCATCGTCTCGGTCGTTCGATCACGATCGCGTGGCCGAAAACCGCACCTCTTTTGGACTCTCCTAGCCCCCTCTACCTATAAATATGTGATCCCCTCCGAATTTTTCGCGCAGTCCAAAACCTAACCTTCGTCCACCTCGCGCCGCCGGACAATTTCGCCCGTGCCGGACATGTCCGTCCCCGCGCGCCACCTCACTCCACCCAATGAGAGCGCGACATGTCACCCCGCCGCCGCTTCCCCTCCACTCACCGCGCGCCACGTCAGCGCCCAGCCTCCCCACTTCACCGCCGGGCCCGGAAAGCCCGCAACCGGCCCGCGCGGGTCCATCTCCTCGCGCCGCCGCCCGGGAGGCGCCGCCTTCGTCCTCCCCGCCGCCGTCCGCCGCCCGCCGCCTGTCTCCACCGCGCTTCGACCCCGCCGTACTTCTCCCGTGCCGCCACCTACCAAGCTCCCCGTCGGCCCCGTCTTGCCGCGTCGTCGCCGGATCCGGGCCTTCCCTCGTCGGATCCGCCTCTCCCCATCCCCGCTGCTTCCCGTGCCGCAGCCGGGGAAGCCCCGCCGTCCCTCGCCGGCTTCACCATCGGGCGCCGCCGCCCCTGCCTCCCCGATCCGATCGGGATCGAGGGAGACGAGCCCCTCCTCGTGGGCCTCCGCACCAGCCCAGCTCGCCCACGCCCCCGCGAAGGCCCAGCTCCCCGCGGTCCAGCCTCCCGCGCCTCCAGCCCCAGATCGCCCGCGCCCGAGTGGGCCACCTCCTCCGAACCGGGCCAGATCCATCTCCCACCGGCCTGCTTCCCCAGCGCGAGCGCCCCAAGGCCCATCTCCAGCGCCGGCCTCGCTCGGCCTCCTCCCCAGCTCCCTTCGCCAGCCGCGTGGGCCGCAGCGCCAGGCCCAGCCGGGCCACCTCCTCCGCACCGCGCCAGCCCAGCTGGCCTGCCTCTTCCTCCGACCGGGCCAGGCCCAAGGGTGAGCCGACCCCAGCGCCCCTCCTCTTTTCTCTTCCTCGCTGTTGGGCTTCCTCAGATTCGGCCCGATGCATGTTTTTTTCAGCGTCTGGACGATTTTTCTATTATCCTGAGACAGCAGTTTTGCAGTTTAGTCCCCCTAGTTCATGCATTTAATAACTCACAAACCATGCATCGGATTAAAATGTTTTTTATATGAAACTTGCTCAAAATTTTGTGTAGATTAATAATATCCAACTTTCATCCATATTTAAAATGTTAAAAATGCTGTTTGCATTAATTTGCTCCTATGCCATGTTAAAATGATTTAATTCATAACTAAATAACCGTAGCTCCGAATTAAATAAACTTTATATGTAAATGGGGTAGAATTTTGCCTAGTTTAACATGGTGTACTTACTTTGCATGTTTAACAACTCTAAAATTGTGTTTAGGGCAGAACAGTAGCTAATCCATAAATATGATATGGGGATTCTCCGGAATTGTTGTTTGTTGCTTCCGACCTCATTTAACCTTGACTAGATAGGTAGTTTTCATTTGCTTCACCCTCTTGCCATGCTTAACAACATTTAATATTGTTGGGTACATAAACGAGATCAAACTAAATAATTGATGTGGTGTTTCGTCAACATGCACCTCGTTGCATATTGAGCTCCACTTAACTTGTAGTATTGTTTGTTGCACTTTGCCATGCCATGCCTCATTAAACCGGACATGCATCATACTTGTTTGCGCATCATGCCATGTTTATGTGATGTTTGTTTACTATGTTGTTTGTTTCTTTCTGGGTTGCTTCTCTCGTTAGCTTCGGTTTCGTTCCGGAGTTGTGAGGATTTGTTCGTCTACGACCGTTTGTCTTCTTCTTGGATTCGTTCTTCTTCCTTGCGGGATCTCAGGCAAGATGATCATACCCTCGAAATCACTACTATCTTTGCTATGCTAGTTTGCTCGCTCTTTTGCTATGCCAATGCTACGATGCCTACCATTTGCTTGTCAGCCTCCCGAATTGCCATGTCAAACCTCTAACCCACCATGTCCTAGCAAACCGTTGATTGGCTATGTTACCGCTTTGCTTAGCCCCTCTTATAGCGTTGTTAGTTGCAGGTGAAGATTGAAGTTTGTTCCTTGTTGGAACATGGAGATGTTGTTCCTCGTTGGAACATGTTTACTTGTTGGGATATCACAATATATCTTATTTAATTAATGCATCTATATACTTGGTAAAGGGTGGAAGGCTCGGCCTTATGCCTGGTGTTTTGTTCCACTCTTGCCGCTCTAGTTTCCGTCATATCGGTGTTATGTTCCCGGATTTTGCGTTCCTTACACGGTTGGGCTATAATGGGAACCCCTTGACAGTTCGCCTTAAGTAAAGCTCTTCCAGCAATGCCCAACATTGGTTTTACCATTTGCACTAACAACCTACCACCTTCCCTTGGGTTCTGCAGACTCAAGGGTCATCTTTATTCTAACCCCCCCCCCCCGGGCCAGTGCTCCTCTGAGTGTTGGTCCGAACTAGAGCCCTGTGCAGCGCCCCCTCGGGGAAACTCGAGGTTTGGTTTTAGTTGTACGGATTGCTCATCTGAGTGTGCCCTGAGAAAGAGATATGTGCAGCTCCTATCGGGATTTGTCGGCACATTCGGGCGGTGTTGCTGGTTTAGTTTTACCCTGTCGAAATGTCTTGTTGTACCGGGATACCGAGTCTGATCGGAACGTCTCGGGTGGAGGTCTATTCCTTCGTTGACCGTGAGAGCTTGTGATGGGCTAAGTTGGGACACCCCTGCAGGGTATTATCTTTCGAAAGCCGTGCCCGCGGTTATGGGCAGATGGGAATTTGTTAACGTCCGGTTGTAGAAAACCCGAAGTTGACCTTAATTAAAATACATCAACCGTGTGTGTAACCGTGATGGTCTCTTTCCGGCGGAGTCCGGGAAGTGAACACGGTGTTGGAGTTATGCTTGACGTAGGTTGCTATAGGATCACTTCTTGATCATACTTTTATCGACCGTGCTTTGCCTTCTCTTCTCACCCTCATTTGCGTATGTTAGCCACCATATATGCTAGTCACTTGCTGCAGCTCCACCTCATTACTCCATCCTTCCTATAAGCTTAAATAGTCTTGATCTCGCGGGTGCAAGATTGCTGAGTCCCCGTGGCTCACAGATACTTCCAAAACCAGTTTGCAGGTGCCTATGTTACCGTGCAGATGACGCAACCAAGCTCAAGGAGGAGCTCGATGAAGATCTTGCCCTTTGTGTTGTTTCGTTCTAGTTGATCAGTAGTGGAGCCCAGTTGGGGTCGATCAGGGATCTTTGTCGCATTTGGGGTTCTTCTTTTATTTTGGTTCCGTAGTCGGACCTTGATTGTATCTGGATGATGTAATGCTTTATTCATGTAATTGTGTGAAGTGGCGATTGTAAGCCAACTATGTATCTCTTTCCCTTATGTATTACATGGGTTGTGTGAAGATTACCTCACTTGCGACATTGCTTTCAATGCGGTTATGCCTCTAAGTCGTGCTTCGACACGTGGGAGATATAGCCGCATCGAGGGCGTTACAAAAGTCAAGGGTGGTTCCAAGGTATGAAAATCCCCAAATTTTCATAGAGCTTCATTTTAAAAGAAAACAATTTAAACTCAAAAATTAAATTTGAGAGAGAACCAACAGAGAAGAAGTTTCAAAAGATCAAACACTAAGGTTTGAAAAAATAAAATCCTTGCCAAAGCAAAGGAAGTTTTTTTTAAGTGGAAGGTTTTTCTAAAAAAGAAAAAAAAATTAAATAGCCTCTCCTCAAAAACCACAAAGTTTTTGATAAAAACCAAATAAAAATTTTAGAGTGTCACACGGCCTCTACTTCAGCCCACTTGGTGAACTTGTCCATGGCGATGTAGAGGTAACGGTAGCCCCCCGGCGCCCAAGGAAACGGGCCCAGGATGTCCAGCCCCCAGACTGCGAATGGCCACGAAAGGGGTATAGTCTGCAGGCCTCCTGCCGGCTGATGGATTTGCTTGGCGTGGAACTAGTAGGCCTCACAAGCTTTCACTAGTTCGACGGCGTCATTGAGTGCGGTGGGCCAATAAAATCCACTGCGGAACGCCTTGCCGACGAGGGTCCGTGATGATGAAAGATGCCCACAGTCTCCCTCGTGTATATCTTCCAGCAGTTCCTTTCCTTGCTCCCTGGAGATGCAGCGCAGGGATACATCGTTTGGTCGCTTCCAGTAGAGCTCTCCATCCTTGATGCAGTATGTCGTGGCCTGCCGTGGCACACGCTCCGCTTCCTCCTCCTTCTCCGGTAGGGTCCCTTGTGTTAAGTAACTCCGGAGCTCCGTGATCCAGCACCCCTCCTGAGGTTCCATCGTCAGGAGCAGGCGTGCTCCTAAGGCCGGGCCACAGACCGGGGCTCCTGAGGCAGGTGGCTGGGGAGCTCCTCCCGAGGCTGAGCTATGTTTGACAATGACGGCAGGGCTGAGGGCTTGAAGAGCTGCTCCTCAAAGACGCCAGGCTCCTGAGGTAACCGCCTGGACGCCCGTTTGGCGATGTCGTCGGCCTCCTGATTGGTGCCACGGGGCACATGCTGCAACTCCAACCCCCAGAACTGCTTCTCCATCCTGCGGACCTCCCCAGGGTAGGCTTCCATGTGCTCATCTTTCGGCTCGTACACCTTGTTGGAGAAATTGACAAGGAGATGCGAATCGCCCTTGATGGTGAGGCGTTTCACCCCCAGGGCAGCTGCGGCCTTCAAGCCCGCTATTAAACCTTCATACTCTGCTATGTTGTTGGAGACCTTTTCACCTTGCTGGAAACAGAGCTGTACAGCATAGTAGAGCTTGTCCTGAGTGGGCGATATAAGCACCGCCCCAGCCCCAGCGCCATGCCTAGAGAACGCGCCATCGAAGTACATGACCCAGCCTTCGGCGCCTCGCTTCCCGGGGAGAGGACCGAACCTCGTCGGCCTTGAGGCCTGGTGCCTCCGTCCATTCTGCCACAAAATCCGCTAATGTTGCTCCCTTGATGACTCTGGTCGTGCTGAATTCGAGCTGAAATGCTTGCAGTTCTATGTTCCACTCAGCGACCCTTCCAGCTGAGTTAGGGCTCCTGAGAAGTCTCTCCAGGGGGTATGACGAGACGACCTTGACGGGGTGACTCTGAAAATAGTGCCGCAGCTTGCGCGAGGCCACCAGTAGCGCGAGGAGGAGCTTCTGAGGCATGGGGTACCGTGCCCTCGCATACCGCAACACCGTGCTGACGAAGTACACTGGGTGCTCAACGAGGATGGGTGCGTCAGTGCTGGTGGCGCCCTCTGGGAACCATGACGCCTCCTGAGGCAATGAGGCCTCCTGAGGCTGGCCATCTGGGAGACGGGCCTCATCCGCCTCCAGTGCACTCCTCTGCGGCGGCTGATCCTCCTCAGCCGTGGTGGCGGTTTCTATGGGCCTTCCTTGTTCCTGTTTTGCCTTGTCCCGGGCTGCTGCTGTCATTTTGATTCTCCTCCCTATCCGCCACCAGGGCTGCACTGGCGGAGTAGGGAGTGGCAGCAAGGTAAAGCACCAGGGGCTCTTGAGGGCGCGGGGCCACTATGACCGGAGGGCCGGTCAGGTATCTCTTGAGATCCTGGAACGCCTTGTCGGCCTCTTCGGTCCATTCAAAGGGCCCCTTTTTCTTCATTAGCTAGAAGAAGGGCAGCGCTCGCTCCCCCAACTTGGAGATGAAGCGCCCCAGCACGGTCACGCGCCCAATGAGCTTCTGCATTTCTCTGAGGCTCTTTGGTGGGCTCATGTCCTCGACTGCCTTGACCTTTTCCGGGTTAGCCTCGATGCCTCGGTGGGACACGAGGAAACCCAAGAGCTTGCCCGAGGGGACTCCGAACACACACTTCTCTAGGTTGAGCCACAGGTTCACTGCGTTGAGGCTCGTGAAGGTTTCCTCCAGGTCTTGTATCAGGGTCCTGGCCTCCCGAGACTTCACCACAATGTCATTGACGTAAGCCTCAACATTCTTCTCGAACTGCGGGCCCAAGGTGATGTGCATCAGCCGCTGAAAGGTCGCCCCTGCGTTACGCAGCCTGAATGGCATGCACGTGTAGCAGTACACCCCGCACTGGGTTAGGAAGGCTGTCTTTTCGACGTCTTCTACCGCCATCTTGATCTGGTGATACCCAGAGAAGGCATCCAAGAAGCATCGCAGGTCGCATTCTGCGGTGGAATCGACGATCTGGTCGATGCGGGGGAGCGAGAACGGATCTTGCGGGCATGCCTTGTTGAGGTTGGTGAAGTCGACACGCATGCACTCCTTCCCTCCCTTCTTTGGTACAACGACAGGGTTGGCTAACCAATTCGGGTATCGGACCTCGCGAATGACCCCACCGGCTTCTAGTTTGTGGGTCTCTTGGACGATGAAGGCCTGCTTTTCTGTGGACTGCCGCCTTGCCTTCTGCTTCACAGGGCGCACGTTGGGGCACACGTTGAGGTGATGCTTGATTAGGCTCCTAGGGATCCTCGCTAGCTGGTCAGGCTCCCAAGCGAATACCTTCTTGTTTGCGTGCAGGAACCTGACCAGGGCCTCCTCTTGCTCGGGCTCGAGGTTGGCGCCTATGGTGAAAGTGGCATGGGTGGACCCATCCTCATCGACGGGTATCTGCTTGGTTTCTGCCTTCTTGGGTGAACAATTGTTTCTTCTTGGCGGGTGCAGCTCCCTTGGGTTCGGGGGTCTCCGAGTCGGCGGGCTGTGCCAACGCCGCCGTCTTGAAGGCGAGCTTGAGCACTCGCAGTGCGTCTCCGGTGTCCCCATGCACGGTGAGGACACCGCTGCTCCCGGGCATCTTCATGAGGTTGTACGCCGGGTGCGTCGCGGCCATGAACTGGGCCAGCGCTGGGTAGCCGAGGATGGCGTTGTAGGGGAGGCCGATGGGGGCGATGTCGAAGTCGACCAGCTCCGTGCGGAAGTTGTTGTAGGTGCCGAAGGTTACCGGGAGCCGGATCTGTCCCAAGGAGCTGGATGATCCGCCCCCAACGGCTGAGAAGGGTCGGCTGGGTTGCAGCCATTCCAGGGGTATGCAGAGGAGGTTGAAGGCCTCAACCGAGAGCATGCTGAGGCCCGCACCGCCATCGATGAGAGTTCTGGTGACCGCCACCTGGCAGATGGTGGGGGTGCACAGCATGGTGAGCGCACCCGAGTAGGCCGAGTTGGGGGGGTGGTCCTCCGAGATGAAGGTCAGGCCGGCCTTGGGCACCGCCCGGTCCGAGAGAGCCCCCTACCGCATGGAAGCGGCGCTGACCGGCGGATGAACGGCTTGACATGGTGACTTGTAGGCGGCGCCTGTGAGCCGCCCAGGAGGGCCGCGACGACCGGGGGTGTTGGTGTAGCGTGGTGGGCGGGGAAGAGGCTGCAGAGCTCTTCCCAAGAGGCCACGGAGGCTGCCGGCAGGTGGAGCAGCCATGCGCGCGGAGCGCCGGTGAGGGCCGTGGGGAGCCAGTTGGCCATGACCCTATCGTCACCTCCAGCTTTGAGGATGGCCTCCTCGTACGCCAGCAAGAAGGCCAGCGGATCAGTCGTGCCGCTGTAGCATGGCGGCGTCGTTGGCTTGAACTTGTCCGGCCACCGTACCCGTTGCAGGTCTGGGGCCAGGGCTCGAAGCCCCCTGGCCCCCGTGCTTGCACCGGCGGCCTGAGCGGGCACACGCTACTCATCGTGAGGCAGGTCGTGGCGGTGGCGGAAGGGAGAACTCCGGTGCACCCCTACCTGGTGCGCCAAATGTCGGATTTCGGGTTCCGGCAGACCCTTGAGGTTTGAACACTGGGGTGCGCATGGAGATTTCACCTTCTACCTACCTGCACCCCTCCGCCTCGCTAAGATCTAAGCTATGGAAAGAACAGCACAAGGGACACAGGGTTTATACTAGTTCGGGCCACCGTGATGGTGTAATACCCTACTCCAGTGTGTGGTGTGGTGGATTGCCTCTTGGGCTGATGATGATGAGCAATACAAGGAAGAACAGCCTCGCGAGGGTCTGTTCTTGGCTGGGGCGACGAACTTCTAGGAGGAGTTCAGTCACCCTTCTCTCTCTCTCTCTCTTCTCGATCCTCTCTCCAATTTTTCCCCTTCCTACCCTGGGGGTGGCTAGTCCTATTTATAGGCAAAGGCCCTGGGCTTCTTCCCAAATATTGAGCGGGAAGGGCGCCAACAATTGGCCATTATAAAGGGGGACATCTGGTACACTTATCCTGACTAAAGTTGGTCCTCGCCTGGCAAAGGCTCTGGTGGTGACGATGGTTGGGCTCCACAATGACCTCCTCCCTGCCGTTGGGCTGGTCTTGGTCTCGTTGCACCGAAACGGGTGCCTTTGCTTGATGCCCTCGCCTGCGCTTGCTCCCTTTGCACCAAAGAGGAAAGGAGGACACTGCGCGGGCTGACGCCCGCCTAGCACTGTCTGGGGAAACTGATCCACGAACACCTATGGGGCCGGCGGACCGGGCCCCTTTCGGTTCGGCGGGGGGCGGAGATCGCACGAAGAGCAGATAGAGGCGAGGCACACGAGTAGTTTACCCAGCTTCGGAGCTCTCCGGAGAGATAACACTCCTACTGCTGCTTGTCTGGTTGTATTATCTGGTATCCTTGCTCTCGAGAGAGTGAGTGTGATGTTTTCTGGGCTACGAATGAATCGAAGCAAACTGTCCGAACCCCCTCTACGTTGCACATGGGCCTCCTTTTATACGCTAAAGGGGTCACCGACAGGTGGCAACGCAGAGGAGGGTAAAAACGTAAAAAGTGAGGTAGTTGATACAGTTGCTTGTACAGTGCACCCTACCTAACCCTGACGGCAGGGGACAAGGGCATTAAATGCCCGTCTGAGTCGCCCGAACAGTACAGAAAAGGACCGTTAGGGGCGCCACCGTTTGCCACGATGGCGATCTTGTCAGCTTCACATGCCACTGTGCACTGCTGGCTGCACAGCCTCCCGCCACGCGCGCCCGGAGAAGCCCCCAGAGCGACACGTTGGTGGATGCGCTGGAGCATGGGTGCAGAGTGGCCGCCTGCCACGGCAAGCGCCTTGCCGCTGTTGTTATCTTGTTGGGTCCAGAAGCTAGTTGCTCACCGGGCCTCGGGGTACCTTGTTTAGTCTTCCCGGCAAGCTCCTCTTGCCGGGGCCTTGTTGGCTTGCCGGAGCGCGTGGCGCGTCGCGGCAAGTTCCTTGGAGCGCCTTGGTTGGCCTTCCCGGCAAGCTCCTCTTGCCGGGGTCTTGTCTCCTTAGCTTAAATACTTTGTTCTTGGATGGCTCCAAGGGAACCTTGGGGGATCTTGGCGTTCGCCCGACAAGCCTTTGCCGCGGGGTGCTGCAACTGCCCGTGCACAAGTTCGGGGTACTAGGGTACCCCTATTCTAGTACACCGACAGGAGCCCCCGGGCCTGGGCCAGACACGGTGCCGAGCACTGTTGGGCCAGGCCCAAGACAGGGCACGGGCACACGCGGGCTGGGCCACGCCAAATCTTGCTCCGTATACACCGCGCTCTCCCATAACGGCACGCGTTGAATGCGGCATCGTGGGAGAGATCGTGGGTGGTTGTTTATTTGGAAGGCTGAAACGTCCGCCCCGTCCCTCTTTATAAGCAGAGGAAACAGGGGCAGTTCGTTCCCCCTTGCTGGTTGCTGCTACTTCTTCTTCACAAACTCCGCCGCTCCCCCCTTCTTCTCGAAGCCGAGAGAGCAGCGCTCCGCCCCCCATTGCCACTAGCATCACCACGCCGTCGACCTTCCACACCACCTCCGCCATGGCCTCGAAAGCTGACAAGGGAAAGGGCGTGAAGTCGGCCGAGGCGCAGCGGCTCGCGGCGCTGCGGAAGGAGCGGGTGATCTTCAACCCCCAGCTCAGCGTGCAGGAGCTGAGGGAGTACTTCTACCTCTTTTGGGCGACGGAGACGCGTGCGCATCCATGCACGAATGTACTCCCGGCCGCAGCCTCGGAGTTGGCTCCAAACGGGTACCCGTTCTTCGCGCTATTCTTCTATTGCGGGCTCTGCCCGCCCTTCTCGGAGTTCTTCTGTGACATTATGAACACATATGGCTTCCGCCTCCTTGACTTCACCCCCAACGCTGTCCTGACCATGGCAGTTTTCGCACACTTGTGCGAAAACTTTGTCGGAGTCCACCCTAGTGTTGCCCTTTTCCGCCACTTCTTCATACCTCGGGTAGAGAGAGGAGAGCCGCTTGCCGGAGGGATTGCCTGGATCTCGAGAGTCGGCGAGAAAGAGGTGTACTTGGAGGGTGAGCTCCGCAGCAAGTGGGAGGAGTGGAGAGCGGAGTGATGCTGGATCATTGAGGAGAATCCGCAGCCCTTCACCGCCGTGCGCCAAACCCCAATAGTGCGCGGCAATGACTGGAGCAACGTGGCCCCGGAAGACGAGAGGCTGAAGATCGCCATCACTAGGATTCTTCGCCTCGGGCTTGCCGGGCTCACCGTAGGTGCTGTCGGGGCAGATTTCCTCCGCCGCCGCATTGCCCCCCTGCAGGAGAGGGGGAGGCCCGCTTGGGAATTCAAGAATTCGGCGGACATCATGAGGCTGCGGCCGGGCCTCAACTACAACTTCACCGTCTTGGAGCTGGACGCAATGCTCTTGGAGTTATTCAAACGCGACCCCCAGCACCCATTCACACTGCCGAGGGGCGTAGTTCCTTTGTGCAATAACTCTTCGCTTGACTGGATCCGCGCCATGATGCCGTTGTCCGATTCACACGGAATCGTCCCAACTTGGCAAGAGCCTGCGGATGACGTTGTGCGAGCGTTCTTCGACACCTTGGAGGAAGTGCCGGTCCGCGCTGACGAGCAGAAGAGCCTCACCCGTGACACCACCGATGAGGACCTGCAGCGCATCGCCACTAGGGCGGAAGAGGCTGCGGCCGCAGCTCCTGTGGGCGCGTTTGGGTTTACTGTGGAGGAGGCGGAGGCTGCGGAGGCGGCAAACCTTGCCGAGCGCGCGGAGTTCATGGGCGAGGAGGAGCCTGCCGGTTCCGAAGCCGAGCCGAGCGAGGCCGGCGAGGAGGAGGCCGAGCCTTCAGAGAACTTGCCGCAGGCGGAGCCCCCGGCCCCACCAAGGAAGCGCCTTCGCAGGGCCGGGGATGCAGCGGGGCGGCAGCCGGCTCCACAGCCACCGAGCCGCGCGACGCGCTCTACCGTGGCAAGCAATGTTGCCGCGGGAGCGCCTCACACAACAGCGGCAACTAGAGCGGGATCTTCCCGGGCCACCGCCACCGCCCCCGCCAAGCGAGCAAGGGATCCTACTCCTCCACCTCGCCGCACTGGAGGAGGGCCGGACTTCGATCTTTTTGCGCTCAGCTCCGACGAGGAGGAATAAGAGTGAGTTTCTTTGGTGCTCTTATAATCCTTCAATCTTGCTGCTTATATCTTTTATCTGACTTGCTCCAATCTGGACTCCTTTCTTTTCGGGACGTTGGCCCAGAGAGCGGCGAAGAGGGCCAAGGCCGCGGTGATCGTCATCGAGGATGACCCCATTGTGTCAGCAGGAGGTGGGTTCGAGACCACCTTGACGGACCCGGCAATCACCCCTCAGAGTAGCCCCCAGCGCAGCCCGCAGCGTAAGTTCATAGTTTAGCCTTCTGCTGCCGGGCGCGCTTGAGTGCTTTTTCCTTTGTTGATATCTTGCTTGTTGACTTGTGCAGGAGCAGAGCAGCCTCATCAGGAGCGCCCGGAAGTTGGTCCTGAAGTGCCACCTGCTTCGACTGCGCCGCCAAGGGAGGAGTCCCCGGCAAGGGAGCGCTCTCCGGCAAGGGGGAACTCTCCGGCAAGGGACGACACAACTGATCCTGCGGCGACCGAGGCCGCAACTGCAGATCTCGGCGCAGGTAATCCACTTGCCCAAAAACTTTCCCCTGGGTTCTGCTTCTTCCGTTTTTCCTTTCTTGGATTTTTGATTGATTTTCCTCCCTTCTTCGTTCTTCAGACCCATCTGCGGCTGAGCCAATGGAGACAGAGGGCGCCGGCGAGGAAGGGGCCGGTGTTGACGAGGCCGCCGGCGAGGAGGCCGCCAGGGCTGCCGCCGCAGAAGCCGGCGAGCGGTCGGGCGATCGCACTGACGACCCTGAGGCCGCAGGAGCGCCAGGCGCTGCACCAACCGCCGATCCCTCTGCTGCTTCTGCGGAGCCGGGCTCCGAGGAGCCCCAGCCTGGCGCCTACTTGAAGGCCGGTGATGATATCTTCATCAAGCTACCCTGGGCGTCGAGCTCCAGGGCGCCGGTCGAGGGGGAGACTTTCGACGGGGAGGTGCTCGCCTCTGCTGGACTATCGTTGGTTGACGCGCCCAGCAGCAGCAGCGGCGAGCCTGAGGAGGAGGAGCTGCTGCGGAAGCTGCTGTCACTCTACCGCACCCGGCAAGCCAAGCTGGCTTCCCGGGAAGCGCTTGTCGCGAAGGCGGGAGTTGACATGGAGAAGCGCGCGGAGGAGCTCCGGGGCCAAAATCAAGAAGCTCTCCGGTCCCTGGCGCAGGAGCGGGAGCGACTCGACGAGGAGCGCACGGCCTTTCTTCTCGAGAAGGCCGAGGCTGAGGAGGAACAAAGGCTGGCTGCCGAGAAGCAGTCCGCGCGGGAAGGCGAACTAGTGCAGCGGAAGGCCCACCTCGACAGCTACGAGGAAGAGCTCGCCGAGCGCGAGCGAGCACTTGGCGGGGCACTCAAGGAGGCAAAGGACGCTGCGGCAATTGCAGAGGCCGCCAAGAAAGAGCTGGAGGAGAAGGTGGCGCAGCTGGAGGCCAACATTGGGAAGAGCGGGAGGAGCTTGCCGCGCTCAAGCGTGAGCGTGAGAAGGATGCTGCCGCCCACGGTGAGCTGCAAGGTCTTCTCGCTGAGAGGGGCAAGGAGCTCAGCACCGCCAAGGATTCCAAAGCAGACCTGGAGTTGAAGCTGGCCACGCTGATGCAGACGCTGGAGGCCGCCAAGGATCGGGAGAAGACCTTGTCGGAGAAGGTCAAGGCTGACACGGCGCTGCTGGAGAGCATTGCAGTTACCCAGAACTCGTTCAGAGACACTGTGGAGCACTGGACCGAGGGTCTAGTGAACATTGCCGCAGTCATCAACGAGGAGCTGGCGCAGCTGGGGATGGAGGACTTTGGGTATCCTTCCGACGAGAGTCTTCAACCCAGCGCCAAGCTTAGCCTGTTCTTCAAGGGCGTGGCGACGGCACTCCAGCGGCTCCGGGAGAGGATCCCGAAGCAGCTGGCCGACGAGTCGCGCAAAATCTGCGCCGGGGTTCTCCAGAAGGTGCTGATGAAGGTAGCCTTCCGCAATCCAGGCCTCAGCTTCACCAACATCCTCAGGTCCTTGCCGCCTGACGCTGATCTGGATGCACTCAAGGCCCTTGTCGCACCCATTGTGGACAAGGTGAGCGAGATCAAGAGAGTCGAGGGCGGACGCGTAGATTAGGGCGCCCATTTCTTCTTTTCCCTTGTCGCTGCTAATCATGTTATGAAAACAGTCTGTTAGAGCTGCGACAAGTTATCTTGTAATATAACTTTATTTCTGTTATCAATTGCTATGTTATTTCCTCTACTAGATTCCTTCCTTTGTATGTTTTTACCCTATGCTTCTAGGGAACTTGTCGGTGCAGGCGCCCAAGCCGCGAGCGCTGAGTGTGGAACTTCAGCAGCCTGCTGGCGGCGCTGCTTCCAACAAGAAACCTTGTCGCGACTAGATGCAGCACACTTAAGTTGTTGAGCGGACTCGAAAAAAGTAAGGGCGCAACTAGCCACGAGTTGGTTCCTCCATGCACAGGTTTTCCATACAAAGCAGGGTCGTTCGAGGAAGATAACTCAAAAATTTAAAAACTGATTGCTCAAACTTTGGCAACTTAGCTTTTCTGTCGTTTGCTTCCCGGCAAGGCAAAACTTTGCTTGAACGACGCCTGGTCCATACCACAATCTTCTCCTCCCCCCCCCCCGACAAACATGTGCGCGAGGGAACCTTCTTTTCCTTTGTTGAAAAAGAAGAAAGAAGAGAAAATAATAATATGGAGCCCTTCGGCTCGTTACTGCTTACCGGATGTATGTGCTGCACAAAATGTCAGATAACACATGCAAGAAAGGAAACTAATGCACGAAATGGACAAGTTGTGCGGAGCACATGGGGTTTTACTTATGCACGGGATCTGCGCCCGGCTTTGTACAAAGGATTACATGCAACAGCGACAAGACTTGTACAAAAGGTGGTTGTCGGAATGGGTTCCGGCAACCGCGCCCTATGGGAAAAACTTACGAAGATGTTCTATGCTCCAGGAGTTGCTCACCGGAATGCCATCTTCGGTCTCAAGGCGTGCAGCGCCAGGCCTTGTGACTCGTCTCACCCGATAAGGGCCTTCCCACTTCGGCGTCAACTTGTTGGAATTCTTGGCAGACTGAACGCGCCAAAGAACAAGGTCGCCTTCCTCGAAGCTTCTGGCTTTAACTTTGCGGCTATGGTAGCGGCGCAAAGCTTGCTGGTATCGAGCAGCTCGTACAGCAGCCTGAAGACGATCTTCCTCAAGGACCAGCGCATCGTCTTGTCGCAGCTGTTCTTGCTCAAGCTCATCATAAGCGAGCACTCGAGGTGACCCGTATACGAGTTCCGTGGGGAGAACTACCTCTGCTCCATAGACTAGAGCGAAAGGTGTCTGGCCAGTGGCTCGATTTGGCGTCGTTCTGATCGACCAAAGAACCACCGGCAGCTCCTCGATCCAGTTGCTTCCGCACCTGTGCAGCCTGTTGAAAGTTCTGGTCTTGAGCCCGCGCAGCACTTCAGCATTTGCCCTCTCTGCTTGACCGTTGCTTCTTGGATGAGCAACAGAAGCAAAGCAGACCTTGGCGGCAAGGTCTTGGACGTACTGCATGAAGGTGCGGCTCGTGAATTGCGTGCCGTTGTCGGTGATGATCCTGTTGGGGATCCCGAAACGGCAAACAATTGACCTGAAGAACTTGACTGCTGACTGTGCTGTCACCTTCCTCACCGGATGCACTTCTGGCCACTTTGTGAACTTGTCAATTGCGACGTACAAGTACTCAAAGCCCCCGACAGCTCGGGGGAAGGGGCCGAGGATATCGAGCCCCTAGACCGAAAATGGCCAGGATAAAGGGATCGTCTGGAGAGCTTGAGCTGGCTGGTGTATCTGTTTGGAGTGGAACTGGCACGCTTCACACTTGGTTACTTGTGCAGTTGCATCCTGGAGGGCTGTTGGCCAAAAGAAACCTTGCCGGAAAGCTTTGCCGGCAAGTGCTCTTGCGCCAATGTGGTGGCCACATATGCCTCCATGTATCTCCGCCAACAGCTTTTGTCCATCTTCCTGGCGAATACACTTCAATTTCACACCGTTGAGTCTTCTTCTGTACAGTATGCTATCAACAAACTGGTACATACTTGACTGTCGGGCTACTCTTTCCGCTTCTTCTTGTTCTTCGGGAAGTTCTCCTGTCTGAAGGAAGTGGACAATCTGCTATGCCCATGCTGGAGCTTGTGGCTCGACAACAAGGACTAAAGGCGCATCTGCTGCTGCGGGAACATCCGCTTCCACGGCAAGGACTTGTGGTCCTATCGGAGCTTGATGTTCCCCGGCAAGCTTGCCGGAGCAAAACTTGTCGGGAGCGTCTGCTTCAACGGAACAAACCATAAGGCTTGCCGGAGCAGACTGCCCCTCAGCCTCCTTGGTGTTGATCTTGGGGACTTTCTTGGCGGCGGCATCGGGGAGCTCTGCTGGAAAGTAGTCACCAGAAACCAACTTCCTCTTCTTGCTTTGTCCAGTTATGGTGTTACGGATGGTTGAGTCAACTTAAGCACAAAGATCCCTGGTTCCACAGGTAACTTTAGTGCGGCGCACTTTGACAGGCCATCAGCAATATCATTCTGAGCTCTTGGGATATGCTCCATTTGTAGGCCGTCAAAGTGCTCTTCTAGCTTCCTCACTTCATCAACATACGCTTCCATCAACGGACTCTGGTAGTTCTTGTTCACTTGTCGGACGACAAGCTATGAGTCACCCCTGACAATGAGCTTCTTGATCCCAAGGTCTGCTGCGATTCTGAGACCGGCAAGCAATCCTTCATACTCTGCAGTATTGTTGGTTGCTTGCTCTTTGGGAAAGTGCATCTGGACTACGTACTTGAGGTGCTCTCCGGTGGGTGCGACAAGCAGCACGCCTGCACCGGCGCCTTGTAGTGAGAAGGCACCATCAAAGTACATCAACCACTCTTTGCTTGCCTCTTTGACGGGGATGCTTGTTTCTGGAATTTCTTCATCTGGGGTTGGCGTCCACTCTTCTATGAACTCTGCCAATGCTCTGCTTTGGATAGTTGAAGTGCTCTCAAACTTGAGGCCAAAGCTTGACAATTCCAGCGCCCACTCGACAATCCTGCCTGTTGCTTCTGGATTTTGCAGTATCCTCTTCAGCGGAAAGCGAGTGATGACTGTGATCTCATGTGCTTGGAAGTAATGGCGCAGCTTTCTCGAGGCCATGAGGAGGCCGAAAAGCAACTTCTGCACACCAGAGTACCTTGATCTAGCCCCCTGCAGAAGAGAACTGACAAAGTAAACTGGGCGCTGCACCATTCTGTTCAGCATCTTATCATACTCCTGCGCAGATCCATCTTTGTCGGGACCAGAGCTTGTCGGCGAAGCCCCCTGCTTGTCGCTGGATGGATCTGCCGTGGTTGCTGGCTCATCATCCGCCACTAACGCAGCACTAACCACTTGATTGGTTGTCGCTATATACAACAGCAACTTCTCTTGCGGCTTAGGTGCGACAAGCGTTGGAGTGGAGGATAGGTATCTCTTCAAGTCCTGTAGCGCAGCCTCCGCTTCCGGAGTCCATTTCATTGGACCTGCCTTTTTCAAAATTTTGAAAAATGGCAGGGCACGCTCAGCAGATCTAGAGATAAACCTGCTGAGAGCAGCCACGCAACCGGCAAGCCTTCGTACATCCTTGACGCGCTTTGGTCCTTCGATCTGCTTAATGGCTTTGATCTTGTCGGGATTGGCTTCAATTCCCCGCTAAGACACGAAGAACCCGAGAAGCTTGCTGGAAGGGACTCCAAACACGCACTTCTCGGGGTTAAGCTTGAGGTTGATCTTGCGCAGATTTGCAAATGTCTCGTCTAAATCTTGAATCAAGGTCGCTTTGTTCTTGCTCTTGACTACTATGTCATCCATGTAAGCTTCCACATTTCTGTGCATTTGCGGCTCAAAAGCATGGTGGACTACCCTTGCGAATGTTGAACCAGCATTCTTCAAACCGAAAGGCATCCGTACGAAGCAGTACGTGCCACACGGGGTGATAAATGCGGTTTTCTCTTCATCTTCTTCTGCCATGAAGATTTGATGGTATCCAGAGTATGCATCAAGAAATGAAAGCAAATCACATCCGGCTGTGGAGTCAACAATCTGGTCAATACGCGGCAAGGGAAATGGGTCTTTGGGACAAGCTTTATTAACATCAGTGAAGTCAATACAAAGTCTCCATTTCCTGTTAGCCTTGCGCACAACAACAGGATTGGCCAACCACGTGGGATGGAGCACTCCTCTGACAAGGCCTGCTGCTTCCAACTTCTTGATTTCTTCTGCGATGAATTCTTGGTGCTCTACTGCCTGCTTCCTGACTCTCTGCTTGACGGGCCGCACATGAGGACAGACGGCAAGGTGGTGCTCAATTACTTTCCTGGGAACACCAGGGATATCAGACGGTTGCCACGCAAACACGTCGACATTCGCCCGCAGGAAAGAAACGAGCGCGCTTTCCTATTTGGGGTCAAGAGTGGCGCTGATGGTGAAGGTACCACCAGCGCCATCCTCCTTGGCGGCCACCTTCTTGGTCTCAGGTGGAGCTGCCTTTGTCTTCTTACGCTTGCCGGTGGAGCTCGATGGTGCGTCCTCGACGGTAGCGCAGCACTCCGAAGAGGTGCGCTTGCCGGAGTGGGCATCAGAGCTCTTGCCGGACTTGGTCTTCTTCTTCCCCCCGGGAGCTTCAGCGGCAAGTATCTTGCGTTCTGCTGCGGCTGCTGCTTCCCGGTAGATCTTGTCGGCACAGATAAGAGCATCCTTCTTGTCGCCAGGGACAGAGATGACACTTATCGGGCCTGGCATTTTCAGTATGTTATACGCATAGTGAGAGGCTGCCATGAACTTTGCGAGTGCCGGACGGCCAAGGATCCCATTGTAAGGCAACGGAAAGTCGGCAACGTCAAACGTGACCCTCTCAGTCCTGAAGTTCAGCTCACTGCCAAATGTTACCGGCAACATGATCTTTCCCTTTGGCTTGCTCCTTCCCGGGTTGATTCCTTGAAATGTGCCGGTCTCTTCGAGCTCGCTGTCAGGGATCTGGAGTTTCTGGAGCACCGCGGAGGAGATCAGGTTCAAGCCGGCCCCGCCGTCAACTAGCATCTTAGTGACCTTGAGGTTGCGGATTGTTGGTGAAACCAACATCGGCAAGCACCCGACCGCAGTTATGCGATCCGGGTGGTCCTCAATATCAAAGATGATAGGCGTGCCGGACCATTTCAGAGGCTTGCGTGACTCGACGGGTGGTTCTGCTGCATTAACTTCCCGCACCCACTGCTTGAGCTGGCGGTGCGAGGCATGCAGAGAAGCACCACCGTCAACGCACAGGACCTCTGTGGCTTTATGGAACTCCTGCTCATCAGTCTCCTCATCATCCATATCTTCATCGTCGTTGTCATCTTCATCCTTGTCGCGGCCACGAGGAGGTCTGTCTCCTTGCCGCTGCTTGGCCTTACCGCGGCGTCCTCCTCGGCCGGGACGTTTCTTGCCGGATCCCCCAGCACCTTCCTGGGCCTTCTCCTTGTCGCGCCGCTCGTATTCAGCTTTCTGTTGCTCAACAAGCTGCTCAACTTTCTTACAGTTCTGGAGATCATGGCCCTTGGTGCCGTGGATCTTGCAATACTGCTTGTTGGTGCCGTCCTGCTTGTCGGTGACCGCCACCTCTGCGGCAACCTCCTTGCCGGGGTCACCAGCTTTGGCTTCCTTGGCGCCACCACCGTTGCCGGACTGCTCAACAACTAGCACCTCTTTGCCTTTCCTCCTCCTGTTGTTCCGCCGCCGGCTTTTCTTTGTCGGGGCAGCATCTTCGCTGTCAGATCCTCCTGCTCCTATATCTTCTCCGGGGAGTCTCCTCCCTTCCTCAGCATGTGCACACTTGTCGGCCAGTGCATATAACTCACTGACGTTCCTGATCTTGCACATCGCCATTTCATCCCGCATCCTGCGGTTTCGCACGTTCTGATGGAACGCGCTCATCACCGCGGCAGGGTGGATGTCTGGGATGTTGTGCTGCACACTACTGAATCTCTGATGTACTTGCGCAGGGGCTCTCCTTCCTTCTGGGCGAGCAGATGAAGATCACTCTCCTGGCCATGAGGCTTGTGTCCGCCTGTAAAGGCGCCGACAAACTGATGGCACAGACCAGCCCAAGAGGATATGGAGTTTTCTGGCAAGTGCATGAGCCAGGATCTGACGTTGGGCTTGAGCACCAGCGGGAAGTAGTTGGCAAGGATCTTGTCATCTCGTCCCCCAGCAGCCTGTACCGAAATGGTGTAGATGCTGAGGAACTCCGACGGATGTGTCTTGCCATCGTACTTCTCCGGTACGTCTGGCTTGAAGTTCTTTGTGCTGGGCCACTGGACTTGCCGCAGCTCACGAGTGAACGCAGGACAACCTACCGCGTACGGCAGATCGCCTGGTTCCCCTGGCGCATGCATGTCAACAGAGGGCCCAGCGCGCTTGTCGGATTGACGCCGCGCTTCTCTTTGGCGCTCGATGCGGGTTCGAGCGTCTTCTTGTTGTCGATCATGAAGAACTTGGCGCTGATCGCGATGAGCTCGTGGACCCGATGACACAGTGGAGTCGCTGTCGAGGTGGATCCGACGAGTCGGCGATCTTGGCCTTCGGGGCGGTGATTGCATGGTAGTTGCACCTCCGCCCGTTTCGTCGCCACCGGCTCGCGTCCGGCAACCCTGCCGCGGCGGCGACGCGCTCGGCCGCTGTGGAGTGTCGCCGTTGGCGTAGCCGATGAGACTCTAAATGGTGGCCCTCCATTCGTTGATCTTGTCCGACGTCGGAGGGTAATCTAGGAGAAGTTGAGCTCGTGCCAAAGCTTCTGCTGGAGTGGTGGGTAGCAGTGGCGGATGGCGCGAGGAGCGGGACGTGCTCGAACTCCTAACTATGTTAGAAGGAGCAGTATCCCGTCCAGGCGACCGTGCCCCGCTCGTGCCAGCACGCTGGCGTGCATGCTGGTCTTGAGCGCCCCGAGATCCACCAGCTTGGTCTTGGCCTATCATGCGAATGGCACTGCTAGTGCCATGACGCTGTTGATCTTGCGCCTCCTGAGAGTGGCGTGGAACATGCACAGTCGCCGAGGTTTGTGCAGCCTTGTTCTTGGACCTGGCGGCATCATGAGCTTCCTCGTCGACGTCCTTTCTTCCGCCGGCATCCATTCCACCACCCGTTTGCTCCAACGGTGGTGGAAGTGACGTGGACAGAGCGGCTGCCGCCGAAGTCTTCTTCTTCGGTGGCATGTTGATGAAGGGAATAAAGATCTAGCTCATGTGAATGCCGGATCAGGTTCACACAATCTCGACACCCCCTACCTGGCGCGCCAAAGATGTCGGGGGAAACTGATCCACGAACACCTATGGGGCCGGCGGACCGGGCCCCTTTCGGTTCGGCGGGGGGCGGAGATCGCATGAAGAGCAGATCGAGGCGAGGCACACGAGCAGTTTACCCAGCTTCGGAGCTCTCCGGAGAGATAACACTCCTACTGCTGCTTGTCTGGTTGTATTATCTGGTATCCTTGCTCTCAAGAGAGTGAGCATGATGTTTTCTGGGCTACGAATGAATCGAAGCAAACTGTCCGAACCCCCTCTACGTTGCGCATGGGCCTCCTTTTATACGCTAAAGGGGTCACCGATAGGTGGCAACACAGAGGAGGGTAAAAACATAAAAAGCGAGGTAGTTGATACAGTTGCTTGTACAGTGCACCCTACCTAACCCTGACGGCAGGGGACAAGGGCATTAAATGCCCGTCTGAGTCGCCCGAACAGTACAGAAAAGGACCGTTAGGGGCGCCACTGTTCGCCACGATGGCGATCTTGTCAGCTTCACATGCCACTGCGCACTGCTGGCTGCACAGCCTCCCGCCACGCGCGCCCGGAGAAGCCCCCAGAGCGACACGTTGGTGGATGCGCTGGAGCGTGGGCGTAGAGTGGCCGCCTGCCGCGGCAAGCGCCTTGCCGCTGTTGTTATCTTGTCGGGTCTAGAAGCTCGTCGCTCACCGGGCCTCGGGGTACCTTGTTTAGTCTTCCCGGCAAGCTCCTCTTCCCGGGGCCTTGTTGGCTTGCCGGAGCGCGTGGTGCGTCGCGGCAAGTTCCTTGGAGCGCCTTGGTTGGCCTTCCCGGCAAGCTCCTCTTGCCGGGGCCTTGTCTCCTTAGCTTAAATACTTTGTTCTTGGATGGCTCCAAGGGAACCTTGGGCGATCTTGGCGTTCGCCCGGCAAGCCTTTGCCGCGGGGTGCTGCAACTGCCTGTGCAAAAGTTCGGGGTACTAGGGTACCCCTATTCTAGTACACCGACAGGCACCCTTGGTCGTCATGGCTTGTGTCACGGGCACGTCGTGAGGTGCCCCGCCTTGATCTCTCCGCCTCCTTTCTAGCCAGCCTGATGAGGCCGTGCCTGAGGAAGCTTTGTGTCGTCCGCCCCGCGAGGCTTGATCCCTCGCGAGGGTCTTGGTTCTGTGTTGATGAAGATGGGCCGTGCTGGGCCCCTCCTCGAGCCATGCCGCAGGCCGCAGGCAGGCAAGTCTGGGGACCCCCGTTCCCAGAACACTGACAGTAATGCACCTGCTACCTTTCAAAGATGTATGACTGCTATATTCTCTGACCTTTGTGAAAAGATTGTTGAGGTTTTCATGGATAATTTCTCCGTGTATGGAACTTCTTTTGATAATTTCTTAAGCAACCTTGATCGAGTTTTGCAGAGATGTGAAGAAACTAATCTTGTCTTGAAAGAGGTATTGAAGTTGATAAAGCTAAAGTTGATGCTACTAAAAAGATGTCGTGTCCTAAGGACATTAAAGGTACAAGAAGTTTCCTTGGTCATGCCGGTTTTTATGGGAGGTTCATTAAAGACTTCTCAAAAATTTCTAGGCCTTTGACTAATCTCTTACAAAAAGATGTTCATTTTGTCTTTGATGATGATTGTGTCGAAGCATTTGAAATACTTAAGAAAGCCTTGATTTCTGTACCCATTGTTCAACCACCTGATTAGAATTTACCCTTTGAAATTATGTGTGATGTTAGTGATTATGTTGTAGGTGTTGTTCTAGGACAAAGAGTTGATAAGAAATTAAATGTTATCCAATAATAGTAAAACTCTAGACAGTGCCCAGAGAAATTATGCTACTACTGAAAAAGAATTTTTAGCAGTTGTATTTGCTTGTGATAAGTTCAGACCTTATATTGTTGATTCTAAAGTAACTGTTCACACTGGTCATGTTGCTCTATTAAATATCTTATGGAAAAGAAAGATGCTAAACCTAGACTTATTAGATGGGTTCTCTTGCTACAAGAATTTGATTTGCATATTATTGATAGAAAGGGAGCTGAGAACCCCATTGCAGACAACTTATCTAGGTTAGAGAATGTTCTTGATGACCCACTACCTATTCATGATAGCTTTCCTGATGAACAATTAGCTATCATAAATGCTTCTCGTACTGCTCCATGGTATGCTGATTATGCTAATTACATTGTTGCTAAATTTATACCACCTAGTTTCACATACCAGCAAAAGAAAAAGGTTTTCTATGATTTAAGACATTACTTCTAGGATGACCCACACCTTTATAAAGAAGGAGTAGATGGTGTTATTAGACATTGTGTACCTGAGCATGAACAGGAACAGATCCTATGCAAGTGCCACTCTGAGGCTTGTGGAGGACACCACGCTGGAGATAGAACTGCACATAAGGTATTGCAATCCGGTTTTTATTGGCCTACTCTTTTAAAAGATGCCCATAAGTTTCTCTTGTCTTGTGATGAATGTCAAAGAATTGGTAATATTAGTAGACGTCAAGAAGTGCCTATGAACTATTTACTTGTTATTGAACCATTTGATGTGTGGGGCTTTGATTATACGGGACCGTTTCCTTCCTCTAATGGGTATACACATATTTTTGTTGTTGTTGATTACGTTACTAAGTGGGTAGAAGCTATTCCAACTAGTAGTGCTGATCGTAACACCTCTATTAAGATGCTTAAAGAAGTTATTTTTCCGAGCTTTGGAGTCTCTAGATACTTAATGACTGATGGTGGTTCACATTTTATTCATCATGCTTTTCGTAAATTGCTTGCTAAGTATGATGTTAATCATAGAATTTCATCTCCATACCACCCACAGTCTAGTGGTCAAGCAGAACTGAGTAATAGAGAGATTAAATTAATTTTGCAAAAGACTATTAATAGATCTAGAAAGAATTGGTCCAAGAAACTTGATGATGCATTATGGGCCTATAGAACTGCATATAAAAATCCTATGGGTATGTCTCCGTATAAAATGGTTTATGGAAAAGCATGTCACTTACCTCTCGAACTAGAACATAAGGATTATTGGTCCATTAAAGAGCTCAATTATGATTTCAAACTTGCCGGTGAGAAGAGACTATTTGACATTAGCTCACTTGATGAGTGGAGAAACCATGCCTATGAGAATGCCAAACTGTTTAAAGAAAAAGTTAAAAGATGGCATGACAAAAGGATACAAAAGCATGAGTTTTATGTAGGTGGTTATGTTTTGTTATACAACTCTCGTTTAAGATTTTTTTGCAGGAAAAATCCTCTCTAAATGGGAAGGTCCTTATGTTATCGAGGAGGTCTATCATTCTAGTGCCATAAAAATCAACAACTTCGAACGCACAAATCCGAAGGTGGTGAACGGTCAAAGAATCAAACATTATACCTCAGGAAATCCCATAAATGTTGAAACCAATGTTATTGACACCGTAACCACGAAGGAGTACATAAGGGACACTTTCCAGAACGTTTCAGACTCCGAAAAGGAATAGGTATGTGGTACGGTAAGTAAACCGACTCCAAAACAGTTCTAATAGCAGTTTTTCTCCATTTTGGAATATTTTAAAAAGCAGGAAAATAAGAAGTAGTCTGAAAGGGACACGAGGCATCCACAAGGGTGGAGGGCGCGCCCTACCCCCTGGGCGCGCCCCCTGCCTCGTGGGCTCCTCGTGTGCCCTCCGGACTCCGTTTTCTCGCACGATATTTCTTTTGGTCGGTAAAAATTCCTTATATAATCTCCCAAAGGTTTTAACCACCGTACCGCGACGAAGCCCTCTATTTTTGTTTCAAGATGTTTCTGCAGTAGATTTAGAGCAAGATGTCTTCTCAAGATTCAGTCGGGGAGAGTCAGGTGTCTCATCGGACACCGGGGCCAGGAGCTAACAGTGATGCTGACCACTTTGAGCCATCAATGGAGGAAGATATGGAGGCCGACATAGAAAAGATAGATGCCATGGAGGAGGATAAACAAGTTACCTCTCGTCTCCAAGCCGGGTTTACGGTGGAGGAACTTCAGAGCTCAACAATTCCAAACTCGGTCATCCCTCCCAATGCTAGATTGCTTTCTTATGAAAATATGAAAAAGAGTGTTACTTGTTCTCCCGCAGCTATGTAGCATCCGTGGGCGAAAGGAGCTTTAGCCGTCACGGGTAAGCTCCATAGGGAAATAATGGATCTGAAGCAGCAAGTCAATAAGCTCGAGGAAGAGAATCATATCCTAAGGGGCATTACCGCCAAGAATATCACATCACCACCTCCGAAGAGAGAGGTATAAATACATGGGTATGGGCACCCCCCTTGGCAAATGCTAAGCTTGGGGTAGGTGCCCCGGTATCGTATCACCATCACACTTCTATCTTTACCATTTTTCTTAGTTCGATCCTTTTGGTTATATCCTCATCTAGTAAAATAAAGTTTAGTATGATCTAGCTTTGAGTTTTTGTGTTGATCCTTATCTATGTAATTGGAGTCCGTGAGCTATATATAATAAAGATTAGTCTTGAGTCGAGGGCTTGGTTATCTTTCTATGATCTTGAGGGAATAAAAGAAAAAAATAAAGAATAAAAAGAAATAAAGAGATCATATTGATCTTATGGAGAGTAATGACTTCACATATAAAGAGTATGATGAATAAAAGTTGTTGAGAGTTGACAAACACAATTTTGGTCATCGTTGCAATTAATAGGAAGCAATAAAGAAATAGAGGTTTTCACATATAAATATACTATCTTGGACATCTTTTATGATTTTGAGCACTCCTTCAAATATCACATGCTAAAAAGTTGATGTTGGACAATGAATACAACATAATGGGTTGTGTTTTCTTATATCCGAAATAAATTATATGGTCATGAATCATCCAACATGATGAGCTTTCCTTTCCCCCTCATGCTAGCCAAATTCTTTAAACCAAGTAGAGATACTACTTGTGCTTCCAAATATCCTTAAACCCTGTTTTTGCCACGAGAGTCCACCATATCTACCTATGGATTGAATAAGATCCTTCAAGTAAGTTGTCATTGTTGCAAGCAATAAAATTTGATCTTTAAATATATATGTTCTATTAGTGTGGAGAAAATAATCTTTATACGAGCTTGTGATATGGAAGAAATAAAAGCGACGGACTGCATAATAAAGGTCCCTATCACAAGTGGCAATATAAAGTGATGTTCTTTTGCATTAAGATTTTGTGCATCCAACCATAAAAGCACATGAAAACCTCTGCTTCCCTCTGCGAAGGGCCAATCTTTTATTTTTGTCTTATACCTTATACAAGAGTCATAGTGATCTTCACCTTTCCTTTTTACACTTTATCCATTGGCAAGAACTATGGTGATATACATAAACACTATTCTGATCACATGATGAGAATAATATTCTGATCACAACGTGAACTTCCCGAGTAACGCGCCTGAACTTCCCTGTGTACGAACCCGAACTTCAGGCTATCTTCGCAACCGTGGCTTCCCTCGCGAATTATTCTAGTCGGTAGTGTTGTCTGGGATGTGACTATAATCCAGATACCCATACCTGCATCTAAATGCTTGTTTTTATTCGTAATTTTGCATTTTGGTGGATTCACTCTCGGGCGGATGAACTTGTGTCTGTTTACAAGTTTAATGCGTTCACTGGATGTTCTAGAACCTCTAACATGATGGGAATTTGGTGTAGGTATGAGTTTCGTGGACAATTTGTTGTTAATTTCAACGGATTTGATTTCGGGTTCTGTGTTCTTCATCCGCGGGAGCGGTTTCACGGCTTCTGTGTATTTGTTGTTTTTATTTGAATATAGATGGCAAAATTGATTGCAGTAGGGAGATTGGACCGTTCATGCGTTGTTAATTTTATCGGGCAGGCGAATACACCCGTGAAATCAGGCGATTGGATCTCGTGTCCGCCCGTGTTGGTTCCGGTTCTTCGATGAGACAGCTTGGTGGCTTTATCGTTTTGATGTTTGGGCGTAGTAGGATATCGTTCGAGGTCGCGGACTGAGAAGGTGTAGTCACCCAATTGATTAAATCTAAAAAAAATTGATAGCGTGTATTTTTCCAATGATTCTACTGTCTGTCTTACGAGTTGGACTTCTACACCTTTTGTGCTAGAACTTCCGTCGTTTTTATGCATGTTTTTAGGTGATGTTGCAATATGATCTGTTCGGTTGATGTTGTTATAAAAAATTTGTGTATGTTTTTTTTGTTTTTAGAGTACTCATAATTTGTGTATGCTGGTCCATAGACACACAAATCATCATTTTTATATTTATTCTATCTTCGGGATTATTTTTGGATCATCCACATTCTTTGGTATTAGTAGGACTTCTATGGTACTAGGGATTGAACTTTCTGGTTTCCACATTGCAAGGCGGTGTAGCATCACGCTCTATTTTTTCTTTTTTTCCTTTTGTTTTTTTTTGTAATTTTCAATTTTCTAATTTGGGTTTGAGTTTGTTCCGTGGGAAACTATGGGATTATTCCCAAATATAAATGCATACCTTATTTATTTTTTTGTAACATGATTGCATACTTTGAACAGTGGTAGAACTTCAGTATGTGTTTAACGTGAAACTTACAAGATTTTTGCCCAAGTATGCATGCACTTTTTCCAGATCATGTAAGGGTCGTTGTAGAATCTGGACTTCTATGTTGTTCATACGTGAACTTCTTCTTTTCATTCTTTGCAAAGTAATGCAGCAAGTCCTTTGTATTTCTTTCTCTTTTATGTTACTTTTCATTGTTTGCATTGGGTTGGATTTTTTTTCACTTTAGTCCCATGAACAACCATGGAATTGGCCGACGGATATGCGTATTTTTTTATTTTTTTTCTAGTATGTTTTTGTACTTATAATAGTTGTTGGTCTTCACTGAATAACTATCCTGAACTTCTGTGTGACAATTGCTTTTAACATGTTAATTTGACGTTTTACAAAATGTTGAACTTCTATATCTTCACTACTTGAACTTCTTATTTATAATTTTGTTTGTTATTTTTGGATTTAAATATTTGTAGACATTGAAATCGGCATTGCGCGTATTGACAAATGCGGTAGCGCGAGGCCGAGCAGGGGGGAGGGGGAGGGACCCCCCAACCCTCCCCCTGCGAGGCCGAGACAGGAACGAGCTGGGGCAGGCGACGACGCGGCGTGCCGCGTCGTCGCATGCGGATGTGAGTCCGTCACATCCGTGACCCCACTATCTATCTTAGGGTTTTTAGGGTTTAGGGTGCGTGTTTTAGTTAGATATGAACTTCATCTGTTTTTGTACTTGAACTTCTTCTTTTTGTTTCTTATGGTTTATTTATTCATATGCCTTTACTTCTTTTATTAGACTACTTGAACTTTTGTTCTTTATTTTTTGAACTTCTTTCTCTTGTTTTTTTAGGTGCATATTTTGTGTATGTATTTTTCTTCCCTTGGTAGTGTATTTGCCATCAATTTTTGGTTTCTAAGGATATCAGTAGTGCTGTTGTGTGATCTTATCTGATTTATAATAGATGCATTCAAATGGTGCATTCATTTATCTATACATGTATTTACTATTTTAGTTGTTGGGGGGTAAAACTGTAAATTCACCTGCTCTGCAATTCCCACGATAGAGAGGCATTAACTGAGCATCTCGCTCGCAACCACGTGTTAGAAAACCCCTCTCCCCCTGTCGCTCGCTCTCTCCTCCCTCTCCGTCGCTTCACTACCTTCGTCGCCTCCAACTCCCCCCGATTTCTCCACCCTGTCCCCTGCCCTCGTGCTGGAGTAACCGACACACGCCCCCGCTCCTATTTCTCCCCCACGCCCCGCTCTCCCTCGCCCAGCCCGCTCTCTTCTGCTCTGAAGCGAGGGTGGCAACTGCCTGCGCGGTTGCAAGGTGCGCATGGCGTCGTGGGGAGTGGAAGAACCGCCGCGGATTCGTGTGTGCGGGGGTTGTTTCGAGAGGTACAAATGCTGCCCCCCTAATGCTTGCTTGTAATTTCGCCAGATCTGCAGAGTCCACCTCCTGTGTGCTCCCGCGTCCGCGTCCTATCCCCTTCTTCTGATGGTTTGGTGGGAGATTGGGTAGGGTTCTTGTGCGTGTGGTGGGTGGATTCCACTCCCCCATGGTCAGATTTTTCTATGAGATGCTTGTGTGTGCTATTTCTCCCTTCAGAGTTGAGTTGATTTCGTTTCCCCTTTGGTGATTTCAGCATTCAGATGCATGTAAGAGAGGGTGTGGTGTGATGGTGTTCTGAATCTGATGTATCTAATTGTCTTAGTATTGTTGATTTCGAAGTCTAGATTGTGTCAGTCGCATGCTAGTTAGTTTCTGGATTCTTTTTTTGTTTGTGCTTTCCTATATGTGCTACTGTTCATGTTTTCATACTTGTTGATATGTTCTAGTTGTTTCATTCTAGGATTTCATTTAGTTGTTTTTTGTATTTGTTGTATGATTTTTCTACCTGCTAACTATATGCAATCTATCCCCTGTTTTTAGTAGGTTGTTCTAGGGTTTTGAGATCCATTCAACAAGGTGTTGTGTTGTCATGGCTTCAAAACCTTCTCCAAGTATTTTATTGTGGTTGGATCTTGTATTTTAAATAGCAATTTTTCTTATATATGGCTGCCCATATCTTCACTTAGTTGTCTTGTTGGACTGCCCTTTCTTAAAAGTGTGAACTTCTAACAATGGTCATGTGTATGCATTTTACCCTTAGTTTTAGTTAGTGAAGTGTTGCTTAATTTTTATTTGATGAATTGCTGGTGAGCTATGTCACCAAGTGTTGTTGGACTTCCCAAATGTTTCATATTTATAGTGTATATCTTTGTTTTTTTTGTTATCATTTTCATGGTATTGATATTTAAATTTGCCTATGAAATACTATTTGTGGTCATGCTACATCTTTTTTATGTGATACTTGCTTGGTTCACATAGTTGAACTTCTGGTTTTAATTATTGTTTGTTTATTATGAAAATTGGTTAAACTTCTGTTATGCACATTTTGTTTTACTGCTTTGTTATATATTATTGAACTTCTGGACATTTATGTTATATGTAGTAGCCCCTTTGGTGTAGATTATTTTTATATTTAGTATGTAAATTTTAGTTTGCTCGTTGTGTTTACTGCTTTGTTAGGTATTGTTGAACTTCTGGGTATTGGACATTGTTGTAAAAGTAGAAGTCCCATTGGTGTAGGATTGCGTATTAGAACTCAGCTGCCTTTTTACTTGCATTTTTTGTAGTTGGTGATGAGTTGAATAGTTCTGAAAAAATGCCTGCGATCAAGATGGAGCTTCAGAAGTTAATACTCATGCTCCAATATTTGATGCAGCTAAATCACCCATAATCCCTTTGACTGTGATTGCTGAGGTTGCTTCGAGCCTTGAGAATTTTTCAAGGCTCGAGGATCTTGCTTCTGCAGCTCTTGCTTCACCTAGTATGTGAAACCTCTTTCTTTTTCATTTTAAATTCTTGAGCCATGTTTTTTTTGCTTGTTCATGTCAGTTGTTTTTGTTTTTCTTCCTAACTTTTTAATTTTTTGCTTTGATTTTTTGTGTTCTTTGCAGATGTGTCCACAGAGGAGGAAGCTGTGAACACCATCAACGATGTTTTATTGGATTTGGGTTTATCTGAAACCCCTGCTGCTGCTGACGAGGGGGCTCCATCAGTCAAAGGTTGCGATTCTGTTCCGGATCCTTTGTGCCCTCTTCAGATGTCAGAGACGAAGTCGCAGTCTGTTGATTGCACTGAACCTGTCACGCAACCTGAGGATGTGCCTCTTCAGCTTCTTGTGGAGGACCAATGTAAGAGGAAGAAGCAAGAAGATTTTGACAAGAAGAGGGAGTCCCGCCTTGAGAAAGGTTTTGATGTTCCTAGATCTGTTCATGCGGTTCAGCTCACGGTTGGGGAAGACATGCCATGTGGCAGTGATGGCACGATTGTCCCTGTTAAGAAGAAAATCAGGAAGACCATTGCGAGGAAGCATGTAGTTGGTGGAGTTACTCCTCGGAGGAGCCCGCACGTTTCAAGGCCTGCAACACTTGCTGAAGATGAAGGGCTGGGCCTCGGTGGTACGACACCGTAGTCCTCGTGTGCTTGCCACTGCCGCGCCTACACCTTCTCCACTTGGTGCTAGTGCATCTGGTAATGGGAAGAAATGCAGCGTCAATCGCAAGGTTGCACCTACAAAGGTCAACAAGGGCCAGAAGAAGCATTCTCGTGTTAATCCAGAGGACAAGGATGATGCTGATTTCAATGCTGATGACGAGGACGACGACGATGATGATGTTGCGGCTAATCAGGTGTGAATGTCTCATGTTTACCGTTTTTAGAGCATTTGTCGCTATTGTTGTAGTTTTTGTGTTTTTAGCACTGCCTTGGCGTACATAGCTGACCTTCTGCTCCATATAGACGAATAAATTAGCCGATCTGCTTTGATTTTATGGTATTACTGCCTTTGTGTAGATAGTTGGACTTCTGGATATATACATGAAGAGATTAGCTTAACTTGGTGGTATACATGTTTGATTAGTACCTTGGTGTACATGGTTGAACTTCTACTTTTTAAATTTCCAACATTTTTTGAAAGCATGTTAACTTGTGCTCATACATGGTTGTATGATAACCCACAAATATAGGGGATCACAACAGTTTTTGAGGGTAGAGTATTCAACCGAAATTTATTGATTCGACACAAGGGGAGCCAAAGAATATTCTCAAGTATTAGCAGCTGAGTTGTCAATTCGACCACACCAGGAAACTTAGTATCCACAGCAAAGTATTTAGTAGCAAAGTAATATGATAGTAGTGGTAACGGTAGCAAAAGGTAACAATAGTAAAAGTAATGTTTTTGGTATTTTGTAGTGATGATAGCAATAGCAACGTGAAAGTAAATAAGCGAAGAACAATATATGGAAAGCTCGTAGGCAATGGATCGGTGATGGAGAATTATGCCGGATGTGGTTCATCATGTAACAGTCATAACCTAGGGTGACACCGAACTAGCTCCAGTTCGTTGATATAATGTAGGCATGTATTCCGAACATAGTCAAACGTGCTTATGGAAAAGAACTTTCATGACATCTTTTGTCCTACCCTCCCGTGGCAGTGGGGTCCTTACAAAAACTAAGGGATATTAAGGTCTCCTTTTAATAGAGTGCCGGAAGAAAGCATTAACACATAGTGAATACATGAACTCCTCAAACTACGGTCATCACCGGTAAGTATCCTGATTATTGTCACTTCGGGGTTAACGGATCATAACACATTATAGGTGACTATAGACTTATAAGATAGGATCAAGAACACTCATATATTGATGAAAACATAATAGGTTCAGATCTGAAATCATGGCACTCGGGCCCTACTGACAAGCATTAAGCATAGCAAAGTCATAGCAACATCAATCTCAGAACATAGTGGATACTAGGGATCAAACCCTAACAAAACTAACTCGATTACATGATAGATTCCATCCAACTCATCACCGTCCAGCAAGCCTATGATGGAATTACTCACGCACGGCGGTGAGCATCATGAAATTGGTTATGGAGGATGGTTGATGATGATGATGGCGATGGATTCCCCTCTCCGGAGCCCCGAACGGACTCCAGATCAGCCCTCCCGAGAGGTTTTAGGGCTTGGCGGTGGCTCCGTATCGTAAAACGTGATGATTTCTTCTTCTTGATTTTTTTCTCCCAAAACACAATATATGGAGTTGGAGTTGGAGACAGAGAGGCATCAGGGGGCCCACGAGGTAGGGGGCGCGCCCCCACCCTCGTGGATAGGTGGTGGGCCCCCTGGCCTTCATCTTTTGTAGGTATTTTTATATTTTCCAAAAAGTTGCTCCGTGAAGTTTTAGGTCATTCTGAGAACGTTTGTTTCTGCACATAAATAACACCATGGTAATTCTGCTGAAAACAGCGTCAGTCCGGGTTAGTTCCATTCAAATCATGCAAGTTAGAGTCCAAAACAAGGGCAAAAGTGTTTGGAAAAGTAGATACGACAGAGATGTATCAACTCCCCCAAGCTTAAACCTTTGCTTGTCCTCAAGCAATTCAGTTGACAAACTGAAAGTGATAAAGAAAAAATTTTACAAACTCTGTTTGCTCTTCTTATTGTAAATATGTAAAGCCAGCATTCAAGTTTTCAGCAAAGATTATAACTAACCACACTCTCAATAACGCTTAGATCTCAAGTTTACTCATATCAATAGCATAATCAACTAGCAAGCAATAATAATAAATCTCAGATGACAACACTTTCTCAAAACAATCATAATATGATATAACAAGATGGTATCTCGCTAGCCCTTTCTGAGATCGCAAAACATAAATGCAGAGCACCTTTAAAGACCAAGGACTGACTAGACATTGTAATTCATGGTAAAAGAGATCCAGTCAAGTCATACTGAATGTAAACTAACAATAATGAATGCAAATGACAGCAGTGCTCTCCAACTGGTGCTTTTTAATAAGAGGATGATGACTCAGCATAAAAGTACATAGATAGGCCCTTCACTGAGGGAAGCATGGATTTGTAGCGGTACTAGAGCTCGGTTTTGAAATAGAGGTGAATAATATTTTGAGCGATATACTTTCATTGTCAACATAACAACCAAGAGATGGTGATATCTTCCCTGCTACACACATTATAGGCGGTTCCCAAACAGAATGGTAAAGTTTATACTCCCCCTTCCACCAACAAGCATCAATCCATGGCTTGCTCAAAACAACGAGTGCCTCCAACTAACAAGAGCCCAGGGGGAGTTTTGTTTGCAATTATTTTGATTTAGTTTGCATAAAGCATGGGACTGGGCATCCTGGTGACCAGCCATTTATCTCGTGAGTAAGGAGCGGAGTCCACTCCTCTTGAAAATAACCCGCCTAACATGGAAGATACAGACAGCCCTAGTTGATACATGAGCTATTCGAGCATGCAAAACAAGATATTTATTTGAAGGTTTAGAGTTTGGCACATACAAATTTACTTAGAACGGCAGGTAGATACTGTATATAGGTAGGTATGGTGGACTCTTATGGAATAACTTCGGGGTTTATGGAGTTTGGATGCACAAGCAGTATTCCCGCTTAGTACAGGTGAAGGCTAGCAAAAGACTGGGAAGCGACCAGCTAGAGAGCGACAACATTCATGAACATGCATTAAAATTAATCAACACCAAATGCAAGCATGAGTAGGATATAATCCACCATGAACATAAATATCGTGAAGGCTATGTTGATTTTTTTTCAACTACATGCGTGAACATGCGCCAAGTCAAGTCACTTAAATCATTCAGAGGAGGATACCACCCTATCATACCACATCACAACCATTTTAATAGCATGTTGGCATGCAAGGTAAACCATTATAAGCTCCTAGCTAATCAAGCATGGCACAAGAAACTATGATCTCTAGTTGTCATTGCAAACATGTTTATTTATAATAGGCTGAATTAGGAACTATGAACTAATCATATTTACAAAAACAAAAGAGGTCGAGTTCATACCAGCTTTTCTCATCTCAGTCAGTCCATCATATATCATCATAATTACCTTTCACTTGCACGACCGAATGATGTGAATAATAATAATAGTGCGCGTGCATTGGACTAAGATGGAATCTGCAAGCATTCAATAAACAGGAGAAGACAAGGCAATATGGGCTCTTTTGTCAGATCAACAATAATGCATACAAGATCCACTTCAACAATTTAATTATGGTCTTCTCCTATCGATCCCCAAAGAAAAGAAAAAGAAATAAAACTATTTACACGGGAGAGCTCCCAACAAGTAAAAGAAGAACATGAAATATTTTTGGGTTTTCTTTTTTTAATTACTACTACAAGCATGGAAAGTAAACTAATTAAAAGCTACAACTAATTTTTTGGTTTTTCTTAAGGCTTATTAAACACACAAGAAGAAATCATAAAAAGGAAAATAAACTAGCATGGATGATACAATCAAAAAGTATGAGCACCAACATCTAGAATGAGTGTGTGAACATAAATGTAATGTCGGTGGGAAATACATACTCCCCCAAGCTTAGGCTTTTGGCCTAAGTTGGTCTAAGGCCATGGCTGGCCTGGTGGATTTCCATAATAATAGTTGGGGTCGTACTAAGATGCAGCGGCTATCGCCTGCTAAGCTGAAGTGTGGCGACGAGCGGCCTCCGCTCTCCTCTCGTACTCATCTACCTCCTCTCTGGTAATAGTATATCTTCCTTTTGCCTGATGATCAAATAAGGCAGGAGTAGGGAGAGTAATATGGACAGCATGGCGTCTGCCAAAGATTAGTCGATACTGGAGAGGTGATTCATTCCTCTCGACAAACTAGTGGTGAACCATAGCATTAAAATCTAGATAAGCATGAGGTAATTCAATATCATCTTCGCGTATGGCTACACCAAAAAATTATCTATGCGAGTTGCATAAATTCCACCAAAGAAATCTCCATTAAATCTATTAAGATGCAACCTACGTGCAACAATGGCTCCCAAATTATAAGATTTATCTCCTAACACAGCACTCCTAAGAATACTGAGATCAGGGACACACATGTGACATGCCTCATCTTTACCATTAATGCATCTACCTATCAAGAGAGAAAAATAATGTATAGCTGGAAAGTGAATGCTCCCTATGGTAGCTTGTGTTATATCTCTAGATTCTCCCATAGTTATACTAGCAAGAAAATCTCTAAATTTAGATTTGCGAGGATCCCTTATACTACCCCATTGTGGAAGTTTGCAAGCAGTGGTAAATTCCTCTAAGTCCATAGTATAAGAATTTTCATAAAGATCAAATGGGACAGTGGGAGAATTACGAAGTTGAAAATTCAAACCTCCTCACAAAGGTAGTGGTGAGGTTGTGATACTGACTGCACTTCTCTTCCTCGAAGCCCACAAGATCGGTGTTACGCAAATATACGTTGAATTCTTCTTTAATTCCTGCTCGATCCATAAAATTTTCAGAAGGCCACTCACAAGGACGCACTGGAGCGTCTCTTGGTGGCTCTTCATCAGCATCACGCATTGCAAGCCTGGGTCCTTGCTTCCTTGAGGAACCACCTTGGAACATTCTCCTAAGGATTTTTCTTCCTCTGAAAAATTCTGAATTTTTTTAGTAACTTCAAAATAAAAGTAAACCAAACTCAATAACATTGATTGCAACTACTCCTACAAGTGCCTAGAGCCTATATCATGCATCAAAACTACTTTTGACCATATAAATTTGACATGCAAGCTCAAGAACAGGGTCACCTAAGCAGCAAAAGTTTGCAATGAATAAAGCACTAGTACAAAAACTAATTGGACCAATGGAGGAGTCACATACCAAGGAACAATCTCCCCAAGCAGTTTTGTGAGAGGTGCTTTGGGCAAGGAGATCGAAAATGGCAACAAAACGAGCTAGAACTCGGGTTTGAGCTGGTTATTCGTGTTTGGGGGAGGAAGAAGGAGTGTGTGGGTGAAAGCATAAGTGGAGGAGGGCCAACATGGGCCCACGAGGCAGGGGTGCGCCCTCCACCCTCGTGGGCAGGTGGTTGACCCCCTACTGTGTTCTCAGTGCCAAATATTCTGGAAAAAATTATATTTAAATTTCAGGGCATTTGGAGAACTTTTATTTTTCGAGGTATTTTTATATTGCACGGATAATCAGATAACGGGTGGAAAAAATATTTTTTTATTTTATTTAATATAAATAACAGAAAGTAAAAGTGGGGTACAGAAGATTGTGCCTTCTAGTTTCATCCATCTCATGATCATCAAAAGGAATCCACTAACAAGGTTGATCAAGTCTTGTTAACGAACTCATTCCGAATAACATGGAACCGGAGAAATTTTAAATAACACCATGTTACCTCAATATGCACATCCCCAACAATAAGAATATCATATTTCTTCTTCACAGTAGGAAGAGGAAATTCAAAACCTCCAAATATAATCGATGGAATTTTTCCAATAGAGTTAATACAATGAACTTGAGGTTGTTTCCTCAGAAAGTGTACTGTATGCTCGTTACCATTAACATGAAAAGTGACATCGCCTTTAGTACAATCAATGACAGCCCCTGCGGTATTCAAAAAGGGTCTTCCAAGAATAATAGACATACAATCGTCCTCGAGAATATCAAGAATAACAAAGTCTGTTAAAATAGTAACATTTGCAACTACAACAGGCACATCCTCACAAATACCGACAGGTATAGCAGTTGATTTATCAGCCATTTGCAAAGATATTTCAGTAGGTTTCAACTTATTCAAATCAAGTCTATGATATAAAGAGAGAGGCATAACACTAACACCGGCTCCAAGATCACATAAAGCAGTTTTAACATAGTTTCTTTTAATGGAGCATGGTATAGTGGGTACTCCTGGATCTCCAAGTTTCTTTGGTATTCCTCCCTTAAAAGTTTAATTAGCAAGCATGGTGGAAATTTCAGCTTCTGGTATCTTTCTTTTATTTGTAACAATATCTTTCATATACTTAGCATAAGGATTCATTTTGAGCATATCAGTTAATCGCATACGCAAAAAGATAGGTCTAATCATTTTAGCAAAGCGCTCAAAATCCTCATCATCCTTTTTCTTGGATGGTTTGGGAGGAAAAGGCATGGGTTTCTGAACCCATGGCTCTCTTTCCTTACCATGTTTCCTAGCAACAAAGTCTTTCTTATCATAATGTTGATTCTTTGATTGTGGGTTATCAAGATCGACAGCAGGTTCAATTTCTATATCATTATCATTACTAGGTTGAGCATCATCATGAACATTATTATCAACATTATCACTAGTTTCAGGTTCATTACCAGATTGTATTTCAGCATCAGAAATAGAAATATCATTTGGATTCTTAGGTGTTTCAGCAATAGGATCACTAGAAGCATGCAAAGTCCTATCATTTTTCTTTTTCTTCTTTTTTGAAAACCTGGGTGCATCTATATTATTTCTCTGAGAATCTTGCTCAATTCTCTTAGGGTGGCCTTCAGGATACAAAGGTTCCTGAGTCATTCTACTAGTTCTAGTAGCCACTCTAACAGCATTATCATTATCCTTACTATTCAATTCATTGAGCAAATCATTTTGAGCTTTAAGTCCTTGTTCTACTTGGGTGGTAACCATAGAAGCATGTTTAATAATAAGTTTAAGTTCACCTTTGACATTAGCCATATAATCACCCAAGTGTTCAAGCATATTTGAATTGTATTTCAATTGTCTACCAAAATAAGCATTAAAGTCTTCTTGCTTAGCCATAAATCTATCAAACTCATCTAAGCATGGGCTAGCAAACTTAGTAAATGGGATTGCAGCTTTGTCGTATCTATAGAGAGAATTTATCTTTACTACCTGTGTCGGGTTATCAAGACCATGAGTTTCTTCAATAGGTAAAGGATTAAGATCATATGTTTCTTCAACAGGTGGTAAATTAAGACCGTGTATTTCTTCAATAGGAGGTAAATTCTTAACATCTTCAGCTTTAATACCTTTTTGTTTCATAGATTTCTTTGCCTCTTGCATATCTTCAGGACTGAGAAATAGAATACCCCTCTTCTTCGGAGTTGGTTTAGGAATTGGCTCAGGAATTGGCTCTGGAGGTGTCCAATTATTTTCATTTGTCAACATATTATTCAATAGAAATTCAGCTTCATCCGGTGTTCTTTCCCTGAAAACAGAACCATCACAACTATCCAGGTAATCTCTGGAAGCATCGGTTAGTCCATTATAAAAGATATCAAGTATTCCATTTTTCTTACGAGGATGATCATGAAAAGCATTAAGTAATTGGAGAAGCCTCCCCCAAAGCTTGTGGGAGACTCTCTTCTTTAATTTGCACAAAATTATATATATATCCCTTAAAGCAGCTTGTTTTTTATGAGCAGGGAAATATTTAGCAGAGAAGTAATAAATAATTTCCTGGGGACTACGCACACAACCAGGATCAAGAGAATTAAACCATATCTTAGCATCACCCTTTAATGAGAACGGAAATATTTTAAGGATATAAAAGTAACGAGTTCTCTCATCTTTAGTGAACAGGGTGGCTATATCATTCAGTTTAGTAAGATGTGCCACTACAATTTCAGATTCATAACCATGAAAAGGATCAGATTCAAGCAAAGTAATTATATCAGGATCAATAGAGAATTCATAATCCTTATCGGTAACACAAATAGGTGAAGTAGCAAAAGCAGTGTCAGGTTTCATTCTAGAATTTAGAGATTGCTTATTCCATTTTGCTAATAACCTCTTAAGTTCGTTTCTATCTTTGCAAGCTAAAATAGCTAAAGAAGCTTCTTGATCAAAAACATAACCCTCAAGAATAACAAGTGATTCTTCATCATCACTTTCATCAGTATTATTAGATTCAATATTTTCAATCTCTCTAGCCCTAGCAAGTTGTTCATCAAGAAATTTACTAGGTGGCACAGTAGTATCAAGTATAGAAGTAGTTTCATCATAAGTATCATGCATAGCAGAAGTAGCATCATCAATAACATGCGACATATCAGAACGAATAGCATAAGCAGTTTTAGGTGTCGCGAGCTTACTCAAAATAGAAGGTGAATCAAGTGCAGAGCTAGATGGCAGTTCCTTACCTCTCCCCTCTTAGTTGAGGGATAAATCTTGGTTTTTGGATCTCTCCAGTTCTTCATAATGATAAGCAGATATAAATCACAAAGTGACTCAAAGAATAGAGCTATGCTTCCCGGCAATGGCGCTAGAAAATATTCTTGATAACCCACAAGTATAGGGGATCGCAACAGTTTTTGAGGGTAGGGTATTCAACCCAAATTTATTGATTCGACACAAGGGGAGCCAAAGAATATTCTCAAGTATTAGCAGCTGAGTTGTCAATTCAACCACACCTGGAAACTTAGTATCTGCAGCAAAGTAATATGATAGTAGTGGTAACGGTAGCAAAAGGTAACGGTAGCAAAAGTAATGTTTTTGGTATTTTGTAGTGATGATAGCAATAGAAACGGGAAAGTAAATAAGCGAAGAACAATATATGGAAAGCTCGTAAGCAATGGATCGGTGATGGAGAATTATGCCGGATGCGGTTCATCATGTAACAGTCATAACCTAGGGTGACACAGAACTAGCTCCAGTTCATTGATATAATGTAGGCATGTATTCCGAACATAGTCATACGTGCTTATGGAAAAGAACTTGCATGACATCTTTTGTCCTACCCTCCCATGGCAGTGGGGTCCTTACGGAAACTAAGGGATATTAAGGCCTCCTTTTAATAGAGTACCGGCACAAAGCATTAACACATAGTGAATACATGAACTCCTCAAACTACGGTCATCACCGATAAGTATCCCGATTATTGTCACTTCGGGGTTAACGGATCATAACACATAATAGGTGACTATAGACTTGCAAGATAGGATCAAGAACACTCATATATTGGTGAAAACATAATAGGTTCAGATCTGAAATCATGGCACTCGGGCCCTAGTGACAAGCATTAAGCATAGCAAAGTCATAGCAACATCAATCTCAGAACATAGTGGGTACTAGGGATCAAACCATAACAAAACTAACTCGATTACATGATAGATCCCATCCAACCCATCACCATCCAGCAAGCCTACGATGAAATTACTCACGCACGACAGTGAGCATCATGAAATTGGTGATGGAGGATGGTTGATGATGACGATGGCGACGGATTCCCCTCTCCGGAGCCCCGAACGGACTCTAGATCAGCCCTCCCGAGAGGTTTTAGGGCTTGGAGGCGGCTTTGTATTGTAAAACATGATGATTTCTTCTCCCTGATTTTTTCTCCCCGAAACACAATATATGGAGTTGGAGTTGGAGTCGGAGAGGCATCAGGGGGCCCACGAGGTAGGGGGCGCCCCCTAGGGGGGCAGGCGCGCTCCCACCCTCGTGGACAGGTGGTGGCCCCCCTGGCATTCACCTTTTGTAGGTATTTTTTATATTTTCCAAAAATTTGGTCCGTGAAGTTTCAGGTCATTCCGAGAACGTTTAGTTAAAACTTGTTTGTCTCATTTATGTATTTTTCATATGTTAGTGTTGTCTGCATTATTTTGGGACAAGATTTTCATAGGTCAATTTGATTCCCGTGTGAGGAAGAACTTCTTGGCGAGTGGTCCAGATAGCATGGATGCACATGATTCGGTAGGAAATATCTTGTTCTTTGCCTCTGTATTAGTTTTGCACTGTGATTCACTATGCTAATATTTGTTTTATTTTGCATTGTACCGTTTGATATTAATTCTCAGTTTTTAATGATTCATGTGTTTATGTTGCTTGAGGTTGTTTTTCCCACTTTTGACCCGCCTGATATTCCTGCTTCCATGTGTGGTGTTGGTCATTGGGTTTAGATATTTCTTGACCTAAAGAATTCAAGGTTCCAGCTTCTCGACTCCTATTGTAGACCAGACGATGAATGTGCGGTACGCCTATTTTGGCGGATGACCGATAACATCAAGAAGCTTTGGAGCGATGCCAGCAACGACAGGGAGACACCCTTCAGTCCTCTTACCATCGACCATTTCCCTCTGGATTGGATTGATGTGCCCTAGCAGCAAAACAAGTATGAGTTCCACTTTTCTCCTTATCACTTCTGTTTATCTGTAGTTGTACTTAAGCTGCGACATGTTTTATTCATTGGCTTTCTTTTTCTATTCTAACACTATTCTTTTACTATGTTTGATGGCAGTATCGACTACAGATTCTTCATGCTTACGAATGTTAATTCATATCATGATGGGGTTCTTGCAAATTATTCCCATGAAAATATCGTGGATATCAGGAAGACGTGGCTATACTCAATCGCTTCTTCTAACCTGTTTGAGACAGACTTCCAAGCTCTTTTTGGCTACTACACATGTAAGTACTAGAACTTGGACTGCTTACCTACACTGCATCTTTTATTCTACCCGAACTTCATATTTTCTTTGAACTTGGACTTCTGCTTGAGATCTGGCTGGGCTACTGGTTTTGGATGGAGAGGAGCATTTTCTTGTACATGAACTTCATTGCTATCTTTTTATTTTGCTTGTGTGTTTTGTTTCAGTAATTTCTTTCCTTCCATTCCTTACTTGGACATGAGCATTTCTTTCTACTTGAACTTCATAGATGATGCCTTTCTATGGTTTTGTTAGCTGTAGTTGAATATTTTCCGGTTCATCGGTTTATCTCAAACTGTGCGTTTTGGTTGTGCCTGAACTTCATTTAGTTTTTTAATGCAAGTAATTTTTTAGGCCAGCTTGAGTAGTAACCATGTCATCTTTATTAGTTGGAGTACACATTGCGTTGTTCCTGAACTTCAATTATATTTAATGATGATGTTTTCTCTTCCTTTTATTTTGACAGTGGATCAGTTGGACTTGACCGATTACCACTACTCATTCCTCGGGTCACAGGAATACCAACCTAGGGAGGAATCAATGAGTACAGCTCTGATAGAAGATGATAGACCTTGAACCCTTATTCCTTCCAAGTTGAGGAAGCAGGCTGGTGGTATTTGTGGTGGTCCAAAAACCCCTTGCTCCAGGAAGGTTGGTGCAGTCGAAGCAGCCGAAGCAGAAGTGATTTCATCTGATGATGATTTTGAGAAGATTGCTTACCCGAAGAATGGTAAATCTACTGCTAGTATTGTTATTGGGAGAGGTGGAAAGAATGATGTCATCACTAGGAGGAAACCGGCAGTTGAGTCTGGCAACATTACTTCCACCAAGAGAGCATCAAGATTGCCTTTGAAGTGGCGTTCTCCTGTCACTCCCCTAAAAAAATATAGTTACCCCCATCTATCCGAGGCTCGGAAGTTGAAACAGTATGTGCTTAGTGAAGATGGTCTGGAGAAGTATTCAGAGTGAGTTTTCTTCTGCTTAACTTTGTTGCTGCCAAAGATGCTACTTTTTGTCTGAACTTCTGTTGTTGTAGTAGTATGTGGGCTTCTATTCATTTTCTCCCTTGCCTTGGAGTTATAGTGTCTGAACTTATGTTGTTATATTGTCTAAACTGTCGTTGTCGTAGTATCTGAACTTCTATTTTATGTCTCCTCTTGCCTTTTGAGTTATAGTATCTGAACTTATTTTTGTTGTTGTATCTGAACTTCTGTTTTATGTCTCCTCTTGCCTTTTGAGTTATAGTATCTGAACTTCTATTTGTTGTTGTATCTGAACTTCTAATATTTTTTTACCATCCTTTTGTATTCTGTAGGATAAGCTACTGCATGTATACCATCCCTGCGAATGTGATTGACCTCACAGGACGTGTCCTTTATACTCTTTTCGGTGAAGGGCAGTAGATGGAAGGAGACATAATGGATTATCTCATAAATTTGTGGAAGGATAAGCCGGAGACCTCTGAGATATTCATTAGTGCTGACAGGGTTGTACTTAGTCCCTACTTCATACAAGTTTTAGTTCTTTGCACCCCTATCTCCCTTTTTTGCCTTAGTTTTGTTGTAGTGGTATTTGGGAGGTGTTTTAATTGTGTTTTTGTGAATGCACAGTACTGCCTGGAGTATGACTTCTTCGCTGCAATAGTTCCAAAGTTTGATGCAAAAAAATATGTTGGTCTCCTCCCAATGTTTGTTCGCAAGGAAGAAGACCTTCTTAACGCAAAGCTGGTTAGGTTTTCATAACTCTTGCTTTTTTTTAATTTCATGTGCATCCTTTTGCTGAGTTTATCAAGAAGTTTTTGTTCATGTCGGTTCTTCTGTACATATGCTTTATAGTTTGTGTTCACTGGTCCTTTCATTCTTGGCAGGTTTTCTTGATACTATTCAAGCCAATTGGCACAATGGCACACTATAGTGTGTATGTGGTGAATAGATATCATGGGAGCATTGACATCCTTCATTCACTTCCTTACGCTAATATGGAAACGTCGCAAACGAGTTTCCACGGGGACTGTCAAAATATCGTGAGTGTTTCTTAGCCTGAACCTCCTTTCACATTCTCTTGTTTCACATGAAGTTTATTATGCCTTGTGTTGATAAAATATGTTGTTGCCTCTGTTTTGGTAATAGTGATTGAACTGACTATCATTTGGAAGTTAACCTTCTGCTATTTGTTTAGCTGGATCTTATGCAAGTGTCGCTTTTTATGTACCCGAACTTAACTATTTTGGTTAACATGTTTTTGACTTCGTCTTATTTTGTTATTTCTGGCAGATCATGAGATTTGTTGGGTTGCTCTAGGAGGTGTACGGCAAGGCTGTGTACAAAGCGAGCAAGTAGCCTAACTGGGTGACTATTGCAAAGAGGCCGACTTTCATTGATGTTCCAAAGCAGAATAATAATGATTGTGGTTTCTTTGCCGTGAAGTTCTGCTCTTCATATGATGGCGATGAGATTGTTGAAGATTTTGGTGATGTGGAAGTATGTTTTGTCCTTGTTCTTCTCTCATCATCCTTTCACTTTTCTTGTGTGTTTTTGCTGAGACCCTCCTGCTGTGGTTTTAGTTATCCGTTACTAAACCATTGTTTCATTTTCTTTGTTTGCAGGCTGCTGTAGATGACTGGAAGGCTGATTTCGTGCACACTTTGATGTTTAGCGAGAAGAATGAAGTCATTCGTTCAGAGCTCCCTAAAGAGATCCAGTCCTTTGGCCCGTGAATTTGAAGCATTAGTTTCATTGTAGATTTGATTTCGTACAGATTTTTAGGTTTGATAATGATTGGAACAATTTCGTAAAGATTTAGTTGTAAGAACGTTTTAGTGATTTGTGTATCTATAGGTGCAACACTATTTACTTGTGATATTGTGGACAAATGTATTTGGTGTGAAGAATGATTTGGCTTCGTGAATTTCAATGTACTGCATCGTTTTCAGTATCCATGTGTTGCATGTTTTTGCCCCAACAAATGTACCTGAACTTCTCCCTCGGTTATGGTTGAACTGCTTGTTTTTTTGTGTTGTTTATTTTTGGGCCCCAACACATGATCGTAGACTTGAACTTCTGCTTTGAGAATGTGGCTGGGCTACTAGTTTCAGATGGAGAGGATATTCTGTGTTGTGTAATGTATTGGTATTTTTCAACCCAACCAATATGTAGCCTTTTGCATAGAATCTATATTTTTTTGTGTTTTTTCAAGTGCGAATGGATTTTAGCTATAACTTTGTGCAAAAATATTCTCACACACTCCTTGACGTTTCATTATCTTTTCTTGGCATTGTACATGAACTTCTACATGTATCCAAATAGAACTTCACATATGAGCGCGTTGTCTTAGGCTTGCTAACCTTAGTTCATATGACAAAACTTTATTTTTTTTAAGCATATTTTTCCCTACATCGATTTTATATACCAGAACTTCTTCTGTAAGCTGACCTAAACTTCAAAATTGTATGATTATTTGCTGGTTGCTCTTTTATGGAATACAACACCAGCACCTGCTGCTATAATATACTAGAACTTCCACTGTAATCTTACTTGAACTTCATAGTCTATATTTTTCATTTTTTTTTCTAGCATGCACTTTGCATGTAATACATCACCAGCACAACACTTCCTCTCATAATATACAAGGACTTCTGCAGTAATATTACTTGAACTTCACAGTGTATATTTTTCATTTTATTACTGCTTGCTCTTTCATGCAATAGATCAGAAGCTCAGCACTTCCTGCCATAATATAGTAGGACTTCTGCAGTAATATTACTTGAACTTCACAATGTATATTTTTCATTTTATTACTGCTTGCTCTTTCATGCAATACATCACAAGCACCTCCTCTCATACTATACCAGGACTTCTGTAGTAAGCTTACTTGCACTTCTGGTGCATAATTTCTGTGAAACTTCAACAATAGAAGTTCAAGTAAGCTTCTCCTAAAATACTGTTTCAAAAGTGGAATAACATTATGCACATTGAGATGACATAAGTTTGCTATGTTTAATTGACCTAGTCTAACTGTTCATGAGCCTTGCGCTCCTCCTAGGCTTTGGTGGTAGTGGTTTTTGCTTGACATGTACCTCTTCCTCTTCATCGCCCTCTTCATCTTCCTCTTCATCGTCCTCTTCCTATTCTTCTTCCTCTTCCTCTTCCTCTTCCTCTTCTTCGATGGTGTCTTCATCTTCGTCTTCCTCTTCATCTTCCACCACTATCTTGTTGCCGGCTGCTACCTCTTGAGCACTGCGTTGGTTTTCCATGAAGCGGAATTCAAAGTAGTGTAAGTATTTCCCTCAGTTTTTGAGAACCAAGGTACCAATTCAGTAGGAGGCTACGCGTGAGTCCCTCGTACCTGCACAAAACAAATAAATCCTCGCAACCAACGCAAATAGGGTTGTTAATGCCTATAAGGCCACTTACGAGAGTGAGATCTGATAGATATGATAAGATAATATTTTGGTATTTTTATGATAAAGATGCAAAGTAAAATAAAGGCAAAGTAAATAGAAAAGGAAATAACTAAGTAGTAGGAGATCAATATGATAAAGATAGACTCGGGGGCCATAGGTTTCACTAGTGGCTTCTCTCAAGAGCATAAGTATTCTACGGTGGGTGAACAAATTGCTATTGAGCAATTGACAGAATTGAGCATAGTTATGAGAATATCTAGGTATGTTCATGTATATAGGCATCACGTCCGAAACAAGTAGACTGACTCCTGCCTGCATCTACTACCATTACTCCACTCATCGACCGCTATCCAGCATGCATCTAGAGTATTAAGTTAAAAACATAGTAACGCCTTAAGCAAGATGACATGATGTAGAGGGATAGACTCATGCAATATGAAGAAAACCCCATCTTGTTATCCTCGATGGCGACAATACAATATGTGCCTTGCTGCCCCTACTGTCACTAGGAAAGGACACCGCAAGATTGAACCCAAAGCTAAGCACTTCTCCCATTGCAAGAAAGATCAATCTAGTAGGCCAAACCAAACTGATAATTCGAAGAGACTTGCAAAGATAACCAATCATACATAAAAGAATTCAGAGAAGATTCCAATATTGTTCATAGATAGACTTGATCATAAACCCACAATTCATCGGTCTCAACAAACACACCGCAAAAAGAAGATTACATCGAATAGATCTCCACAAGAGAGTGGGAGAACATTGTATTGAGATCCAAAAACAGAGAAGAAGCCATCTAGCTACTAACTATGGACCCGTTGGTCTAAGGTAAACTACTCACACTTCATCGGAGGGCTATGGTGTTGATGTAGAAGCCCTCCGTGATCGATGCCCCCTCCGGCAGAGCTCCAGAACAAGCCCCAAGATGGGATCTCATGGATACAGAAAGTTGCGGCGGTGGAATTAGGGTTTTGGCTCCGTTTTTGATCGTTTGGGGTACGTAGGTATATATAGGAGGAAGGAGTACGTCGGTGGAGCAACAGGGGCCCCACGAGGGTGGAGGGCGTGCCTGGGTAGGCAAACGCGCCCCTACCTCGTGGCCTCCTCTTTTCTTTCTTGACATAGGGTCCAAGTCTCTCTGGTCTTGTTCGTTGAGAAAATCACGTTCCCGAAGGTTTCATTCCGTTTGGACTCCGTTTGATACTCCTTTTCTTCGAAACCCTAAACAGGCAAAAAACAGCAATTCTGGGATGGGCCTCCGGTTAATAGGTTAGTCCCTAAAATAATATAAAACTGGACAATAAAGCCCAATAATGTCCAAAACAGTAGATAATATAGCATGGAGCAATCAAAAATTATAGATACGTTGGAGACGTATCAAGCATCCCCAAGCTTAATTCGTACTCGTCCTCGAGTAGGTGAATGATAAAAACAGAATTTTTGATGCGGAGTGCTACTTGGCATAATTTTAATGTAATTCTTCTTAATTGTGGGATGAATATTCTGATCCGAAAGATTCAAGACAAAAGTTCATATTGACATAAAAATAATAATACTTCAAGCATACTAACAAAGCAATTATGTCTTCTCAAAATAACATGGCTGAAGAAAGTTATCCCTACAAAATCATATAGTCTGGCTATGCTCTATCTTCACCACACAAAATATTTAAATAATGCACAACCCCGATGACAAGCCAAGCAATTGTTTCATACTTTTGACATTCTCAAAACTTTTCAATTTTCACGCAATACATGAGCATGAGCCATGGATATAGCACTATAGGTGGAATAGAGTGGTGGTTGTGGAGAAGACAAAAAGGGAGAAGATAGTCTCACATCGAATAGGTGTATCAACGGGCTATGGAGATGCCCATCAATAGATATCAATGTGAGTGAGTAGGTATTGCCATGCAACGGATGCACTTGAGCTATAAGTATATCAAAGATCAAAACGAAACTAAGTGGGTGTGCATCCAACTTGCTTGCTCATGAAGACCTAGGGCAATTTGAGGAAGCCCATCATTGGAATATACAATCCAAGTTCTATAATGAAAGATTCCCACTAGTATATGAAAGTGATAACATGAAAGACTCTCTACTATGAAGATCATGGTGCTACTTTGAAGCACAAGTGTGGTAAAAGGATAGTAACATTGTCCCTTCTCTCTTTTTCTCTCATTTTTTATTTGGGCCTTTTCTCTTTTTTATGGCCTCTTTTCTTTCTCTTTTTTTTAATTTTTCGTCCGGAGTCTCATCCCGACTTGTGGGGGAATCATAGTCTCCATCATCCTTTCCTCACCGGGACAATGCTCTAATAATGATGATCATCACACTTTTATTTTTCTTACAACTCAACAATTACAACTCGATACTTAGAACAAAATATGACTCTATATGAATGCCTCCGGCGGTGTACCGAGATATGCAATGACTCATGAGTGACACGTATGAAAGAAATATGAATGGTGGCTTTGCCACAAATACGATGTCAACTACATGATCATGCTAAGCAATATGACAATGATGGAGTGTGTCATAATAAACGAAATGGTGGAAAGTTGCATGGCAATATATCTCGGAATGGCTATGGAAATGCCATAATAGGTAAGTATGGTGGCTGTTTTGAGGAAGGTATAGTCTTGTTATAAGTAGTCATGTGAATTTGGTATTCGTTCGATATTTTGATGAGATTTATGTTGTCTTTCCTCTAGTGGTGTGATGTGAACGTCGACTACATGACACTTCACCATTGTTTGGGCCTAGGGGAAGGCATTGGGAAGTAATAATTAGATGATGGGTTGTTAGAGTGACAGAAGCTTAAACCTAGTTTATGCATTGCTTCATAAGGGGCTGATTTGGATCCATATGTTTCATGCTATCGTTAGGTTTACCTTAATTCTTCTTTCGTAGTTCCGGATGCTTGCAAGGGGGGTTAATCATAAGTGGGATGCTTGTCCAAGGAAGGGTAGTACCCAAGCACTGGTCCACCCACATATCAAACTATCAAAGTAACGAACGTGAATCATATGAGCATGATGAAAACTAGCTTGACGATAATTCCCATGTGTCCTCGGGAGCACTTTCCTTTATATAAGAGTTTGTCCAGGCTTGTCCTTTTCTACAGAAAAGATTGGGCCACCTTGTTGCACCTTGTTTACTTTCGTTACTTGTTACCCATTACGAATTACCTTATCATAAAACTATCTGTTACCGATAATTTGAGTGCTTGCAGAGAATACCTTACTGAAAACTGCTTGTCATTTCCTTCTGCTCCTCATTGGGTTTGACACTCTTACTTATCGAAAGGACTGCGATAGATCCCCTATACTTGTGGGTCATCACTGGCCTACTAGCAAAACTCCCAGGCACATCTACACATGCACAACTCCAATGCGTAGAAATAAATAATGATGGCTTTTGAGAGAGTCCATCAGGGATAGCTAACTTTCCTAGTACCCACTTCTTGTCATGTAGGAGAAACTTTTTATACGGGGTGTCATATAGGATAATTAATTGTATTCCTCATTACTACGTGTGCTAACTGGACAATATATATAACCTCTAACTTAAAAAAACAATGCAACAAGTGTACAACCTCTATGGCGAAGCCATGTCGATCCCACATCATTGGGTTGGTAGCTAAGGATGCTGAGGATGTTGGGGCTGATGTGGCTGTCGGAGGAGGGGAAGAATATCTTAGGCGTCTGGAGGTGGAGTCAAGGGTACTGCTCCGCTGTGATGGAGGGTTTCGTTGTTGGAGCACCTCCAGTGAGGTGTACGACGGCGAGGCTGAAGTGGGACAAGAGAGACAACATTAACCTGAAGTGGTATTCTAATAGCATTTGCAATAGATGATGCAAATAAAATTCATCACCAAAAAGTGCTAGATGTAAAATACATCAGCCGCTCATCTCTAAACTTAATTGCCGAAACTGAATTTAACTGCCGAAACTAAATTTAACTGTCAAAACTGAATGCGCTAGTAGCAGAAAAGTAGTAGACTAATTGTTTTGGCCACTCGAGCACTAGTGGCAGAGGAGCAGTGATCTAAATCGGTAGCCGCTCCAATAGGGAATGTACAACCAGAGAGCAGCTGGGGCACTTGGTCCTGCAGCAGCGCCCGGAGCAGTAGCGCATGCGAGAGCCAGGGCAGCTTGTCGTGTAGCAGCAGCAGGGACTCGAGCTAGAGCCTGAGCTGCTTCTCTTGCAGCTACAGTGCGATCAAGAGTAGAGCAGCAACGCAAGCAAGAGCAAGAGCAGTAGTGGGAGCTAGAGCAATAGCAGACGAGGCAGGGGACCAAGAGCAAAAGCAGAGCAGCAGCACCACCAATGAGATCCGGAGCAGCAGCAACTCCAACGAGGGTTCTACGGCATGGAGGTAGTGGTCGGCGACGACGCCGTAGAGGGAGTCCTGCCATGGCAACTCTTGACCGAGCGCCGGTAGCACCGTGAGATTGAATCAAGAAGAAAATGCAGTGATTACTGTAGAACCTCTTTGGTGGCGCCGATTAGGCCTACGCTTCATCCCAGGAATCGGTGATGGTGCTACTCTTACGGTGGTGCAGGTGAAGACCTTGTTGTGGGAATGTAGGTGATGTGATAGACGAGGTGAACGTCGGGCAGCTCCTTGGAGGTGGAGGACGGGGTGGCTGAAACGGCGGGGCGATGAGATCAATGATGGATCCTCATCCAGTGCGGTGGATGAGGGACGTCGAGCTATTGCGGTGGACAATGTCGTCGGGGAAGAGGCTCTAGCTGGGTGGTGACGGAGGAGGGTGTGGGGCTTCACGGGTTTTCGCGACCTTGGTGTACGAATGTGGGCGGAGCGGATGGGAGTGGGGAACCATGGCTTAGGAACACGTTTGTCTCCAATGTTGGGTAAGTTACGAAAGTAGCCCCACCGATTTGAACTAGGTGGTTCTTTCGGTTTAGGGGTATCATGGGAATTTCACGTATCGGGATTTCGTAGGAGGTGGGAGTTTTCGCGCGCATTGTACTTTTGGGATAGCAACGCGCGGGTTGAGATGGAGGGAATTTTAGGAGAACAACAAGGCAAAGAGATATCTTGAAATTTCAGGACAACAAGGCGCGGGTTGAAATTTCCGGAGAAGTCTAACATGTATACTATATCAAATCAATTCGCACTTCCCTCGGCGAAAATCCAAAAAAGAAATCAATTCGCACCACACAAGAGAGTCTAGTCCCATGTACTGTACCAAAACAATTCACACTACAAATGTCATTCAAGACTTTGAATCCATGTTATTTTCAATTAAAATATTTCGCTACGTGTATAATGCATGCAACCTGCTACTCAAATGAGCATTTTAGTGCATTTTAAACGTATATACTACGCTTCAATATGAACTAAATTTGAATTCGTAACTCTATTTGAGTAAGATCTACAATGATGATTGTTGTCAAGTTAAACCATTTGAAATCGTTTCTCTATTTTAATAAGATCTACAATCATCAGTATTGTCAAGTTAAACCATCGTTTGTATATTATCTTCACAGCACACCACATGATTGCTGTCGAGTTAGATATGAACTATATGTACTATATGAACTCAAACTCGATTTTTTGAATCCACTTTATGTCGATTTCGAATCACAGTACATTTCAAGCTCTAGCTTGATCTTCATAATATAAACCATGTGTCATATGTATAATGTGTTTATATCACATAATGTTTGGCACCCCGCACCTACATCAACAAGTATTTAGCTGTGAGTTGCAAACACCACACATTACCAACAAATTCAAAGAAAATGTGAGATGGTCGATATATAGTATGGTTTAGATTGTTCGATGTTTAGTTGTGAGCTGCAAACACCACATATTATGACAAAATTAAATAAAATGTTAGATTGTTCAATATATGGTATGGTTTAGATTGTTCGATATTTAGCTGTGAGTTGCAAACGCCACACATTATCACATTATAGTATAACATGTCCAAAACCACACCACGCGTATCACCGCTATATGCATGCATGCATTGGTTTACAACACTACCATCTCTTATTCAAATATATGAATCCACTTTCATATCGAATTATGATCTTTGTTAGTCTCTTACACCAACACAATCCTCTAACTTTGTAGCTAACCCTAACTTTCTCTTGTGCATGCACATGCCCTCCTCGCCCTCCCCCTCCCTCAGCATTCTATCCATCATGCACATTCATTTTTTTCTTTAGGTCATTCTCCCACGGTCTCCACAACTCCTTCTTTCCAACACACACCGATCGATAAACCTCTCTAGCGATGTGTGCCTACCACATACACACACACACACTTCCCATCTCATGCTTTCTCTATCCATGCCTCATGTCTCTCATATGGTCCCACACACATGTAAACGCTCGCTCCTCTCTTTCATTAATCTCACAATCGCACACTCCTACCCCTATCTAGCTAGTAGGCCTCTCACGCCACCTCCTAGCTCCATATATCTCTCTATCTATCCGTCTCTCCGGGCCTTATTTGCCTCTAACAAATGGATGTAGACCGACTGATCTCCCACTATACATATAGCTAGCTAGGTCGTTTGTAACTCGTTTTCCGCATGCGCTGATCAATCTACCTCATTAGTTATGTCTCTCCCTTCCTCCGACACACAACAATTGATCTACCAATCAAGTTAGTTTTGCTTACCAAACACATGGTCCCCCTTCATCATCCATGCATGCCTCCAGACACATCTATCACGCACATGCACACACATAAACACATCCCCACTCTTCTTGATATTGCAGCTGTACCCTCAGTTTGTCTAGTAGGCCTCTCCCACCATCTCTGAGAAGCAAATCCATCACCCCTCTGGCACTCTACCTCTCTCTCTCTCTGTCCCAACCTATTTCCCATCCTTAACTTATGTATGGATGTCGACCAATCTCCCTCAAGACATGGCTAGGTCTCTTCTTCTCAACACATATACGAGTCGATCCACCTCTCTAGTTACGTCTTTGCCTCCCCCCCACACACACACCGATACATCAAGCGCTCTATTCATGTCTTCCCGCCACAAACAAACTTGATCTCTCCCCTCTGACATTTTGGTAGGTTAGTCGCCCTATATCTTTGACATTCACACACATAATTTTGATGGCTCTCTTCATCGATCTCAGACCCACACACTTGATCCTCTCTTCGACTCTATCGATATGTACGACGCCTCCCTCTCTTCTCAAGGATCGCCCCCTCTATGAATGATATAGATAGGCCTCTATTTCACACACATTGCATGTGTCATGCATTTTTGTTTGAGAAATCATCGACACGTATTCCTGCAAATACATTCACGAAATCACCCCCCTAACAAAAAGCACTCACGAATGCACACGACATCTCTCTAGGTTTGTATCTCTCTCACACAAACCCACAGAGGTGGGGGACGTGCACGAAGAGAGATGGTGCACGCACGATGCACGTATTCCCGTCTCTTTCCCAACCACACCCGCGCAGGCACACAATGGAGCTCATTTTTGTAGGAAAAGGAAGCCCACGTGGTAATTTGGCACGTGTACTGGTTGCCCACTTGATGGAGGATTGTGTATTGCGGGTGAAAAAAACATATTGCGACTTGATGTGTTATTTAAAAAAGAGGCAAACCATGTGGGGCCTACCTTATAGGCAAGGCTCTATACACTGGAGATTATCTTTACTACTTTCGATATTTCCTGTCAACTTGTAGAATGAGGAGAATATTGCTTAGTACACCCTCTCCCCCGCCCACGGGCACGGTGGCTCATAGAATCGCAGGACGAGGAGAAGCTTGCTTACTACACCTACGTCTGCTCCCTCGCCCAAGCGTGCGGTGGCTCGCAGGACGAGGAGAAAATTTCACTACTCCCTCTGTTAGACGTATATATACTCCTCGTCCCTACCTTGATTAGAGAGATTATCATATTTTTTGAAATATATGTCTTTTAGCAGATTTCAATATGAACTACCAGTACATACTCCAAACACTGATGTATGTAGATGTATTTTAGAGTGTAGATTCACTCATTTTGCTCTGTATGTAGTCCATATTGAAACAGACGTAGTAATACGCACTCTCCCTCGTGCCTCGCCCCTTGACCCTCGCCCACGTGGTGGACGTGCAGCAATTCACTCGGTCTCAGATAGCCAGAACCATATACTGTAGTACCATCATTGCTCGACTTCCTGAAGAGGAGAAGAGCCAAGCGCAAGGTTATAATATTTTTGAGATGCCAAGCGCAAGGTTTATAGGAGACCAAGTAGTAGTAGTACTAGTAGTACATAGTGTATGAATAAGAAGCAACAAGAATGTATGTTTTGTGTGACAGTCTCTTCTTACAGAATGTGCTAGACCTAGTGGACCTCATTGCTGCAATGGCAGGGAGTATCATAGATGGCATGATTCAGAGTGGTGGGCAGCGAGAATAATATTCGGAGCTGCTTAGTCTTAAACCCCATGAAGAAGTCCCATCGAAAGGAATAGCCATCCTCTACACATGCTCCTATGTCAAATGAGTAAATGAGACAAAAAGAGAAAGAGACAAAGGAAAAAATCACTAGCCTTAGAGCCAGCTCTATTGTATCAGTGAATGATATTTGTACGTCGTGATTGACATTATTATCTTTTTAACCATGCTGTGGAGGTAGCAGTGGATTTTTATTTATTTGCGGAAGCAGTGGATGGATATTCAACGAGGAGTGAAATGATGGCTGCTTCCTCAATTAAACATAGAGAAAGGTGGGCCTCGTGATTTGACGGCTCATTAGTGATTATTATTGCCTACACTCTTTGCCCATAATAACCATGTGGTAGAGTAGTTGGCTATACTTTTAATAACCATGCTATGCACATGCTAGTAGCAGTCTCTGTGTCTTCCCCAACCACACACGTGAGACGCTGGAGCTAATTTTTGTATGATGATGTAGCACACGTGAAATTTGACGCGTCTAGTAACACTTAATGGAGGGTCGGGAACCACGAATGAACGATGCCGCGTTATTTAGAAATAAAGCTTTTTTTTCTTTGGTGGCACGTACGCAGTATAAATAGGTTCGTATGGAGGGAAAAAGAAATTGCACTAGTACAACGAGCTCCTAAACAAACGGTTTAAAACCCCTTTCCGCGACGACATCTGAACTGTCGCCAAGTGAGTGTGGGCAATAGGGGGATCCTTCCCACACGACCTAGAAACCGTCGGGGATATGCCCTCCTGGCACACACATTCGGCAAAATGAGGTCGTGTGCGACCGGCGAGCGCTCAAATACAGAAATACATACAGTAGAGCTAAAAATACAATTATACGGAGAAATTGTTTCTGGTCATAAGTACATCCCACATAGTCAGTCCCCGCTAAACGTTTCTGTTCGTATGTACATCCCACACAGTCGCTCGAAGGAAAACGTTTCCGTTCATGGGTACATCACACACAATTTTTCCCGTTAAATCGCTTGCGTTATTGAATATATCACACACGGTCCGTGGAAAAAACTGGGTGGCAAAGGCTGTCCATCACACACAATTTTTTTGTGGTAAACATTTGCGCAAGGTGCCCTAACGCAAACAGTTTTCAAGAGAAGGTCGTGTGTTATTTTTCATTGATCCAACACGGATTCCTAGATACTGCTACATCTTGAGCACTGCGTTGGTTTTCCCCGAAGAGGAAGGGATGATGCAGCAAAGTAGCGTAAGTATTTCCCTCGGTTTTTGAGAACCAAGGTATCAATCCAGTAGGAGGCTACGCGCGAGTCCCTCGTACCTACACAAAACAAATAAATCCTCGCAACCAACGCGATAAGGGGTTGTCAATCCCTACACGGCCACTTACGAGAGTGAGATCTGATAGATATGATAAGATAATATTTTTGGTATTTTTATGATAAAGATGCAAAGTAAAATAAAAGCAAAGGAAATAACTAAGTATTGGAAGATTAATATGATGAAGATAGACCCGGGGGCCATAGGTTTCACTAGTGGCTTCTCTCGAGAGCATAGGTATTTTACAGTGGGTGAACGAATTACTGTTGAGGAATTCACAGAATTGAGCATAGTTATGAGAATATCTAGGTATGATCATGTATATAGGCATCACGTCCGAGACAAGTAGACTGACTCCTGCCTGCATCTACTACTATTAGTCCACTCATCGACCGCTATCCAGCATGCATCTAGAGTATAAGTTCATGAAAACAGATTAACGCCTTAAGCAAGATGACATCATGTAGAGGGATAGACTCATGCAATATGAAGAAACCCTCATCTTGTTATCCTCGATGGCAACAATACAATACGTGCCTTGCTGCCCCTACTGTCACTGGGAAAGGACACCGCAAGATTGAACCCAAAGCTAAGCACTTCTCCCATTGCAAGAAAGATCAATCTAGTAGGCCAAACCAAACTGATAATTCGAAGAGACTTGCAAAGATAACCAATCATACATAAAATAATTCACAAAAGATTCAAATATTGTTCATAGATAGACTTGATCATAAACCACAATTCATCGTTCTCAACAAACACACCGCGAAAAGAAGATTACATCGAAAAGATCTCCACAAGAGAGGGGGAGAACATTGTATTGAGATCCAAAAAGAGAGAAGAAGCCATCTAGCTAATAACTATGGACCCGTAGGTATGAGGTAAACTACTCACACTTCATCGGAGGGGCTATGGTGATGATGTAGAAGCCCTCCGTGATCGATGCACCCTCTGGCGGAGCTCCGGAACAGGCCCCAAGATGGGATCTCGTGGATACAGAAAGTTGCGGCAGTGGAATTAGGGTTTTGGCTCCGTATCTGATCGTTTGGGGGTACGTAGGTATATATAGGAGGAAGGAGTATGTCGGTGGAGCAACAAGGGGCCCACGAGGGTGGAGGGCACGTCTGGGGGGTAGGCGCGCCCTCCTACCTCATGGCCTCCTCTTTTGTTTCTTGACGTAGGGTCCAAGTCTCCTGAGTCTTGTTCGTTGCGAAAATCGCGTTCCCGAAGGTTTTATTCCGTTTGGACTCCGTTCGATATTCCTTTTCTTCGAAACCTTAAAATAGGCAAAAAAAACAGCAATTCTAGGCTGGGCCTCCAGTTAATAGGTTAGTCCCAAAAATAATATAAAAGTGGATAATAAAGCCCAATAATGTCCAAAACAGTAGATAATATAGCATGGATCAATCAAAAATTATAGATACATTGGAGACGTATCAAGCATCCCCAAGCTTAATTCCTGCTCGTCCTCGAGTAGGTAAATGATAAAAACAGAGTTTTTGATTGCAGAGTGCTACTTGGAATAATTTTAATGTAATTCTTCTTAATTGTGGTACGAATATTCAGATCTGAAAGATTCAAGATAAAAGTTTAATATTGACATAAAAATAATAATACTTCAAGCATACTAGCAAAGCAATCATGTCTTCTCAAAATAACATGGCCAAAGAAAGTTATCCCTACAAAATCATATAGTCTGGCTATGCTCTATCATCATCACACAAAGTATTTAAATCATGCCCAACCCCGATGACAAGCCAAGCAACTGTTTCATACTTTTGACATTCTCAAACTTTTTCAATCTTCACGCAATACATGAGTGTGAGCCATGGATATAGCACTATAAGTGGAATAGAATGGTGGTTGCGGAGAAGACAAAAAGGGAGAAGATAGTCTCACATCAACTAGGCATATCAACGGGCTATGGAGATGCCCATCAATAGATATAAATGTGAGTGAGTAGCGATTGCCATGCAACGGATGCACTAGAGCTATAAGTATATAAAACCTCAACAAAAGAAACTAATTGGGTGTACATCCAACTTGCTTGCTCATGAAGACCTAGGGCATTTTGAGGAAGCCCATCATTGGAATATGCAAGGCAAGTTCTATAATGAAAAATTCCCACTAGTATATGAAAGTGATAACATAGGAGACTCTCTATTCATGAATATCATGGTGCTAGTTTGAAGCACAAGTGTGGTAAAAGGATAGTGACATTGTCCCTTCTCTCTTTTTTTCTCATTTTTTATTTGGGCCTTTTCTCCTTTTTATGGCCTCTTTTCTTTCTCTTTTTTTTATTTTTCGTCCGGAGTCTCATCCCGACGTGTGGGGGAATCATAGTCTCCATCATCCTTTCCTCACTGGGACAATGCTCTAATAATGATGATCATACAACTCGATACTTAGAACAAAATATGACTCTATATGAATGCCTCCGGCGGTGTACCGGGATATGCAATGAATCAAGAGTGACATGTATGGAAGAATTATGAATGGTGGCTATGCCACAAATACGATGTCAACTACATGATCATGCTAAGCAATATGACAATGATGGAGTGTGTCATAATAAACGAACGGTGGAAAGTTGCACGGCAATATATCTCGGAATGGCTATGGAAATGCCATAGTAGGTAGGTATGGTGGATGTTTTGAGGAAGGTATATGGTGGGTGTATGATATCAGTGAAAGGTGCGCGGTATTAGAGAGGCTAGTAATGGTGGAAGGGTGAGAGAAGTGCATATAATCCATGGACTCAACATTAGTCATAAAGAACTCATATACTTATTGCAAAAATCTACAAGTTATCAAAGCAAAGTATTACGTGCATGCTCCTAGGGGGATAGATTGGTAGGAGAAGACCATCGCTCGTCCCCGACCGCCACTCATAAGGAAGACAATCAAAAAAAAACCATGCTCCGACTTTGTCGGTGTTCTGGGAATGGGGGTCCCCAGACTTGCCTGCCTGCGGCCTGCGGCATGGCTCGAGTGGGGGCCCAGTGCGGCCCAGCTTCATCAACTCAAGCTCAAGACCCTCGCAAGGGGTCAAGACTTGCGGGGCGGACAACGGGAGGCTTCCTTAGGAGCAGCCTCATCAGGCGGGCTCGCGAGGAGGCGGAGAGATCAAGGCAGGGGTGCCTCGCGAGGAGCCCGTGATGCAAGCCATGACGATCGAGATTAGGCGGGCGCCAGGCGGGCGCTGGCCTGCGCAGTGTCCTTGTTTCCCCTTCGGTGCAAAGGGAGAAAGCATAGGCCAAGGCATCAGGCAAAGGTTACCATTCCAGTGCAACGAGACCAAGACCAGCAGAGCGGCAGGACGGAGGTCACCGTGGAGCCCAAGACGGCATCATCACTAGTGGTTTGGGCAGCCGAAGACCACCTTTGGTCAGGATAACTTGTACTAGATGTTCCCCTTCAAAATGGCCAACTGTTGGCGCCCTTCCCGCTCATTTTTTGGGAAGAGGACCTGGGCCTCTATAAATAGGACGAGCCCCCAAGGTCCAAAGAGGGGGAGAAAAAGAAGAAGTGATAGAGAAAAAAAGAAGAGGAGAGAAGGGAAAGAAAGAAAGAAAGGTCCGGACCAAGTAGAACACACTGCACCAGCTGAAGAACACCTCTCACGAGGCCGTTCTTCCCCTGTATTGTTCATCACCAGCCCCTGAGGCAATCCACTACACCACACACTGGAGTAGGGTATTACACCACATCGGTGGCCCGAACCAGTATAAACCTCGTGTCCTGTGTGTTCTAATTTCTATCCTAGATTTCTTGCGAGCCATAGAAGTGTGAGTCGTTAGGGGAAAGATCTCCGTGCGCACCCAGAGTTCGAACCTTAAGGGTCTGCCGGAACCCGAAATCCGACATTTGGCGCGCCAGGGTAGGGGTGCACCGGAATCTTTCTTCCGCTGTTCGCATGTGATCTTCCGTCGTGTCCATGGCTGACGCTCGTCGGGCTCGCACCGAGCGCCAGGTTGCTCTCGCCACCCACGTCGCCCAGATTGTGCCCGTCGACGGACACTCTCATCGTTCCCCGTCGCTTGCCACCAACGCCGCCACCGGCCCGGTGGGGAACGAGCAGCAGGCCTCGTCCCAGCATCCTTCGGTGCGGCGGGAGGGCCGCACCGCAACCCCGTCACTGACTCTAGCTGGTTCGTCATCCCATGCCCATCGTGCCCCCACGGACGCGCATGTTGCGCTGCTCCTGGCAAGAGAGCTCCTGCACTACTGCCCCGTCGACGACCCCTACGAGGACTGGCCCGCCCGCATCATTGAGCTTGTCAGCGCCGTAGGGGGCTCTCCTTTGCCATCCCTCCCGCTGCCTCGCCCTCCATTCCGCGCAGGGGGTGAGGATCAGGAGGCGCCTCCGCCACCTCCTCCCCAAGAAGGAGCCCTGGCTCCAAAGCGCGCAGCCCCAGGGCGAGACCCTCCACGTCCGGCGCATGCGCGGCAAGAAGGGAGCTACCAAGAGATCCCTCGTCCCCAAGAAGGTGCTCGTGCGCTCCCCGCACCGGCACGCCAAGATCGCGTCCCTGCGCCTCCACGCCGAGACCCTACGCTGGTCCAAGCGGCAGTGCGTGGTAATCACCAGGAGCAGGCCCAGTACCAGCAAAGGGCGTCGGTGGACACAATAGGCTGCCGCGCCTTCACCCCCGAGCTACACGGCGTCACATGGCTAGGCAAGTTCAAGCCTGACCTGCCCCCTCGCTACGATGGCACGGCGGACCCCGCAGAATTCCTGCAGCTCTACGAGCAGGGCATCGAAGCCGCCAACGGAGACGAAAAGATCATGGTGAACTAGTTTCCCTTGGCGCTCAAGGACGGCACCCGCACCTGGCTCCTGAACCTGGCTCCCAGCACGATCTCCTCCTAGGACGACATGCGCACTCGCTTCATCGCCAACTTCTAGGGCACTCGCGACCGGCCCCGGGCCATAAGCGACCTGTGCCACATCAAGCAACAGCTAGGGGAAACTCTGCAGAAATACATCCAGCGCTTCAACAACGCTCGCCTCAGGATCCCCAGGGTGACTGAGGAAGCCATTATCTCAGCCTTCTCCGACGGTGTGCGTGACATCAAGATGAAGGAGGAGCTGGCAATCCATGAAGACCTATGCACATCCCTAGAGCTATTCAACTTGGCGAGCAAGTGCGCCAGGGCTGAGGAAGGACGCCTCTCCCTCCTCGAGCTCCCGGCTGCCGACCCAGAAGAGAAAAAGCCCAAGGCCAAGGACGTGAAGCATAAGGGAGCTGTCGTGCTTGCAGCGGAACCAGACACCAAGAGAGGCTGGGATCAGCCTGAGTCATCCAAGGGCAGCCGATACTGTGTGTACCACAACCTCCACACCCACAACACCAACGAATGCCAAGAGCTCAGGGCCGTGCGAGATGGGCGTATCGACCGACGCCCCGAGTGCAACGACAGGGGCTATGGCCGAGGAGGAGGAAGAGGCGGAGGACGATGGGACGACCGTGGCCCTCGCCAAGGGTGGCGTGACCGACCTCGCGAGGATCGCTGTCAGAACCAGCCTCGCGAGGGAGGCTGGAGGGATCAGCCTCGTGAAGATCGCCCGCACGGTAACGCATGCCTCCCTCCTCTACTGCCACCACCAAGAAGGAACGAAGACCAACATCAAGACGAGGGGGCTGGGGGCTTCCAGGATCCGCGCGCAATCACTTGCATCTTGGGTGGCGCCCAGGCCCCAGCATCATAGTGCATCTTCAAGCAGTTTGCTCGTGAGGTGAATGCAGTCCTCCCCAAACTTCAGGCCACATGCCCTCTCAGGTGGTCTGCGTGCGCCATCACATTCAGCTTAGTGGATCAGCTCAAGTGCCTGGCAATGGCCGGAGTTCTTCTGATGCTTTGCTCCCTAGTCATCAGCAATGTGCAGGTCACCAAGACCCTCGTGGATGGCGGAGCAGGACTCAACGTCCTGTCCGTCTGGACGTTCGACAATCTCCAAGTGTCATATGATTAGCTCCAGCCGACCAGGCCTTTCTCAGGAGTCACTGATGGTTCCACCGTTCCGATAGGGCAAGTTCGCCTGCCAGTCACCTTCGGGCAGCGCAACAACTACCGCACCGAGCTCATTGACTTCGACGTCGCCCACATTCGCCTGCCATACAACGCCATCCTCCGGTACCCAGCCCTAGCCAAGTTCATGGCAGTGACTCACCATGGCTACAATGTCCTCAAGATGCCAGGAAGCGGTGGAGTCATCACCGTACCCTGTGAGGAAAGGGACACAGTGTGTTCACTTGAGCGTGTGTTCCAAGCCGCAGGAATCGAAGACCTAGATCACAGGAGCGGAAGACTTCCCGAGGCAGCCCTTAAGAAGAAGAAAGCTTCACTTGGCCCAAGCCATAAGGAGGCAGGCGCCTCCGGAGGTGTTGCGTCAGGATTCGCGCCCATTCAGGGATCGCATAGGAAAGCGCGCTCGGTGCCCTCGTCAGGTATGGCTCGGGGGCGCTTTCTTGGAGAGCCACTGACTTTGCCAAGGTCACGAGGGAGGCGCTCGGGCACCACTTGGAGGGGTGCTTCCGGGCACGTTTCCCTCAGGAAGGTACGAGACAAGGAAGACAAAACCCTAAGGAGTTCATCACATGAAACACCCAGGAGCTACAGGAGTCGAGAGTCATGCGCGGCGGCCGCCGCTTGCCCGCTGTGGCCCCACATCCAGGCGAGGATGGTGGGCTGCGCGTCTGCATCGACGTGCCAGGGCTCAACCAAGCCGCGTCTCAGGAGCACCTCTAGCCTTCGTGCGTGGGGCGTTGCGAGGGTCCACCTCACAGCTACGTTCGCATGCCTTTCGGCCTGCCGGACGCGGTCGCCGCTCATCAGCGCCTGCTGAGAAGCATTCTGGAGGCTCAGAAGCTCAGGCATCATGCGGTCCTGGCGGAGGTGGAGATGGCCCTCGAAGACCTACTCGTGCCCCCAGAGCCTCCCGAGGCTCCTAGGCCTGGGGGCTCGTGAGGGTCGACGTCTTCACCGCGCGTCGCCCACTTCTGCGGCATCGCTTCATCTTCAACAACATCAGGTGACATCTTTCAAGTTCCATTTTTAGCTGGGAGAGCCCACAGGGCCGCGTCGTTCCCAGGTCGCGTGGGTCCATCCGTGCGGCACGTATCCATTTTACTTACGCACCTTGCTTACCTTGTTGGTGGCGCCCCTCGGGCTGCATCATCCCCAAACTGCTCGGGCCTGGCCCAGCGGCATTTGCTTTTCCCGCATCTACTTGAAATGAATTTGCTCCTCCGCGCTTAATCTGGTTCCCATGATCGTCATCTATTTCTTATCGCGGACTTCTCCGCTCTCATGCAAAGTACTTGCACGTTAAAAGGGGGGCACCTGAGCATCGCGACTCATGAGCTCCTACTGGCTCTCCAGTCCTCACCCTGGCCTTGACCCACGACATCGCGACCTGTCAAACCAGCGGCGGCTGAGCTCGCTCGAGGGCCGGGACCTAAGGACGTAGAGCATTTGCATTCTAACCACCCTGCAGGAACACACTATTGATAAAGGCTCAGAGCCAGGCGCAACCCGCCTCGAGGTAGGGCCTCGTGAGTCCCGCACTGGCTCACGAGTGCCCAGATACACCTCTCCTAGCCCTACTGTGCCGGCCGCGTGTCAGGGCGGGGCTGTACATGCCCCGGGGGCTCCTCCCGGAGGGGAGCCCCCTCCCACGTACCAGTGGAAGCACCATGCTCCACGCTGGCTGACGACACTGCCGAGGAGCAGCTATGCCCGTACACATACGGAAGCGCTATGCTCCGCGCTGGTGATAAACAACTGAGGGCGTCCCACGGCCGTACCAACCTCAGGGAGCCCGGAGCTCAGTGTCTGGCACCATCGCAACGCCTCCCCACGGGAGTGCCGCGCGAGGGGGCTAGACACGGGGGCTGCGCCCGGGCCATGCCCGAGCGCACGCCACCCAGCCAGGTCCCTCGGACCAGGTCATCGTGCGCCCCTCCCCGAGCGGAGCCAAGGTATGAAAACCCGTTTGAATGTCAAGGGGGACTCCTGAGCATCGCGACTCAGGGGCCTAACTTTCCATGTAGCCCCTCACTCCTTAGTCCCGTCCTGGTTTCCGGTCGGGGCTAACGGTGGTTGAGGTATGCGCGGGGCCGGGCCCTGCCGAAGCAGAACGACCAATCCACTCCTTTGCTCCCCCCTTCCCTACTTGTTGCTCGCGCGTCAAGGGGGACTCCTGAGCATCGCGACTCAGGTGCCTAACTTGCCACGTAGCCCCTCACTCCTTAGTCCCGTCCTGGTTTCCGGTCGGGGCTAACGGCGGTTGAGGCATGCGCGGGGCCGGGCCCTGCCGACGTAGAGAGCAAACAAATAGGAGGGAAAAATACAAATTCCAGGGAACTTAAAGCAAATATTACAAGCCATAGATTTTTTTTCACGACACCAAACACAAGTTTAAACACCTCTACGAGGCATGGTACATGTTGTAGGGGTAAAAATAGGACAGAAGCCACAAAGGGATCACTCTCCGCTGGCGCCGCCGCCGATGGTGGAGTCATGCTGGGCGACTCCGCCTCCTGAGGTACTGAAGGCGCGGAACCTCCCCAGCAAAGCCTCGGCTCGGCCTTTCATGGCCTCAGCGGCAGCGGCGGCAAGGTCGCCGCTCACGGGTTCCAGCAGGCTGTCGAAGTCGACGTTGGGATCGCGCAGGTAGACGTGGCTGAGGACACGCGTCAGCGCTGCAAAAGACAGGGCACGCGCCTCGGCCTCGGCCGTGGGGCCAAGGCCATCTGCGACATCTTCAAGAGCATGGACCAGGAAGGGAAGCAGCTCGGCGGGGCCGTCCTCCGCACCAGCCAACGGCTCCTCCAAGCCGCCCTCGTAAAGCGTCTTCAGCACGGCGTGAGCTTTCTTCTCCAACTGCACGAAGGCCACCCGATCCTCGGCGAGCACCTTCGCCTTGGCGTCTAGCTTGGTCCTCTCCGCCTTCAGCGACCGCTCTAGCATCTCCAACCGGTCGCAGCGGTCATCAAGCTTTGTGCCCCGGTCCTTGATGGCAGCCTCCCGAGCCTTCATCTCCTTCTCCTCCTCCTGGCGGCCGCGGACCTCCTTGGCGAGCTCGTCGCGCAGGCCTTGCAGCTCGACCTCCAGTGCCTCGCAGCGGGCTGGGCAGCTGCGGCGTCACCCAGGGCAGCGTCGCGAGCGGCCTTGGCATGGTTGGCGTCCTGCTTCTCCCCATCGGAGGCCGACATGGCCTGGCTCAGCGCTACTCGGACGGAGGTGGCAGAACGGGCCCAGCCAGAAGCTAGATCCAGGCGCCCGGCCATTAGGCGAGGGTCCACGCTCAGAAGATCCTCCCGCAGTTGGCTCAGTTCGTTGGCGATCCGGTCCAGGACGGCGGCAGAGGATCAGAAGAGACGGGAACCAGTGGAGCGGGCGGAGAGGACGACAACGTGATCACATCTTGGCAGGAAGGAACCCCCTGGGCCTTGGCTACCCCGGCTGCAGCATCGAGCGCAGCCGCCTCCAGGGTCAGCGGGGCCACGGGGGCTGACTCCTTGCCGAAGCATCCCAGTTGGCCTCACGAAGACAATCGGGTAGGGGAGGCGCGAGCCTCGGCGTCTCCTTCCCAGTAGATGAAGGCGCCGCCCTGGCAGATGGAATCGCCCCGAGCAGGACCGTAGAAGCCCCTCTCAACCTCTTCGCTGCAGGTGCCGGCCTGGCAAAAGAATGCAGACGTCAAGCCTCGGCGGCAGAAACCAAGAGAAGCATGGATCGAGCACTTACTGGTCGTCGCTCGCGGACTCGAGCAGCTTCCGGCCAAACTTGAAGCCCGAGAGCCTGCAGCTGGGGTCAGCCTTGGGAGGCCCGGAGGCAGAAGGCACGTCAGGAGGGTTGGAACTGGCCTCAGATCGCCCGGGGATTAGAGCAGACCCTGGGAGAACCGGCCCCGACCTGCCCTTCCTTGTGACCAAGGGAGAGTCCTCCCCTGCTCGCCTGGCGCCGGCCTCATCGTCGTCCGGCATGGAGCGGAGGTCCCGGGACCTGCGCCGAGGGAAGGACTCCCCCGACTCCCCAGTCGCCTCAGAGTCAGACTGTTCCTTCTCCGCCTCTTCTTCCCTCTCACTCCCACTAGAGCTGCCGGAGGACACGTCCACCATCGCTAGTGCCGCCAGATCCTCGGGAGCATACGCAGGCACCATCCCCTCACCATTGAAGGTGGGCATGGAGTTCACCACTTGCTCCCGGTCGTCATGAAGGAACAGGGGGACGGGGGCGCCCACCGGGCTCGCCACGTCTGCCCCAACCAAGGAGTGGAGGGCCGCGACCAGATCCTCGTCGGCCAGGGCCTCGGAGATTAGGCGCAGGGCGGTGTCCGCTTCCCCAAGCCTCCACAATGGGAGCGAGTATTCCTGGAGTGGAGCCACCCGGTGCTCCAAGAACTCCCTCAGGAGTGTAGCCCCGGTCAGCTTTGGCGCCCCCAAGTTGCCTGGCCTCAGGTCCGCATTCATCCTCTTCAGCACCGCCTTCGCACGGGGGTCAACGAGCCCTGCACGGGACCAAGCGTCAACGGCCTTGGGCTGCCCCGTCAGCAACACCAGTCGGGGGTGGAGGCGCCCGACGTCCACCATGACCCTCTTGCTCCGGAAGCCTTCAATTCTCTTCCCAGGCTTCGAGATAGCATTGGAGTTGGAGTATGCGATAAAGCTCGCGCATGCGGAGACATGGTTACGAGAAACCCGGAGGGAAAAATAGTGGCGCAACAAGGCCACCGAGGGCTTCACCCCAACGTGAGCCTCGCAATAGTAAGAGAAAATCGCCAGGTGAAGAACAGAGTTGGGGTGGTGATGCAGAGATTGCAAGTTGTATTGGCAGAGAACAACAAAGAAGAACTCGGAAAAAGGAGGCACCAGACCGGCGATGATGGCGCTCACAAAGAACGGATAGAAGGTGCTCCCCTTGCCCTCAGGCTGGTCGGAGCCGGTCTTGAGCACAGTTGCCCCCTTGCCGCCCTGCGCGACCGTCATCAGGCGCGTGAGGGCAAGGTTCTTCTCCGACAAGTTCGGGGGATCCAGAGCCAGAGAGTACCAGGCCTCGGTTGGGGACTTGCGAGGCGCCATGACATGCTGGATGGGAAGGATTGAGACAGATCTGGAGGATTTCGGGAGCAGGAAGGAGAAGAGCGAGAAAGGGGATCTGGGGCAAGGTGAATGAGAACAAAGCAAGTAAGCCTGGCCTGGGCACCTCTTTGTCAGATGGGCGGTTGTCGAGGCATCGTGGGGAAGCGCGGACGCCCACGTCCAATCAATCGCCATGCGGCGCCCAAGGCCGCGGGCTATTGGGGTCCATGGCGCTTTGTGCTTGCCCCTTAGCTTCTCTGCTAAGCCAAGCCCGGGCGCGCCTTGGGCCCGGGGGCTACTGTCGGCGGTCTGGGAATGGGGGTCGACAGACTTGCCTGCCTGCGGCCTGCGGCGTGGCTTGAGTGGGGGCCCAATGCGGCCCAGCTTCATCAACACAAGCTCAAGACCCTCGCAAGGGGCCAAGCCTTGCAGGGCGGACGACAGGAGGCTTCCTCAGGAGCAGCCTCATCAGGCGGGCTCGCGAGGAGGCAGAGAGATCAAGGCAGGGGTGCCTGGCGAGGAGCCCGTGACGCAAGCCATGACGATCGAGATTAGGCGGGCTCCAGGTGGGCGCCGGCCTGCATAGTGTCCTTGTTTCCCCTTTGGTGCAAAGGGAGCAAGCACAGGCCAAGGCATCGGGCAAAGGTTACCGTTCCAGTGCAACGAGACCAAGACCAGCAGAGCGGCAGGATGGAGGTCACCGTGGAGCCCAAGATGGCGTCATGACCAGTGTTTTTGGCAGCTGAAGACCACCTTTGGTCAGGATAACTTGTACTAGATGTTCCCTTTCAAAATGGCCACCTGTTGGCGCCCATCCCGCTCATTTTTTGGGAAGAGGACCTGGGCCTCTATAAATAGGACTAGCCCGCGACGTCCAAAGAGGGGAAAAAAATAAGAAGGAAGAGAGAAAAAAGAAGAGGAGAGAAGGGAAAGAAAGAGAGAAAGGTCCGGACCAAGTAGAACACACTGCACCAGCTCAAGAACACCTCCCGCGAGGCCGTTCTTCCCTTGTATTGTTCATCACCAGCCCCTGAGGCAATCCACTACACCACACACTGGAGTAGGGTATTACACCACATCAGTTGCCCGAACCAGTAAAAACCTCGTGTCCCATGTGTGTTCTTCTTTCTAGCCTAGATTTCTTGCGAGCCATAGAAGCGCGAGTCGGTAGGGGAAAGATCTCGGTGCGCACCCAAGAGTTCGAACCTTAAGGGTTTACCGGAACCCGAAATCCGACAGACTTCATCACATAACGGTTCACCATACGTGCATGCTACAGGAATCACAAACCTTAACACAAGTATTTCTCAAATTCACAACTACTCAACTAGCATAACTTTAATATCACCATCTTCATATCTCAAAAAAATTATCAAGCATCAAACTTCTCATAGCATTCAACACACTCATAAGAAAGTTTTTACTATTCTTGAGTTCCAAGCATATTAGGATTATTTAAGAAAATTACCATGCTATTTAAGACTCTCAAAGTAATCTAAGTGAAGCATGAGAGATCAATAGTTTCTATAAAACAAATCCACCACCGTGCTCTAAAAGATATAAGTGAAGTACTCGAGCAAAACTACATAACTCAAATGATATAAGTGAAGCACATAGAGTATTCTAACAAATTCCAAATCATGTATGGCTCTCTCAAAAGGTGTGTACAGCAAGGATGATTGTGGTAAACTAAAAAGCAAAGACTCAAATCATACAAGACGCTCCAAGCAAAACACATATCAAGTGGTGAATAAAAATATAGCTCCAAGTAAAGTTACCGATAGAAGTAGACGAAAAGAGGGGATGCCTTCCGGGGCATCCCCAAAATTTAGCTTTTAGGTGTCCTTAGATTATCTTGGGGGTGCCATGGGCATCCCCAAGCTTAGGCTCTTGCCACTCCTTGTTCCATACTCCATCAAATCTTTACCCAAAACTTGAAACTTCACAACACAAAACTTAAAGTAGAAAATCTCGTGTGCTCCGTTAGCGAAAGAAAACAAAAGACCACTTTAAGGTACTGTAATTAACTCAGTCTTTATTTATACTGGTGTTAAACCTACTGTATTCCATCTTCTCTATGGTTTATAAACTATTTTACTAGTGTCGGTGTACTAGAATAGGGGTACCCTAGTACCCCGAACTTGTGCACGGGCAGTTGCAGCACCCCGCGGCAAGGCTTGCCGGGCTAACACCAAGATCCTCCGTGGTTCCCTTGGATCCATTCAAGAACAAAGTATTTAAGCTCAGGAGACAAGGCCCCGGCAAGAGGAGCTTGCCGGGAAGGCCAACCAAGGCACTCCAAGGAACTTGCCGCGACGCGCCACGCGCTCCGGCAAGGCAACAAGGCCCCGGCAAGAGGAGCTTGCCGGGAAGACCAACCAAGGTACCTCGAGGCCTGGTGAGCGGCAAGCTTCCGGACCCAAGATAACAGCAGCGGCAAGGCGCTTGCCGCGGCAGGCGGCCACTCTGTGCCCACGCTCTAGCGCATCCACCAACGTGTCTCTCTGGGGGCCTCTCCAGGCGCGCGTGGCGGGAGGCTGTGCAGCCAGCGGTGCGCAGTGGCATGCGAAGCTGACAAGATCGCCATCGTGGCGAATGGTGGCGCCCCTAACGGTCCTTTTCTGCACTGTTTGGGAGACTCAGACGGGCATTTAATGCCCTTGTCCCCTACCGTCAGGGTTAGGTAGGGTGCACTATACAAGTAACTGTACCAACCACCTCACTTTTTACATTTGTACCCTTCTCTGCGTTGCCACCTGTCGGTGACCCCTTTAGCGTATAAAAGGAGGCCCATGTGCAACATAGAGGGGGTTCGCGAGGTTAGACTCATTCGTAACCCAGAAAAACACTATGCTCTCTCTCTGGAGCAAGAACACACAAGATAATCAAACAAGCAGCAGTAGGAGTGTTATCTCTCTGGAGAGCTCCGAAGCTGGGTAAACTGCTCGTGTGCTTTGCCTCGATCTGCTCTTTGTGTGATCTCCACCCCCCGCCGAACCGAAAGGGGCCCGGTCCGCCGGCCCCATAGGTGTTTGTGGATCAGTTTCCCCGACATCTTTGGCGCGCCAGGTAGGGGGCATCGAGATTGTGTGAACCTGATCCGGCGTTCACACGAGCTAGATCTTCATTCCCTTCATCAACATGGCACCGAAGAAGAAGACTTTGGCGGCAGCCGCTCCGTCCACGTCACTTCCGCCACCGTTGGAGCAAACGGGTGGTGGAATGGACGCCGGCGGAAGAATGGACGTTGACGAGGAAGCTTATGATGCTGCCAGGTCCAAGGACAAGGCTGCACAAACCTCGGCGACTGTACATGTTCCGCGCCACTCTCAGGAGGCGCAAGACCAACAGCGTCATGGCACTTGCAGTGCCATACGCATGATAGGCCAAGACCAAGCTGGTGGATCTCGAGGCGCTCAAGACCAGCATGCATGCCAGCGTGCTGGCACGAGCGGGGCACGGTCGCCTGGACGGGATACTACTCCTTCTAACATAGTTAGGAGTTCGAGCACGTCCCGCTCCTCGCGCCATCCGCCACTGCTACCCACCACTCCAGCAGAAGCTTTGGCACGAGCTCAACTTCTCCTAGATTACCCTCCGACGTTGGACAAGATCAACGAATGGAGGGCCACCATTCAGAGTCTCATCGGCTACGCCAACGGCGACACTCCACGGCGGCCGAGCGCGTCGCCGCCGCGGCAGGGTTGCTGGGCGCGAGCCGGTGGCAACGAAATGGGTGGAGGTGCAACTACCATGCAATCACCGCCCCGAAGGCCAAGATCGCCGACTCGCCGGATCCACCTCGACAGTGACTCCACCGCATCGTCGGGTCCACGAGCTCGTCGCGATCAGCGCCAAGTTCTTCATGATCGACAACAAGAAGACGCTCGAACTCGCATCAAGCACCGAAGAGAAGAGCGACGTCAATCCGACAAGAGCGCTGGGCCCTCTGTTGACATGCATGCGCCAGGGGAACCAGGCGATCTGCCGTACGCGGTAGGTTGCCCTGCGTTCACTCGTGAGCTGCGGCAAGTCCAGTGGCCCAGCACGAAGAACTTCAAGCCAGACGTACCGGAGAAGTACGACGGCAAGACGCATCCGTTGGAGTTCCTCAGCATTTACACCATTGCGGTGCAGGCTGCTGGGGGACGGGATGACAAGATCCTTGCCAACTACTTCCCGCTGGTGCTCAAGCCCAACGTCAGGTCCTGGCTCATGCACTTGCCGAACAACTCCATATCCTCTTGGGCTGATCTGTGCCATCAGTTTGTCGGTGCCTTCATAGGCGGACACAAGCCTCATGGCCAGGAGAGTGATCTTCATCTGCTCGCCCAGAAGGAAGGAGAGCCCCTGCGCAAGTACATTCAGAGATTCAGCAGTGTGCAGCACAACATCCCAGACGTCCACCCTACCGCGGTGATCAGCGTGTTCCATCAGAACGTGCAGAACCGCAGGATGCGGGAGGAAATGGCGATGTGCAAGATCAGGGACGTCAGTGAGTTATATGCACTCGCCGACAAGTGTGCACGTGCTGAGGAAGGGAGGAGACTCCCCGGAGAGAATGTAGGAGCGGGAGGATCTGACAGTGAAGATGCTACCCCGGCAAGGAAAAACCGGCGGCGGAACAACAGGAAGAGGAAAGGCAAAGAGGTGCTAGTTGTTGAGCAGTCCGGCAACGGTGGTGGCGCCAAGGAATCCAAAGCTGGTGACTCCGGCAAGGAGGTTGCCGCGGAGGTGGCGGTCGCCGACAAGCAGGACGGCACCAACAAGCAGTATTGCAAGATCCACCGCACCAAGGGTCATGATCTCCAGAACTGTAAGAAAGTCTAGCAGCTTGTTGAGCAACAGAAAGCTGAATACGAGCGGCGCGACAAGGAGAAGGCCCAGGAAGGTGCTGGGGGATCCGGCAAGAAATGTCCCGGCCGAGGAGGACGCCGCGGCAAGGCCAAGCAGCGGCAAGGAGACAGACCTCCTCACGGCCGCGACAAGGATGAAGATGACGACAAGATGAAGACATGGATGATGAGGAGACTGATGAGCAGGAGTTCCAGAAAGCCATAGAGGTCCTGTGCGTTGACGGTGGTGCTTCTCTGCATACCTCGCACCGCCAGCTCAAGCAGTGGGTGCGGGAAGTTAATGCAGCAGAACCACCCGTCGAGTCACGCAAGCCTCTGAAATGGTCCAGCACGCCTATCATCTTTGATATTGAGGACCACCCTGATCGCATAACTGCGGTCGGGTGCTTGCCGGTGTTGGTTTCACCAACAATCCGCATCCTCAAGGTCACTAAGAGGCTAGTTGACGGCGGAGCCGGCTTGAACCTAATCTCCTCCGCGGTGCTCCAGAAACTCCAGATCCCTGACAGCGAGCTCGAAGAGACCGGTACATTTCAAGGAATCAACCCGGGGAGGAGCAAGCCGAAGGGAAACATCACGTTGCCGGTAACATTTGGCAGCGAGCTAAACTTCAGGATTGAGAGGGTCACGTTTGATGTTGCTGACTTTCCATTACCTTACAATGGAATCCTTGGCCGTCCGGCACTCGCCAAGTTCATGGCAGCCTCTCACTATGCGTACAACGTAATGAAAATGCCAGGCCCGATAAGTGTCATCTCTGTCCCTGGCGACAAGAAGGATGCTCTTATCTGTGCCGACAAGATCTACCGGGAAGCAGCAGCCGCAGCAGAACGCAAGACACTCGCCGCTGAAGCTCCCGGGGGGGAGAAGAAGACCAAGTCCGGCAAGAGCTCTGATGCCCACTCCGACAAGCGCACCTCTTCGGAGTGCTGCACTACCGTCGAGGACGCACCATCGAGCTCCACCGGCAAGTGTAAGAAGGCAATGATAGCTCCACCTGAGACCAAGAAGGTGTCCGCCAAGGAGGACGGCACTGGTGGTACTTTCACCATCAGCACCACTCTTGACCCCAAATAGGAAAGCGCACTCGTTGCTTTCCTGCGGGCGAATGTCGACGTGTGTGCGTGGCAACCGTCTGATATCCCCGGTGTTCCCAAGAAAGTAATTGAGCACCACCTTGCCGTCTGTCCTCATGCGCGGCCCGTCAAGTAGAAAGTCAGGAAACATGCAGTGGAGCGCCAAGAATTCATCGCAGAAGAAATCAGGAAGTTGGAAGCAGCAGGCCTTGTCAGAGGAGTGCTCCATCCCATGTGGTTGGCCAATCCTGTCGTCGTGCGCAAGGCTAACGGGAAATGGAGGCTTTGTATTGACTTCACTGATGTTAATAAAGCTTGTCCCAAAGACCCGTTTCCCTTGCCGCGCATTGACCGGATTGTTGACTCCACAGCCTGATGTGATTTGCTTTCATTTCTTGATGCATACTCAGGATACCATCAGATCTTCATGGCAGAAGAGGATGAAGAGAAAACCACATTTATCACCCCGTGTGGCACGTACTGCTTCGTACGGATGCCTTTCGGTTTGAAGAATGCTGGTTCAACATTCGCAAGGGTGGTCCACCATGCTTTTGAGCCGCAGATGCACAGAAATGTGGAAGCCTACATGGATGACATAGTGGTCAAAAGCAAGAACAAGGCGACCCTGATTCAAGATTTAGACGAGACATTTGCAAATCTGCGCAAGATCAACCTCAAGCTTAACGCCGAGAAGTGTGTGTTTGGAGTCCCTTCCGGCAAGCTTCTCGGGTTCTTCATGTCTCAGCGGGGAATTGAAGCCAATCCCGACAAGATCAAGGCCATTGAGCAGATCGAAGCACCAAAGCGCGTCAAGGATGTACGAAGGCTTGCCGGTTGCGTGGCTGCTCTCAGCAGGTTTATCTCTAGATCTGCTGAGCGCGCCCTGCCATTTTTCAAAATTTTGAAAAAGGCGGGTCCAATAAAATGGACTCCGGAGGCGGAGGCTGCGCTGCAGGACTTGAAGAGATACCTGTCCTCCACTCCAACACTTTTTGCACCTAAGCCGCAAGAGAAGTTGCTGCTGTATATAGCGGCAACCAATCAAGTGGTTAGTGCTGCGTTAGTGGCGGAGAGGGAGGCAGATGATGAGCCAGCAACCACGGCAGATGCATCCAGCGACAAGCAGGGGGCTTCGCCGACAAGCTCTGGTCCCGACAGAGATGGATCTGCGCAGGAGCATGATAAGATGCAGAAGAGAATGGTGCAGCGTCCAGTTTACTTTGTCAGTTCCCTTCTACAGGGGGCTAGGTCAAGGTACTCTGGTGTGCAGAAGTTGCTTTTCAGCCTCCTCATGGCCTCGAGAAAGCTGCGCCATTACTTCCAAGCACATGAGATCACAATCGTCACTCATTTTCCGCTGAAGAGGATACTGCAAAATCCAGAAGCGACAGGCAGGATTGTCGAGTGGGCGCTGGAACTGTCAAGCTTTGGCCTCAAGTTTGAGAGCACTTCAACTATCCAAAGCAGGGCATTAGCAGAGTTCATAGCAGAATGGACGCCAACACCAGATGAAGAAATTCCAGAGACGAGCATCCCGGTCAAAGAGGCAAGCAAAGAGTGGCTGATGTACTTTGACGGTGCCTTCTCGCTGCAAGGCGCCGGTGCGGGCGTGCTGCTTGTCGCGCCCACCGAAGAGCACCTCAAGTACGTAGTCCAGATGCACTTTCCCAAGGAGCAAGCAACCAACAATACTGCAGAGTATGAAGGATTGCTTGCCGGTCTCAGAATCGCAGCAGACCTTGGGATCAAGAAGCTCATTGTCAGGGGTGACTCACAGCTTGTCGTCCGCCAAGTGAACAAGAACTACCAGAGTCCATTGATGGAAGCATAAGTTGATGAAGTGAGGAAGCTAGAAGAGCACTTTGATGGCCTACAGATGGAGCATATCCCAAGAGCTCAGAATGACATTGTTGATGGCCTGTCAAAGTGCGCAGCACTAAAGTTACCTGTGGAACCAGGGATCTTTGTGCTCAAGTTGACTCAACCATCCGTAACACCATCAACTGGACAAAGCAAGAAGAGGAAGTTGGTTTCTGGTGACTACTTTTCGGCAGAGCTCCCCGAAGCCGCCGCCAAGAAAGTCCCCAAGATCAACACCATGGATGCTGAGGGGCAGTCTGCTCTGGCAAGCCTTATGGTTTGTTCCGTTGAAGCAGACGCTCCGACAAGTTTTGCTCCGGCAAGCTTGCTGGGGAACGTCAAGCTTCGGCAGGGCCACAAGTCCTTGCCGTAGAAGCGGATGTTCCCGCAGCAGCAGATGTGCCTTTAGTCCTTGTTGTCGAGCCACAAGTTCCAGCATGGGCACAGCAGATTGTCCATTTCCTTCAGACAGGAGAACTTCCTGAAGAGCAAGAAGAAGCGGAAAAAGTAGCCCGGCAGTCAAGTATGTACCAGTTTGTCGATAGCATACTGTACAGAAGAAGACTCAACGGTGTGAAATTGAAGTGTATTTGCCGGGAAGATGGAAAAAAGCTGTTGGCAGAGATACATGGAGGCATATGTGGCCACCACATTGGCGCAAGAGCACTTGCCGGCAAAGCTTTCCGGCAAGGTTTCTTTTGGCCGACAGCCCTCCAGGATGCAACTGCACAAGTAACCAAGTGTGAAGCGTGCCAGTTCCACTCCAAACAGATACACCAGCCAGCTCAAGCTCTCCAGACGATCCCTTTATCCTGGCCATTTTCGGTCTGGGGGCTCGATATCCTCGGCCCTTTCCCCCGAGCTGTCGGGGGCTTTGAGGACTTGTACGTCGCAGTCGACAAGTTCACAAAGTGGTCGGAAGTGCAGCCAGTGAGGAAGGTGACAGCACAGTCAGCAGTCAAGTTCTTCAGGTCAATTGTTTGTCGTTTCGGGATCCCCAACAGGATCATCACCGACAACGGCACGCAATTCACGAGCCGCACCTTCATGCAATACGTCCAAGACCTTGGCGCCAAGGTATGCTTCGCTTCTGTTGCTCATCCGAGAAGCAACGGTCAAGCAGAGAGGGAAAATGCTGAAGTGATGCGCGGACTTAAGACCAGAACTTTCGACAGGCTGCGCAAGTGCGGAAAAAACTGGATCGAGGAGCTGCCGGTGGTTCTTTGGTCGATCAGAACGACGCCAAATCGAGCCACTGGACATACGCCTTTCGCTCTAGTCTATGGAGCAGAGGCAGTTCTCCCCACGGAACTCGTATACGGATCGCCTCGAGTGCTCGCTTATGATGAGCTTGAGCAAGAACAGCTGCGACAAGACGACGCGCTGCTCCTTGAGGAAGATCGTCTTCAGGCTGCTGTACGAGCTGCTCGATACCAGCAAGCTTTGTGCCGCTTCCATAGCCGCAAAGTTAAGGCCAGAAGCTTCGAGGAAGGCGACCTTGTTCTTCGGCGCGTTAAGTCCGCCAAGAATTCCAACAAGTTGACGCCGAAGTGGGAAGGCCCTTATCGGGTGAAACGAGTCACAAGGCCCGGCGCTGTCCACCTTGAGACCGAAGATGGCATTCCGGTGAGCAACTCCTGGAACATAGAACATCTTCGTAAGTTTTTCCCGTAGGGCACGGTTGCCGGAACCCATTCCGGCAACCACCTTTTGTACAAGTCTTGTCGCTGTTGCATATAATCCTTTGTACAAAGCCGGGCGCAGATCCCGTGCATAAATAGAACCCCATGTGCTCCGCACAACTTGTCCATTTCATGCATTAGTTTCTTTCTTGCATGCGATTATCTGACAGTTTGTGCAGCACCTACAACGGTAAGCAATAACGAGCCGAAGGGCTCCATATCATTATTTTCTCTTCTTTCTTCTTTTTTCAACAAAGGAAAAGAAGGTTCCCTCGCACACAAGTTTGCCGGGGGGGAAGGAGAAGATTGTGGTATGGACCAGGCGTCGTTCAAGCAAAGTTTTGCCTTGCCAGGAAGAAAACGACAGAAAAGCTAAGTTGCCAAAGTTTGAGCAATCAATTTTTAAATTTTTGAGTTATCTTTCTCGAACGACCCTGCTTTGTATGGAAAACCTGTGCGCGGAGGAACCAACTCGTGGCTAGTTGCGCCCTTACTTTGTTTCGAGTCTGCTCAACAACTTAAGTGTGTTGCATCTAGTCGCGACAAGGTTTCTTGTCGGAAGCAGCGCCGCCAGCAGGCTGCTGACGTTCCGCACTCAGCGCTCGCGGCTCGGGTGCCTGCGCCGACAAGTTCCCTAGAAGCGTAGGGTAAAAACATATCTAGTAGAGGAAATAACATAGCAATTGATAACAAAAATAAAGTTATATTACAAGATAACTTGTCGCAGCTCTAACAAACTGTTTTCATAACGTGATTAGCAGCGACAAGGGAAAAGAAGAAATGAGCGGCCTAGTCTACGCGATCACCCTCAACCCTCTTGATCTCGCTCACCTTGTCCAGAATGGGTGCGACAAGGGCCTTGAGTGCGTCCCGATCGGCGTCTGGCGGCAAGGACTTGAGGACGTTGGTGAAGCTGAGGCCTCGATTGCGGAAGACCACCTTCATCAGCACCTTCTAGAGAACCCCGGCGCAGATTTTGCGCGACTCGTCGGCCAGCTGCTTTGGGATCCTCTCCCGGAGCCGCTGGAGTGCCGTCGCCACGCCCTTGAAGAACAGGCTGAGCTTGGCGCTGGGTTGGAGATTCTCGTCGGAGGGATACCCAAAGTCCTCCATCCCCAGCTGCGCCAGCTCCTCGTCGATGACTGCGGCAATATTCACCAGACCCTCGGTCCAGTGCTCCACAGTATCTCTGAATGAGTTCTGGGTAACTGCGATGCTCTCCAGCAGCGCCTTGTCAGCCTTGACCTTCTCCGACAAGGTCTTCTCCCGCTCCTTGGCGGCGTCCAGCGTCTGCGTCAGTGTGGCCAGCTTCAACTCCAGGTCTGCATTGGAATCCTTGGCGGCGCTGAGCTCCTTGCCCCTCTCAGCGAGAAGACCTTGCAGCTCACCGTGGGCGGCAGCATCCTTCTCACGCTCACGCTTTAGCGCGGCAAGCTCCTCGCCGCTCTTCCCGATGTTGGCCTCCAGCTGCGCCACCTTCTCCTCCAGCTCTTTCTTGGCAGCCTCTGCGATTGCGGCAGCGTCCTTTGCCTCCTTGAGCGCCCCGCCAAGTGCCTGCTCGCGCTCGGCGAGCTCCTCCTCGTAGCTGTCGAGGTTAGCCTTCCGCTGCACCAATTCGCCTTCTCGCGCGGACTGCTTCTCGGCGGCCAGCCTTTGTTCCTCCTCAGCTTCGGCCTTCTCGAGAAGGAAGGTCGTGCGCTCCTCGTCGAGTCGCTCCCGCTCCTGTGCCAGGGACCGGAGAGCTTCTTGATTGTGGCCCCGGAGCTCCTCCGCGCGCTTCTCCATGTCAACTCCCGCCTTCGCGACAAGCGCTTCCCGGGAAGCCAGCTTGGCTTGTCGTGCGCGGTAGAGTGACAGCAGCTTCCGCAGCAGCTGCTCCTCCTCAGGCTCGCCACTTCTGCTGCTGGGCGCGTCGACCAACGACAGTCTAGCAGAGGCGAGCACCTCCTCATCGAAAGTTCCCCCATGACCGGCGCCCTGGAGCTCGACGCCCAGGGTAGCTTGATGAAGATATCGTCACCGGCCTTCAAGTAGGCGCCGGGCTGGGGCTCCTCGGAGCCCGGCTCCGTAGAAGCGGCAGAGGGATCGGCGGTCGGCACAGCGCCTGGCGCTCCTGCGGCCAAAGATGTCGGGGAAACTGATCCATGAACACCTATGGGGCCGGCGGACCAGGCCCCTTTCGGTTCGGTGGGGGGCGGAGATCACACGAAGAGCAGATCGAGGCGAAGCACACGAGCAGTTTACCCAGCTTCGGAGCTCTCCGGAGAGATAACACTCCTACTGTTGCTTGTTTGATTATCTTGTGTTCTTGCTCCAGAGAGAGAGCATAGTGTTTTTCTGCGTTACGAATGAGTCGAACCTCGCGAACCCCCTCTACGTTGCGCATGGGCCTCCTTTTATACGCTAAAGGGGTCACCGACAGGTGGCAAGGCAGAGAAGGGTACAAATGTAAAAAGTGAGGTGGTTGGTACAGTTACTTGTACAGTGCACCCTACCTAACCCTGACGGCAGGGGACAAGGGCATTAAATGCCCGTTTGAGTCGCCTAAGCAGTGCAGAAAAGGACCGTTAGGGGCGCCACCGTTCGCCACGATGGCGATCTTGTCAGCTTCTCATGCCACTGCGCACCGCTGGCTGCACAGCCTCCCGCCACGCGCGCCTGGGGAGGCCCCAGAGCGACACGTTGGTGGATGCGCTGGAGCGTCGGCACAGAGTGGCCGCCTGCCGCGGCAAGCGCCTTGCCGCTGCTGTTATCTTGTCGGGTCCTGAAGCTTGCCGCTCACTGGGCCTCGAGGTACCTTGGTTGGTCTTCCCGGCAAGCTCCTCTTGCCGGGGCCTTGTTGCCTTGCCGGAGCGCGTGGCGCATCGCAGCAAGTTCCTTGGAGTGCCTTGGTTGGCCTTCCCGGCAAGCTCCTCTTGCCGGGGCCTTGTCTCCTGAGCTTAAATACTTTGTTCTTGAATGGCTCCAAGGGAACCACGGAGGATCTTGGTGTTAGCCCGGCAAGCCTTGCCGCGGGGTGCTGCAACTGCCCGTGCACAAGTTTGGGGGTACTAGGGTACCCCTATTCTAGTACACCGACAGGAGCCCCGGGCCTGGGCCAGATACGGTGCCGAGCGCTGTTGGGCCAGGCCCAAGATAGGGCACGGGCACATGTGGACTGGGCCACGCCGAGTCTCGCTCTGTATCCACCGCACTCTCCCCTAACGGCACGCGTTGAATGCGGCATCGTGGGAGAGATCGTGGGTGGTTCTTTATTCGGAAGGGCGAAACGTCCGCCCCGTCTCTCTTTATAAGTAGAGGAAACAGGGGTAGTTCGTTCCCCCTCGCTGGTTGCTACTACTCCATCTTCACGAACCTCCGCCGCTCCCCCCTTCTTCTCGAAGCCGAGAGAGCAGCGCTCCACCCCCCATTGCCACCAGCATCACCAACGCTGTCGACCTCCCCCACCACCTCCGCCATGGCTCCGAAAGCCGACAAGGGAAAGGGCATGAAGTCGGCCAAGGCGCAGCGGCTTGCGGCACTGCGGAAGGAGCGGGCGATCTTCTCCCCCCAGCTCGGCATGAAGGAGCTGAGGGAGTACTTCTACCTCTTTTGGGCAACGGAGACGCGGGCGCATCCGCGCACGAGGGTACTCCCGGCCGCTGCTTCGGAACTGGCTCCAAACGGGTACCCATTCTTCGCGCTGTTCTTCTATTGCGGGCTCTGCCCGCCCTTCTCGGAGTTCTTCTGCGATATCATGAACACCTACGGCTTCCGCCTCCTTGATTTCACCCCCAACGCCGTTCTGACCATGGCAGTTTTCGCACATTTGTGCGAAAACTTTGTCGGAGTCCACCCCAATGTTGCCCTTTTCCTCCACTTCTTCATACCTCGGGTAGAGAGAGGAGAGCCGCTTGCCGGAGGGATCGCCTGGATCTCGAGAGTCGGCAAGAAGGAGGCGTACTTGGAGGGTGAGCTCCGCAGCAAGTGGGAGGAGTGGAGAGCGGAGTGGTGCTGGATCGTTGAGGAGAATCCGCAGCCCTTCACCGCCATGCGCCAAGCTCCAATATTGCGCGGCAATGACTGGAGCAACGTGGCCCCGGAAGACGAGAGGCTGAAGATCGCCATTACTAGGATCCTTCGCCTCAGGCTTGCCGGGCTCACTGTGGGCGCTGTAGGCGCAGATTTCCTCCACCGCCGCATCGCCCCCCTGCAGGAGAGGGGGTGGCCCGCTTGGGAATTCAAGAACTCGGCGGACATCATGAGGCTGCGGCCGGGCCTCAACTACAACTTCACCGTCATGGAGCTGGATGCAATGCTCCTGGAGTTGTTCAAACGCGATCCCCAGCACCCATTCATGCTGGCGAGGGGTGTCGTTCCATTGTGCAATAATTCTTCGATTGACCGGATCCGCGCCATGATGCCGTTGTGCGATTCACACGGAATCGTTCCAACTTGGCAAGAGCCTGCGGATGACGTTGTGCAAGCGTTCTTCGACAACTTGGAAGAAGTGCCGGTCCGCGCTGACGAGCAGAAGAGCCTCACCCGTGACACCACCGACGAGGAGCTACAGCGCATCGCCACTAGGGCGAAAGAGGTTGCGGCCGCAGCTGCCGCGGGCGCGTTCGGGTTCACTGTGGAGGAGGCGGAGGCGGCAGAGGCGGCAAACCTCGCCGAGCGCGCGGAGTTCATTGGCGAGGAAGAGCCTGCCGGCTCTGAAGCTGAGCCGAGCAAGGCCGGCGAGGAAGAGCCCGAGCCTTCAGAAAGCTTGCCGCAGGCGGAGCCCCCGGCCCTGCCAAGAAGGCGTCTTCGCAGGGCCGCGGACGTAGCGGGGCGGCAGCCGGGTCAACAGCCGCCGAGCCGTGCGACACGCTCTACCGCGGCGAGCAATGTTGCCGCGGGAGCGCCTCACGCAGCAGCGGCAACTGGAGCGGGATCTTCCCGGGCCACCGCCACCGCCCCCGCCAAGCGGGCAAGGGATCCTACTCCTCTGCCTCGCCGCACCGGAGGAGGGCCGGACTTCGATCTTTCAGCGCTCAGCTCCGACGAGGAGGAAGAAGAGTAAGTTTCTTTGGTGCTCTTTTAGTTCTTCAATCTTGCTGTTTTTATCTTGTATCTGACTTGCTTCAATCTGGACTCCTTTCTTTTCAGGACGCTGGCCCAGAGAGCGGCGAAGAGGGCCAAGGCCGCGGTGATTGTCATTGAAGATGACCCCACCGTGTCAGTAGGGGGTGGGTCCGCGACCACCTTGACGGACCCGGCAACCACTCCTCAAAGCAGCCCCCAGCGTAGCCCCCAGCGTAAGTACATAGTTAGCTTTCCGCTGTCAGGCGCGCATGAGTGCTTTTTCCTTTGTTGATATCTTGCTTGTTGATTCGTGTAGGAGCAGAGCAGCCATATCAGGAGCGCCCGGAAGCTGGTCCCGAAGTGCCATCTGCTTCGACTATGCTGCCAAGGGAGGAGTTCCCGGTAAGGGAGCGCTCTCCGGCAAGGGGCAGCACCGTCGATCCTGCGGCGGCCGAGACCGCAACTGCAGGTCTTGGCACAGGTAATTCACTTGTCCAAAAACTTTCCCTTGGGTTCTTCTCCTTCTGATTTTCTTCTCTTGGATTTTTGATTGATTTTTCTCCCTTCTTCGTTCTTCAGACCCATCTGTCCGCCGGCGAGGAAGGGGCCGATGCTGATGAGACCGCCGGCGAGGAGGCCGCCAAGGCTTCCGCCGCAGAAGCCGGCGAGGGGGAACGAACTGCCCCTGTTTCCTCTGCTTATAAAGAGAGACGGGGCGGACGTTTCGCCCTTCCGAATAAAGAACCACCCACGATCTCTCCCACGATGCCGCATTCAACGCGTGCCGTTAGGGGAGAGTGCGGTGGATACGGAGCGAGATTCGGCGTGGCCCAGTCCACATGTGCCCGTGCCCTGTCTTGGGCCTGGCCCAACAGTGCTCGGCACTGTGTCTGGCCCAAGCCCGGGGGCTCCTGTCGGTGTACTAATAGGGGTACCCAAGTACCCCGAACTTGTGCACGGGCAGTTGCAGCACCCCGCGGCAAGGCTTGCCGTGCTAACACCAAGATCCTCCGTGGTTCCCTTGGAGCCATTCAAGAACAAAGTATTTAAGCTCAGGAGACAAGGCCCCGGCAAGAGGAGCTTGCCGGGAAGGCCAACCAAGGCACTCCAAGGAACTTGTCGCGACGCGCCACGCGCTCCGGCAAGGCAACAAGGCCCCGGCAAGAGGAGCTTGCCGGGAAGACCAACCAAGGTACCTCGAGGCCCGGTGAGCGGCAAGCTTCCGGACCCGACAAGATAACAGCAGCGGCAAGGCGCTTGCCGCGGCAGGCGGCCACTCTATGCCCACGCTCCAGCGCATCCACCAACGTGTCGCTCTGGAGGCCTCTCCAGGCGCGCGTGGCGGGAGGCTGTGCAGCCAGCGGTGCACAGTGGCATGCGAAGCTGACAAGATCGCCATCGTGGAGAACGGTGGCGCCCCTAACGGTCCTTTTCTGCACTGTTTGGGCGACTCAGACGGGCATATAATGCCCTTGTCCCCTGCCGTCAGGGTTAGGTAGGGTGCACTATACAAGTAACTGTACCAACCACCTCACTTTTTACATTTGTACCCTTCTCTGCGTTGCCACCTGTCGGTGACCCCTTTAGCGTATAAAAGGAGGCCCATGCGCAACGTAGAGGGGGTTCACGAGGTTCGACTCATTCCTAACCCAGAAAAACACTACGCTCTCTCTCTCTGGAGCAAGAACACGAGATAATCAAACAAGCAGCAGTAGGAGTGTTATCTCTCCGGAGAGCTCCGAAGCTGGGTAAACTGCTCGTGTGCTTCGCCTCGATCTGCTCTTCGTGTGATCTCCGCCCCCCGCCGAACCGAAAGGGGCCCGGTCCGCCGGCCCCATAGGTGTTCGTGGATCAGTTTCCCCGACAACTAGCCATAGATTCATCAAAATAAGCAAACAACACACGAAAAACAGAGCCTGTCAAAAACAGAACAGTATGTAGTAATCTTTAGCTAGATCAAGATCTAGAACCCCAAAAATTCTAAAATAAATTTCTGGACGTGAGGAATTTATCTATTAATCATCTGAAAAAGAATTAACTAAATAGCATTCTTCAAATAAAAATGGCAGCAGTTCTTGTGAGCGCTAAAGTTTCTGTTTTTTACAGCAAGATATCAAGACTTTCCCCAAGTCTTCCCAACGGTTCTACTTGCCACAAACACTAACTAAACACAAAAACACAACCTAAACAAAGGCTAGATAAATTATTTATTACTAAACAGGAGCAAAAAGCAAGGAATAAAAATAAAATTGGGTTGCCTCCCAACAAGCGCTATCATTTAATGCCCCTAGCTAGGCATAAAAAGCAAGGATAGATCTAGGTATTGCCATAATAGTAAGATAGATCATTAAAAATCATTTCATATTCTCTATGTTCAGCAGCAAGTTTTCTTTGAGGCAAGCAAAAGTAATCAAAAGGTCTAAATTTAATGGGACAAAAGTCCCCAAGATCAACCTTGGGAGGTATAGGTTCCTCCTTTGGTCCTTCGTATTGCACAACTAATTCATCATTATAAGCATTCTTTTGACAGAACTTTGTGAGCCTATATTCAAGAGAATATCCTAGTTCATTATTTAGAATGGCCAAATCATCATTAAGTTCATAAATTCTATCAACTAAAACATTGGTAGGAACCCTTTTTCTAAGATTTTCATTGAAGGCAACATAGTCTAGAGATTGAAAACACATTATTTCTTCTTGATCAAAAAGCACTACTAGGGAAAAGGTTATAGACAGACCCTTACTAGTAGCGAGGGTTTATAACCCTCGCTACTGCTACTTACTAGTAGCGCGGGTTTTTAACCCTTGCTACTACTAAGTTGATACTAGTAGCGCGGGTTTTTAACCATCGCTACTACTAAGCGGTCTCTACCGTGCCCTCCCGGGACATGCCATAGTAGTAGCGAGGGGTACAAACCCGCGCTACTACTAAGTTGATAGTAGTAGCGCGGTTTTACACCCCTCGCTACTACTAAGTACAAGGTAGGTGAAATCCCCGTATCCTCAGCCGAATGCCTCCTCTCTCGCTCACTTTCCCCCTCTCTCACTTTCCTCGTCTCTCCCTCATACTCCAGCGGTGGCCACCGCTGGTACACTCTGCTTTCTTTGCCCCTCCCTCTCCGAGATCCCTTCAGTGGGCGGTCGCCGGAATTCCTCGCCGCTGCCAAGATGCGAAAGCGCGACCACAGCATCCTCCTCCTCGCCGCCTTCACCGTCTTCTTCTTGCTCCAGGTCAGCCCTCCTCCCCCTTCTCCGATTTGATCCGGAATGCTAGCTGACCCATCCCCCTCCTCCTCCGGTAGCACGAGGGTGACTTCTTGTTCCGGAAGGCGTGGACCGCCTCCTGCCGCCGCTCTTCGCAGATCTCAACGGCGACGGCCACCGCGAGGTGTTGCTCCCCACGCACGATGCCAAGATGCAGGTCCTCCAGCTCCTAGCCCACATCGGGCTGGCCTCCGCGGCTGCCCTCGACGGCTTCCACGAGGCACGCGTCATGGACGAGATCTCCCTGCTCCCGGCCAACGTGCACGCGTCATGGGGTCGAGATTTTTTTTTGGTTTTTCAAATTAATAGTAGTAGCGCGGGTCACAGACACGCGCTACTACTAACACATGTACTAGTAGCGCGGGATGCACCGCGCTACTACCACTAGTTAGTTGTAGCATCGTAGTAGTAGCGCAGGCACCCGCGCTACTACCAGCTTTTAACTCGTGCTACTACTAGGTTTTTTCCTAGTAGTGAAGGATAGCCTCTATGGGAGGACGGCACGCGTCCATCCTATAATGCGCAAAGATTTCTTTGGCCTCTTTTATTATGAATCTTAACTCATGAGCCAAAAAGATAGTAGCGACACGCTTAACAGAAGAATGCTCAATATTAGAAAATTCTAGGAAAATCCTTTTTATGCAAGGATGCAAGTGCATGAATTGTCTTTCAAGTTCAACTACATGCATGGCAATAGCGTCCGCAAGACTACTAGTTCAATGAAGGATAGAACTACCCATAGAAGGTAAAGTACCGGCACAAGTAAAGAAATCTTGAATAACTCCTTTTCCAATAATATTACCACTACCAACACGAAATTCTTTTTTATGTAAGATGGGAGGTTCTTTAGTAGGAGCATCAGAATTTTTCATGATATTATTATTGTCCATATCGACAATAATGTCCCCAATTCCAAACATAACGGCAGAAGGAGCAAAGGGCAAAAAGAGGCAAATAGAGAAAGAGAGGAGGATAGAGAGAGAGAGGGCGAATAAAACGGCAAGGGTGAAGTGGGGAAGAGGAAAACAAGAGGCAAATGGCAAATAATGTAATGCGGGAGATAGGGATTGTGATGGGCACTTGGTATATTGAGTTTTGCGTAGACTCCCCGGCAACAGCGCCAGAAATCCTTCTTGCTACCTCTTGAGCACTGCGTTCGTTTTCCCCGAAGAGGAAGGGATGATGCAGTAAAGTAGCGTAAGTATTTCCCTTAGTTTTTGAGAACCAAGGTATCAATCCAGTAGGAGGCTACGCACGAGTCCCTCGTACCTGCACAAAAAAAAAATCCTCGCAACCAACGCGATAAGGGGTTGTCAATCCCTACATGGCCACTTACGAGAGTGAGATCTGATAGATAAGATAAGATAATATTTTTGGTATTTTTATGATAAAGATGCAAAGCAAAATAAAAGCAAAGGAAATAACTAAGTATTGGAAGATTAATATGATGAAGATAGACCCGGGGGCCATAGGTTTCACTAGTGGCTTCTCTCGAGAGCATAGGTATTTTACGGTGGGTGAACGAATTACTGTTGAGCAATTGACAGAATTGAGCATAGTTATGAGAATATCTAGGTATGATCATGTATATAGGCATCACGTCTGAGACAAGTAGACCGACTCCTGCCTGCATCTACTACTATTACTCCACTCATCGACCGCTATCCAGCATGAATCTACAGTATTAAGTTCATGAAAACAGAGTAACGTCTTAAGCAAGATGACATGATGTAGAGGGATAAACTCATGCAATATGATGAAAACCCCATCTTGTTATCCTTGATGGCAACAATACAATATGTGCCTTGCTGCCCCTACTGTCACTGGGAAAGGACACCGCAAGATTGAACCCAAAGCTAAGCACTTCTCCCATTGCAAGGAAGATCAATCTAGTAGGCGAAACCAAACTGATAATTCGAAGAGACTTGCAAAGATAACCAATCATACATAAAAGAATTCAGAGAAGATTCAAATATAGTTCATAGATAGACTTGATCATAAACCCACAATTCATCGGTCGCAACAAACACACCACAAAAAGAAGATTACATCGAATAGATCTCCACAAGAGAGGGGGAGAACATTGTATTGAGATCCAAAAAGAGAGAAGAAGCCATCTAGATAATAACTATATACCCATAGGTCTGAGGTAAACTACTCACACTTCATCAGAGGGGCTATGGTGATGATGTAGAAGCCCTCCGTGATCGATGCCCCCTCCGGCTTAGCTCCGGAACAAGCTCCAAGATGGGATCTCATGGATACAGAAAGTTGCGGCGGTGGAATTAGGGTTTTGGCTCCATATCTGATCGTTTAGGGATACGTAGGTATATATAGGAGGAAGGAGCACGTCGGTGGAGCAACAGGGGGCCCACGAGGGTGGAGGGAGCGCCTAGGGGGGTAGGCGCGCCCCCCTACCTCATGGCCTCCTCTTTTGTTTCTTGACGTAGGGTCCAAGTCTCCTGGGTCTTGTTCGTTGAGAAAATCACGTTCCCGAAGGTTTTATTCCGTTTGGACTCCTTTTGATATTCCTTTTCTTCGAAACCCTAAAATAGGCAAAAAATAGCAATTCTGGGCCGGGCCTCCGGTTAATAGGTTAGTCCCAAAAATAATATAAAAGTGGATAATAAAGCCCAATAATGTCCAAAACAGTAGATAATATAGCATGGAGCAATCAAAAATTATAGATACGTTGGAGACGTATCAGAAACTATGTGTGTTGGCTGAGGTCATCGCCCATGGTATTTTTTAAGAACCGATTGCAATAGCAAAACCCAATTAGCAGGCTAATTTGCCACTAGCAGGCTAATTATCCGATTATTCATAATCCATTTATTAATCTAATTGACAGTTCATGTTAAGCACACAATATATTTCATTTTCATAATTGAAATACATCAGAGAGAACAGCATCATATAGCTTCAGCACTCAGCTACCCCATTACACAACTACACCAGGACCAAGTTTCACATGCAACATCTATAACCTTTTGAAATTAGCATCATAGACAGATGTATCTCATCTGGAAAACTGCTGAAGCAGAAGGCGAATATTGAGCCTTCATTGATGTTGAAGGTCTTTGTAACTTTAGGTCAGTGCCTGTGGATGATTGACCGTCCATCCTTCGTCCTGTTCAAGAACACTTCAATATTGAACCGTGGGTGTTGTATGAATACCTTCCTCACCTCCTGACCATACAGGTGGTTTAAGAGGTAATCATCAGTGAACTCCTTTGGAGAGTCATGAAAACAAGGATGTGCATAAATATCTTCTCTATATTGGAAATGGGGCAAAGGAATAAAAAGGCAAGGTATAATAGTTAGTACCATCCTGTAGTGAACTGATGTCTTCTTCATTGTACAGACATAGATCTTTTTGTTTTTTGTCACAAATTTCTTTATCCTAACAATCTTTCTGAGTTTCTTGACTTGACTGATATTCATGGACAACTCATTTCCCCATATACAAAAAGGGTCGAACAGTGGGTCAAAACCTCTGACAGCAGGACCTACATGTGCAAGACCAAATTGTTAAGAACCTAAATATTAGAATGGTTCCTGTAATTGCACAATAATGTGCTATTAGACGACGAACCATGCACGTGCTAACCTCGATTGTAAACCTGAGTGCTTCCCATTGTTTCCCTGCAACACATATAAGGTAGTTAGTCATCAGGTTAAGTAAGGGTTCGCATGCTATTAGTAAAATATGTTGATGAAAAATAATCACATTGCAGATTAATCAGATTAATTCAAGCCACAGGGAAACCCCATTTATCCAAACCAAGCATGACTAAGAACTAGGAAATATAGCACTTGTATATGTTTCTCATGTATTAAGTGTAGTCAAATTCAATTTATTCCTCACATGCACAACTATACAAAATTCTACCCACGACAATTGGACATCGCATTGCAGAATTGAACCAAGCAGTTAACTAAACACCACAATAAATGAACAAAACATTAAATAAGCACCACATCGCATAATATAACATTCAACCAAGCAGTTAACTAAACACCACAACAAATGAACCAAACATTAACTGAGCACCACATTGCACAATATAACATACTCCTAATAGAAGATCAGACAGTTAGCCAAACAGTTAACTACAGCCAATTGTAGCAATTGTATTTGTTTCTCATGTATTTACTACAGCCAAATTCAATTTATTCCTCACATGGTATACAATAACAGAATGCACCCACACTTTTGTAAAGACAAATTAGATTTATTTCTCACATGGAAGACAATACAAAATTGTAGCCTGAAGAATTGAACATCACATTTGCAAATTTGAACCAAACAATTAACTGAAGATGACAACTAATTAAGAAAATAGTTACTAAGTGAGCACCACACTACACGACATAAAGAACATATACACTAGAGCAACAGAATGCATGGTCAAATTAGATAGCACAATTCACTAGAATTTGTGAAGGAAAGGCAGGACCAGCACACGCAACGGGTAAACCGAGCATGCATAACCAGCGTAGCTAGCAAATGGCAAGGTGCTTCTCCAAGATCTGGGGGTCGGCATGAATGGCAGCCATCGCGACCTCATCCGCGCGTGCGGCCGCGATTTGCTTCTCCGCTGCCAAATGCTCCTTGATGTCATGGCTATACTGCGTGCACCATGGCTTAGGTCGGCACTTATTTGGTGGAGGGGTCGGTGATTTGGGTGGAAGGTGTTGCGCTCACGCTGGCGGTCGGGCCATGTGGGATGTGGAAGGAGGAGGATGGCGGTCGGGTGTGGATTACCTGCCCGGATAGGCGAGGCCGAGCAGCATGAAGGAGGATCACCGGCGAGGAGGCGGTGGCACTGCAAGCAAGGAGTGAAGGTTTCAACTTGGAAAGGAAGGCGAAAAGAGGGGAAATGTGGCTTTTGGTAAGGGGGAGGGGCGGGGAGGTAGATATTTCCGTGGAAGCCAAAAATTTGGAGTTCCTTCAGCAAAAAAAACTAGCGCGCAAAGTGTCATCAGACACGGTCCCTTATTTAGACACGGTCCGAAGACATTTTGTGCTGCATCTCACATGGTTGGTTATAATAAACTGTGTGGGATCTACTTGATTTTTGGTCTTAATTTGAATTACATAATGGGGTCACGGCGGCCATGGACGGTGCTTGAATTGCTAGACCTTTTATCTGTAGTGATCATAAAAGAATTGGAAATATTCAGGGTTCGTTTGGCCATTTTTATGCATCAAGTGAGTTTTCAATGCATTTTATGTGCATAATTCAAATTTGAAGTACATGCACATTCTCCAGTGCATATAAATTGGTTGAAAAATCAAATTTTTGTCCTTGGGTGCATGCTTAGGTCCCATCCAAGAAATGGGAATGAATTTCAAACATAGGGGCGCCGTTGATTGCCGGTAAAACATTGAGATGGCTGGTTTTTAAATTCCAGTAAATCCAAAACTCGTCTAAAATTCATGAAACTAGGCATGCTATAATGGAGCGGCATCAACATGTCGTGGTACAAATTTTTTCCCATATGGGGCAGGTTTGGGTATATGCTTCTCACAAACTGGAGCTTCTCACAACAAGCATGATGGTTTTCGGTAGGGAACGTCCCACCTTTGGGGACAAAATGATATCCATTGCCTCTTATTGATTTCAAATTGTTTTCTCGTGTCAACATAGAACAATAGGAGTGTTGTGTGAATTTTTGTGATTTTTTGGGGTTCGTTTGGACATTTTTATGCATTAACTGAGTTTTCAATGCATTTTATGTGCATAATTCAAATTTGAAGTACATGCACATGCTCCAGTGCATATAAATTGGTTCAAAAATCAAATCTGTGTCACGGGTGCATGCTTAGATCCCATGCAAGAAATGCGAATGAATTTCAAACACCGGGGCACCGTTGATTGCCGGCAAAACATTGAGATGCCTGGTTTTTGGGGTTCGTTTGGACATTTTTATGCATTAACTGAGTTTTCAATGCATTTTATGTGCATAATTCAAATTTGAAGTACATGCACATGCTCCAGTGCATATAAATTGGTTCAAAAATCAAATCTGTGTTCTTGGGTGCATGCTTAGATCTCATGCAAGAAATGCGAATGAATTTCAAACACCGGGGTACCGTTGATTGCCGGCAAACATTGAGATGCCTGGTTTTTAAATTCTAGTAAATCCAAAACTCGTCTGAAATTCATGAAACTTGGCATGCTATCATGGAGCGGCATCAACCGTCCATGGTACACATTTTGTCCCATGTGGGGAAGGTTTGGGTATATGCTTCTCACAAACCGGAGCTTCTCACAACAAGCATGATGGTTTTCGGTTGGGAACGTCCCACCTTTGCGAACGAAACGATATCCATTGCCTCTTATTGCTTTCAAATTTTTTTCTCGTGTCAACATAGAACAACATGAGTGTTGTGTGAATTTTTGTGATTTTTTGGGGTTCGTTTGGAGATTTTTATGCATTAACTGAGTTTTCAATGCATTTTATGTGCATAATTCAAATTTGAACTATATGCACATGATCCAATGCATATAAATTGGTTTAAAAATTAAATCTATGTCCTTCGGTGCATGCTTAGGTCCCATCCAATAAATGGGAATGAATTTCAAACACCGGGGCATCGTTGATTGCCAGCAAAACATTGAGATGCCAGGTTTTTAAATTCTAGTAAATCCAAAACTCGTCTAAAATTCATGAAACTTGGCATGCTATCATGGAGCGGCATCAACATGCATGCCGTGGTACACATTTTGTCCCGTATGGGGCAGGTTTGGGTATATGCTTCTTACGAACCGGAGCTTCTCACAGCAAGCCTGATAGTTTTCGGTAGGGAACGCCCCACCTTTGGGGACGAAACAATGTCCATTGCCTCTTATTGCCTTCAAAATTTTTTCTTGTGCCAACATAGAACAACAGGGGTGTTGTGTGAATATTCGTGATTTTTCGGGGTTCATTTGGATATTTTAATGCATTAACTGAGCTTTTAATGCATTTTATGTGCATAATTCAAATTTTAACTACATGCATATAAATTGGTTGAAAACTTAAATCTGTGTCCTTGGGTGCATCCTTAGGTCCCATGCAAGAATGTGGCATGAATTTCAAACACCGGGCACCGTTGATTGCTGGCAAAACATTGAGATGCATGGTATTTAAATTCTAGTAAATCCAAAACTGTCTTAAATTCATGAAACTTGGCATCCTATCATGGAGCGGCATCAACATGCTGTGGTGCAAATTTTGTCCCATATGGGGCAGGTTTGGGTATATGCTTCTCACAAACCAGAGCTTCTCACGACAAGCATGATGGTTTTTGGTAGGGAACGTCCCACCTTTGGGGACGAAATAATATCCATTGCCTCTTATTGCTTTCAAATTTTTTCTCGCGTCAACATAGAACAACAGGAGTGCTGTGTGAAGTTTTGTGATTTTTCGGGGTTTGTTTGGACATTTTTATGCATTCACTGAGTTTTCAATGCATTTGATGTGTATAATTCAAATTTGAACTACATGCACATACTCCAGTGCATACAAATTGGTTGAAATATCAAATCTGTGTCCTTGGGTGCATGCCTAGGTCCCATGCAGGAAATGGGCATGAATTTCAAACACCAGGGCACCATTGATTGTCGGCAAAACATTGAGATGCATGGTTTTTAAATTCTAGTAAATCCAAAACTCGTCTGAAATTCCTAAAACTCGGCATGCTATCATGGAGCGGCATCAACATGCCATGGTACAAATTTTGTACCATATGGGGCAGGTTTAGGTATATGCTTCTCACAAACCGAAGCTTCTCACTACAAGCACGATGGTTTTCCGTAGGGAACGTCCCACCTTTGGGGATGGAACGATATCCATTGCCTCTTATTGCTTTCAAATTTTTTCTCGTGTCAACATGGAACAACAGGAGTGTTGTGTGAATTTTTGTGATTTTTCGGGGTTCGTTTGGACATTTTTATGCATTAACTGAGTTTTCAATGCATTTTATATGCATAATTCAAATTCGAACTACATGCACATGATCCAGTGCATATAAATTGGTTGAAAAATCAAATCCATGTCCTTGGGTGCATGCTTAGGTCCCATGCAAGAAATGGGCATGAATTTCAAACACCGGGGCACCGTTGATTGCCGGGAAAACATTAAGGTGCATGGTTTTTAAATTCTAGTAAATCAAAAACTCGTCTGAAATTCATGAAACTTGGCATGCCATCATGGAGCGGCATCAACATGTCGTGGTACAAATTTTGTCCCATATGGGATGGTTTGGGTATATGCTGCTCACAAACCGGAGCTTCTCACAACAAGCATGATGGTTTTTGGTAGGGAACGTCCCACCATTGGGGACGAAACAATATCCATTGCCTCTTATTGCTTTCAAATTTTTTTCTCGTGTCAACGAGAACACCAGGGGTGTTGTGTGAATTTTTTGATTTTTCGGGGTTCGTTTGGACATTTTTATGTGCATAATTCAAATTTGAACTACATGCACATTTTCCTGTGCATATAAATTGGTTGAAAAATTAAATCGTGTCCTTGCGTGCATGCTTAGGTCCCATGCAAGAAATGGGCATGAATTTCAAACACCGGGGCACCGTTCATTGCCGGCAAAACATTGAGATGCATGGTTTTGAAATTCTAGTAAATCCAAAACTCTTTTGAAATTCATGAAACTTGGCATGCTATCATGGAGCGGCATCAACATGTCGTGGTACAAATTTTGTCGCATATGGGGAAGGTTTGGGTCTATGCTTGTCTCAAACCGGAGCTTCTCACAACAAGCATGATGGTTTTCGGTTGGGAACGTCCCACCTTTGGGGACGAAATGATATCCATTGCCTCTTATTGCTTGAAATTGTTTTTCTCGTGTCAACAAAGAACAACAGGAGTGTTGTGTGAATTTTTGTGATTTTTCAGGGTTTGTTTGGACATTTTTATGTATTAACTGAGTTTTTAATGCATTTTATGTGCATAATTCAAATTCGAACTACATGCATATACTCAAGTGTATATAAATTGCTTGAAAAATCAAATCTGTGTCCTTGGGTGCATGCCTAGGTCCCATGCAAGAAATGGGTGTGAATTTCAAACACCGGGGCACTGTTGACTGCAGGCAAAACATTGAGATGCCTGGTTTTTAAATTCTAGTAAATCCAAAACTCGTCTGAAATTCATGAAACTTGGCATGCTATCATGGAGCGACATCAGCATGCCGTGGTACAAATTTTGTACCATATGGGGTAGGTTTGGGTATATGCTTCTCACAAACTGGAGCTTCTCACAACAAGCATGATGGTTTTCGGTAGGGAACGTCCCACCTTTGGGGACGAAACGATATCCATTGCCTCTTAGTGCTTTCAAATTTTTTTCTCGTGTCAATGTAGAAGAATAGGAGTATTGTGTGATTTTTTTGATTTTTCGGGTTTCATTTGGACATTTTTATGCATTAAATGAGCTTTAAATGCATTTTACGTGCATAATTCAAGTTTGAACTACATGCACATGCTCCTGTGCATATAAATTGGTTGAAAAATCAAATATGTGTCCTTGGGTGCATGCTTAGGTCCCATGCAAGAAATGGGCATGAGTTTCAAACACAGGGGCACCGTTGATTGTCGGCAAAACATTGAGATGCATGGTTTTGAAATTCTAGTAAATCCAAAACTCGTAAGAAATTCATGAAACTTGGCATGCTATCATGGAGCGGCATCAACATGCCGTGGTACAAATTTTTTCGCATATGGGGCAGGTTTGGGTATATGCTTCTCACAAACCGGAGCTTCTCACAACAAGCATGATGGTTTTCGGTAGGGAACGTCCCACCTTTGGGGATGAAACGATATCCATTGCCTCTTATTGCGTTCAAATTTTTTTCTCGTGTCAACATGGAACAACAGGGGTGTAGTGTGAATTTTTGTGATTTTTCGGGAATCGTGTGGACTTTTTTATGCATTAACTGAGTTTTCAATGCATTTTATATGCATAATTCAAATTCGAACTACATGCACATGCTCCAGTGCATATAAATTGGTTGAAAAATCAAATCTGTGTCCTTGGGTGGATGCCTAGGTCCAATGCAAGAAATGGGCATGAATTTCAAACACCGGGGCACCGTTGATTGCCCGCAAAACATTGAGATGCATGGTTTTTAAATTCTAGTAAAGCCAAGACTCGTCTAAAATTCATGAAACTTGGCATGCTATGATGGAGCGGCATCAACATGTCGTGGTACAAATTTTGTCCCATATGGGGCAGGTTTGGGTATATGCTTATCACAAACCGGAGATTCTCACAACAAGCATGATGGTTTTTGGAAGGGAATGTCCCACCTTCCGGGATAAAACGATATCTATTGCCTCTAATTGCTTTCAAATTTTTTCCTCGTGTCAACATAGAACAACATGAGTTTTGTTTGAATTTTTGTGATTTTTCGGGGTTCGTTTGGACATTTTTTATGCATTAACTGAGTTTTCAATGTATTTCATGTGCATAATTCAAATTTGAACTACATGCACATGCTCCAGTGCATATAAATTGGTTGAAAAATAAAATATTTGTCCTTGGGTGCATGCTTAATTAGGTCCCATGCAAGAAATGGGCATGAATTTCAAACACCGGGGCACTGTTGATTGCCGGCAAAACATTGAGATGCCTGTTTTAAAAATTCTAGTAAATCCAAAACTCGTCGGAAATTCATGAAACTTGGCATGCAATCATGGAGCAGCATCAACATGCATGCCGTGGTACACATTTTGTCCCGTGTGGGGCAGGTTTGGGTATATGCTTCTCACAAACCGGACCTTCTCACACCAAGCATGATGGTTTTCGATAGGGAACGTCCCACCTTTTCGGACGAAATGATGCCCATTACCTCTTATTGCTTTCAATTTTTTTTCTCGTGTCAATATAGAAGAATAGGGGTGTTGTGTGAATTTTTGTGATTTTTCGGGTTTCGTTTGGACATTTTTATGCATTAACTGAGCTTTAAATGCATTTTACGTGCATAATTCAAGTTTGAACTACATGCACATGCTCCAGTGCATATAAATTGGTTGAAAAATCAAATCTGTGTCCTTGGGTGCATGCTTAGGTCCCATGCAAGAAATGGGCATGAGTTTCAAACACAGGGGCACCGTTGATTGTGGGCAAAACATTGAGATGCATGGTTTTTAAATTCTAGTAAATCCAAAACTCGACTGTAATTCATGAAACTTGGCATGCTATCATGGAGCGGCATCAACATGCCATGGTACAAATTTTTTCGCATATGGGGCAGGTTTGGGTATATGCTTCTCACAAACCGAAGCTTCTCACAACAAGCATGATGGTTTTCGGTAGGGAACGTCCCACCTTTGGGGACGAATCGATATCCATTGCCTCTTATTGCGTTCAAATATTTTTCTCGTGTCAACATGGAACAACAGGGGTGTTGTGTGAATTTTTTGATTTTTCGGGGTTCGTTTGGACATTTTTATGCATTAACTGAGCTTTCAATGCATTTTATCTGCATAATTCAAATTTGAACTACATGCACATTTTCCTGTGCATATAAATTGGTTGAAAAATTAAATCGTGTCCTTGGGTGCATGCTTAGGTCCCATGCAAGAAATGGGCATGAATTTCAAACATTGGGGCACCGTTGATTGCCGGCAAAACATTGAGATGCATGGTTTTTTAATTCTAGTAAATCCAAGACTCGTCTGAAATTCATGAAACTTGCCATGCTATCATGGAGCGGCATCAACATGTCATGGTACAAATTTTGTCCCATATGGGGCAAGTTTAGGTATATGCTTATCACAAACCGGAGCTTCTCACAACAAGCATGATGGTTTTTGGAAGGGAACGTCCCAGCTTCGGGGATAAAAAGATATCCATTGCCTCTTAGTGCTTTCAAATTTTTTCCTCCTGTCAACATAGAACAATAGGAGTGTTGTTTGAATTTTTGTGATTTTTCGGTGTTCGTTTGGACATTTTTTATGCATTAACTGAGTTTTCAATGCATTTCATGTGCATAATTCAAATTTGAACTACATGCACATGCTCCAGTTCATATAAATTGGTTGAAAAATAAAATATTTATCCTTGGGTGCATGCTTAGGTCCCATGTAAGAAACGGGCATGAATTCCAAACACCGAGGCACCGTTGATTGCCGGCAAAACATTGAGATGCATGGTTTTTAAATTCTAGTAAATCCAAAACTAGTCTGAAATTCATGAAACTTGGCATGCTATCATGGAGCGGCATCAACATGGCGTGGTACATATTTTGTCCCATATGGGGCTGGTTTGGGTATATGCTGCTCACAAACCGGAGCTTCTCACAACAAGCATGATGGTTTTCGGTAGGGAACGTCCCACCATTGGGGACGAAACAATATCCATTGCCTCTTATTGCTTTCAAATTTTTTTCTCGTGTGAACATAGAACAACAGGGGTGTTGTGTGAATTTTTGTGCTTTTTCAGGGTTCGTTTGGACATTTTTATGCATTAACTGAGCGTCTAATGCATTTTATGTGCATAATTCAAATTTGAACTACATGCACATGCTCCAGTGCATATAAATTGGTTGAAAAATTAAATCTGTGTCATTGGGTGCATGCTTAGGTCCCATGTAAGAAACGGGCATGAATTCCAAACACCGAGGCACCGTTGATTGCCGGCAAAACATTGAGATGCATGGTTTTTAAATTCTAGTAAATCCAAAACTAGTCTGAAATTCATGAAACTTGGCATGCTATCATGGAGCGGCATCAACATGGCGTGGTACATATTTTGTCCCATATGGGGCTGGTTTGGGTATATGCTGCTCACAAACCGGAGCTTCTCACAACAAGCATGATGGTTTTCGGTACGGAACGTCCCACCATTGGGGACGAAAAAATATCCATTGCCTCTTATTGCTTTCAAATTTTTTTCTCGTGTCAACATAGAACAACAGGGGTGTTGTGTGAATTTTCGGGGTTCGTTTGGACATTTTTATGCATTAACTGAGCTTTCAATGCATTTTATGTGCATAATTCAAATTTGAACTACATGCACATTTTCCTGTACATATAAATTGGTTGAAAAATTAAATCATGTCCTTGGGTGCATGCTTAGGTCCCATGCAAGAAATGGGCATAAATTTCAAACACTGGGGCACCGTTGATTGCTGGCAAAACACTGAGATGCATGGTTTTGAAATTCTAGTAAATCCAAAACTCGTCTGAAATTCACGAAACTTGGCATGCTATCATGGAGCGGCATCAACATGTCGTGGTACAAATTTTATCGCATATGGGGAAGGTTTGGGTATATGCTTCTCTCAAACCGGAGCTTCTCACAACAAGCATGATGGTTTTCGATCGGGAACGTCCCACCTTTGGGGACGAAATGATATCCATTGCCTCTTATTGCTTTAAATTGTTTTTCTCGTGTCAACAAAGAACAACAGGAGTGCTGTGTGAATTTTTGTGATTCTTCCGGGTTTGTTTGGACATTTTTATGCATTAAATGAGTTTTCAATGCAATTTATGTGCATAATTCAAATTCGAACTACATGCACATACTCTAGTGCATATAAATTGCCTGAAAAATCAAATCTGTGTCCTTGGGTGCATGCCTAGGTCCCATGCTAGAAATGGGCATGAATTTCAAACACCGGGACATTGTTGACTGCAGGCAAAACATTGAGATGCCTGGTTTTTAAATTCTAGTAAATCCAAAACTCGTCTGAAATTCATGAAACTTGGCATGCTATCATGGAGCGACATCAGCATGCCGTGGTATAAATTTTTCCCATATGGAGTAGGTTTGGGTATATGCTTCTCACAACAAGCATGATGGTTTTCGGTAGGGAACGTCCCACCTTTGGGGACGAAACGATATCCATTGCCTCTTAGTGCTTTCAAATTTTTTTCTCGTGTCAATATAGAAGAACAGGAGTGTTGTGTGAATTTTTGTGATTTTTCAGGTTTCGTTTGGACATTTTTATGCATTAACTGAGCTTTAAATGCATTTTACGTGCATAATTCAAGTTTGAACTACATGCACATGCTCCTATGCATATAAATTGGTTGAAAAATCAAATCTGTGTCCTTGGGTGCATGCTTAGGTCCCATGCAAGAAAAGGGCATGAGTTTTACACACAGGGGCACCATTGATTGTCGGCAAAACATTAAGATGCATTGTTTTTAAATTCTAGTAAATCCAAAACTCGTCTGAACTTCATGAAACTTGGCATGCTATCATGGAGCGGCATCAACATGCATGCCGTGGTACACATTTTGTCCCGTATGGGGCAGGTTTGGGTATATGCTTCTTACGAACCGGAGCTTCTCACAGCAAGCCTGATGGTTTTCGGTAGGGAACGCCCCACCTTTGGGGACGAAACAATGTCCATTGCCTCTTATTGCCTTCAAATTTTTTTCTTGTGTCAACATAGAATAACAGGGGTGTTGTGTGAATATTTGTGATTTTTCGGGGTTCATTTGGATATTTTAATGCATTAACTGAGCTTTTAATGCATTTTATGTGCATAATTCAAATTTGAACTACATGCACATGCTCGAGTGCATATAAATTGGTTGAAAAAATAAATCTGTGTCCTTGGGTGCATCCTTAGGTCCCATGCAAGAAATCGGCATGAATTTCAAACACCGGGCACCGTTGATTGCTGGCAAAACATTGAGATGCACGGTTTTTAAATTCTAGTAAATCCAAAACTCGTCTGAAATTCATGAAACTTGGCATGCTATCATGGAGCGGCATCAACATGCTGTGGTGCAAATTTTGTCCCATATCGGGTAGGTTTGGGTATATGCTTCTCACAAACCAGAGCTTCTCACGACAAGCATGATGGTTTTCGGTAGGGAACGTCCCACCTTTGGGGATGAAACGATATCCATTGCCTCTTATTGCTTTCAAATTTTTTCTCGCGTCAACATAGAACAACAGGAGTGTTGTGTGAAGTTTTGTGATTTTTCGGGGTTTGTTTCGACATTTTTATGCATGAACTGAGTTTTCAATGCATTTTATGTGCATAATTCAAATTTGAACTACATGCACATACTCCATTGCATATAAATTGGTTGAAATATCAAATCTGTGTCCTTGGGTGCATGCCTAGGTCCCATGCAGGAAATGGGCATGAGTTTTAAACACCGGGCACTGTTGATTGCTGGCAAAACATTGAGATGCACGGTTTTTAAATTCTAGTAAATCCAAAACTCGTCTGAAATTCATGAAACTTGGCATGCTATCATGGAGCGGCATCAACATGCTGTGGTGCAAATTTTGTCCCATATGGGGCAGGTTTGGATATATGCTTCTCACAAACCAGAGCTTCTCACGACAAGCATGATGGTTTTCGGTAGGGAACGTCCCACCTTTGGGGATGAAACGATATCCATTGCCTCTTATTGCTTTCAAATTTTTTCTCGCATCAACATAGAACAACATGAGTGTTGTGTAAAGTTTTGGGATTTTTCAGGGTTCATTTCAACATTTTTATGCATGAACTGAGTTTTCAATGCATTTTATGTGCATAATTCAAATTTGAACTACATGCACATACTCCATTGCATATAAATTGGTTGAAATATCAAATATGTGTCCTTGGGTGCATGCCTAGGTCCCATGCAGGAAATGGGCATGAATTTCAAACACCGGGGCACCATTGATTGTCGGCAAAACATTGAGATGCATGGTTTTTAAATTCTAGTAAATCCAAAACTCATCTGAAATTCCTAAAACTTGGCATGCTATCATGGAGCGGCATCAACATGCTGTGGTACAAATTTTGTACCATATGGGAAGGTATAGGTATATGCTTCTCACAAACCGGAGCTTCTCACTACAAGCATGATGGTTTTCGGTAGGGAATGTCCCACCTTTGGGGACGGAACGATATCCATTGCCTCTTATTGCTATCGAATTTTTTTCTCCTGTCAACATGGAACAATAGGAGTGTTGTGTGAATTTTTATGATTTTTCGGGGTTCGTTTGGACATTTTTATGCATAATTCAAATTCGAACTACATGCACATGATCCGGTGCATATAAATTCGTTGAAAAATGAAATCCATGTCCTTGGGTGCATGCTTAGGTCCCATGCAAGAAATGGGAATGAATTTCAAACACCGGGGCACTGTTGGTTGCCGGGAAAACATTGAGGTGCATGGTTTTTAAATTCTAGTAAATCAAAAACTCGTCTGAAATTCATGAAACTTGGCATGCCACCATGGAGCGGCATCAACATGTCGTGGTACAAATTTTGTCCCATATGGGGCTGGTTTGGGTATATGCTGCTCACAAACCGGAGCTTCTCACAATAAGCATGATGGTTTTCGGTAGGGACCGTCCCACCATTGGGGACGAAACAATATCCATTGCTTCTTATTGCTTTCAAATTTTTTTTCTTGTGTCAATGTAGAACAACAGGGGTGTTGTGTGAATTTTTGTGATTTTTCGGGGTTCGTTTGGACATTTTTATGCATTAACTAAGCTTTCAATGCATTTTATGTGCATAATTCAAATTTGAACTACATGCACATTTTCCTGTGCATATAAATTGGTTGAAAAATTAAATCGTGTCCTTGCGTGCATGCTTAGGTCCCATGCAAGAAATGGGCATGAATTTCAAACACCGGGGCACCGTTGATTGCCGGCAAAACATTGAGATGCATGGTTTTGAAATTCTAGTAAATCCATTAATCGTCTGAAATTCATGAAACTTGGCATGCTATCATGGAGTGGTATCAACATGTCGTGGTACAAATTTTGTCGTAGATGGGGAAGGTTTGGGTCTATGCTTGTCTCAAACCGGAGCTTCTTACAACAAGCATGATGGTTTTCGGTTGGGAACATCCCACCTTTTCGGATGGAATGATTTCCATTGCCTCTTATTGCTTGAAATTGTTTTTCTCGTGTCAACAAAGAACAATAGGAGTGTTGTGTGAATTTTTGTGATTTTTCGGGGTTCGTTTGGATATTTTTATGTATTAACTAAGTTTTCAATGCATTTTATGTGCATAATTCAAATTCGAACTACATGCACATACTCCAGTGATTATAAATTGCTTGAAAAATCAAATCTGTGTGCTTGGGTGCATGCCAAGGTCCCATGCAAGAAATGGGCGTGAATTTCAAAATCCGGGGCACTATTGACTGCAGGCAAAACATTGAGATGCCTAGTTTTTAAATTCTAGTAAATCCAAAACTCGTCTGAAATTCATGAAACTTGGCATGCTATCATGGAGCGGTATCAACATGTCGTGGTACAAATTTTGTCGTAGATGGGGAAGGTTTGGGTCTATGCTTGTCTCAAATCGGAGCTTCTCACAACAAGCATGATGGTTTTCGGTTGGGAACATCCCACCTTTGGGGATGGTATGATTTCCATTACCTCTTATTGCTTGAAATTGTTTTTCTCGTGTCAACAAGGAACAATAGGAGTGTTGTGTGAATTTTTGTGATTTTTCGGGGTTCGTTTGGACATTTTTGTGTATTAACTAAGTTTTCAATGCATTTTATGTGCATAATTCAAATTCGAACTATATGCACATACTCCAGTGCATATAAATTGCTTGAAAAATCAAATCTGTATGCTTGGGTGCATGCCAAGGTCCCATGCAAGAAATGGGCGTGAATTTCAAAATCCAGGGCACTATTGACAGCAGGCAAAACATTGAGATGCCTGGTTTTTAAATTCTAGTAAATCCAAAACTCGTCTGAAATTCATGAAACTTGGCATGCTATCATGGAGCGACATCAGCATGCCGTGGTACAAATTTTGTCCCATATGGGGGAGGTTTGGTTATATGCTTCTCACAAACCGGAGCTTCTCACAACAAGCATGATGGTTTTTGGTAGGGAATGTCCCACCTTTGGGGACGAAACGATATCCATTGCCTCTTAGTGCTTTCAATTTTTTTTCTCATGTCAATATAGAAGAATAGGAGTGTTGTGTGAATTTTTGTGATTTTTCGGGTTTTGTTTGGACATTTTTATGCATTAACTAAGCTTTAAATGCATTTTACGTGCATAATTCAAGTTTGAACTACATGCACATGCTCCAGTGCATATAAATTGGTTGAAAAATCAAATATGTGTCCTTGGGTGCATGCTTAGGTCCCATGCAAGAAATGGGCATGAGTTTCAAACACAGGGGCACCGTTGATTGTGGGCAAAACATTGAGATGCATGGTTTTTAAATTCTAGTAAATCCAAAACTCGTCTGAAATTCATGAAACTTGGCATGCTATCATGGAGCGGCATCAACATGCCGTGGTACAAAAATTTTCGCATATGGGGCAGGTTTGGGTATATGCTTCTCACAAACCGGAGCTTCTCACAACAAGCATGATGCTTTTCGGTAGGGAACGTCCCACCTTTGGGGACGAAACGATATCCATTGCCTCTTATTGTGTTCAAATTTTTTTCTCGTGTCAACATGGAACAACAGGGGTGTTGTGTGAATTTTTGTGATTTTTCGGGAATCGTTTGGACTTTTTTATGCATTAACTGAGTTTTCAATACATTTTGTATGCATAATTCAAATTCGAACTACATGCACATGCTCGAGTGCATATAAATTGGTTGAAAAATCAAATCTGTGTCCTTGGGAGGATGCCTAGGTCCAATGCAAGAAATGGGCATGAATTTCAAACATCGGGGCACTGTTGATTGCCGGCAAAACATTGAGATGCATGGTTTTTAAATTCTAGTAAATCCAAGACTCGTCTGAAATTCATGAAACTTGGCATGCTATCATGGAGCGGCATCAACATGGCATGGTACAAATTTTGTCCCATATGGGGCAGGTTTGGGTATATGCTTATCACAAACAGGAGCTTCTCACAACAAGCATGATGGTTTTTGGAAGGGAACGTCTCACCTTCGGGGATAAAACGACATCCATTGCCTCTTATTTCTTTCAAATTTTTTCCTCGTGTCAACACAGAACAACAGGAGTGTTTTTTGAATTTTTATGATTTTTCGGGGTTCGTTTGGACATTTTTTATGCATTAACTGAGTTTTCAATGTATTTCATGTGCATAATTCAAATTTGACTACATGCACATGCTCCAGTGCATTTAAATTGGTCGAAATATAAAATATTTGTCCTTGGGTGCATGCTTAGGTCCCATGCAAGAAACGGGCATGAATTCCAAACACCGGGGCACCGTTGATTGCCGGCAAAACATTGAGATGCATGGTTTTAAAATTCTAGTAAATCCAAAACTAGTCTGAAATTCATGAAACTTGGCATGCTATCATGGAGCGGCATCAACATGTCGTGGTACAAATTTTGTGCCATATGGGGCTGGTTTGGGTATATGCTGCTCACAAACCGGAGCTTCTCACAACAAGCATAATGGTTTTCGGTAGGGAACATCCCACCATTGGGGACGAAATAATATCCATTGCCTCTTATTGCTTTCAATTTTTTTCTCGTGTCAACATAGAACAACAGGGGTGTTGTGTGAATTTTTGTGATTTTTCAGGGTTTGTTTGGACATTTTTATGCATTAACTGAGCTTTCAATGCATTTTATGTACATAATTCTAATTTGAACTACATGCACATTTTCCTGTTCATATAAATTGGTTGAAAAATTAAATCGTGTCCTTGGGTGCATGCTTAGGTCCCATGCAAGAAATGGGCATGAACTTCAAACACCGGGGCACCGTCGATTGCCGGCAAAACATTGAGATGCATGGTTTTTTAATTCTAGTAAATCCATGACTCGTCTGAAATTCATGAAACTTGCCATGCTATCATGGAGCGGCATCAAGATGTCATGGTACAAATTTTGTCCCATATGGGGCAGGTTCGGGTATATGCTTATCACAAACCGGAGTTCTCACAACAAGCTTGATGGTTTTTGGAAGGGAACGTCCCACCTTCGGGGATAAAATGATATAAATTGCCTCTTATTGCTTTAAAATTTTTTCCTCCTGTCAACATAGAACAACACGAGTGTTGTTTGAATTTTTGTGATTTTTCGGGGTTCGTTTGGACATTTTTTTATGCATTAACTGAGTTTTCAATGCATTTCATGTGCATAATTCAAATTTGAACTACATGCACATGCTCCGGTGCATATAAATTGGTCGAAAAAAAATATTTGTCCTTGGGTGCATGCTTAATTAGGTCCCATGCAAGAAATGGGCATGAATTTCAAACACCGGGGCACTGTTGATTGCCGGCAAAACATTGAGATACCTGGTTTTTAAATTCTAGTGAATCCAAAACTCATCTAAAATTCATGAAACTTGGCATCCTATCATGGAGCGGCATCAGCATGCATGCCGTGGTACACATTTTGTCCCGTATGGAGCAGGCTTGGGTATATGCTTCTCACAAACTAGAGCTTCTCACACCAAGCATGATGGTTTTCGGTAGGGAACGTCCCACCTTTTGGGACAAAACGATGTTGATTGCCTCTTATTGCTTTCAAATATTTTTCTCGTGTGAACATAGAACAACAGGGGTGTTGTGTGAATTTTTGAGCTTTTTCAGGGTTCGTTTGGACATTTTTATGCATTAACTTAGCGTCTAATGCATTTTATGTGCATAATTCTAATTCGAACTACATGCACATGCTCCAGTGCATATAAATTGGTTGAAAAAATAAATCTGTGTCCTTGGGTGCATGCTTAGGTCCCATGCAAGAAACGGGCATGAATTCCAAACACCAGTGCACCATTGATTGCCGGCAAAACATTGAGATGCATGGTTTTTAAATTCTAGTAAATCCAAAACTAGTCTGAAATTCATGAAACTTGGCATGCTATCATGGAGCGGCATCAACATGGCGTGGTACATATTTTGTCCCATATGGGGCTGGTTTGGGTATATGCTACTCACAAACTGGAGCTTCTCACAACAAGCATGATGGTTTTCGGTGGGGAACGTCCCACCATTGGGGACGAAACAATATCCATTGCCTCTTATTGCTTTCAATTTTTTTTCTTGTGTCAACATAGAACAACAGGGGTGTTGTGTGAATTTTCGAGGTTCGTTTGGACATTTTTAAGCATTAACTGAGCTTTCAATGCATTTTATGTGCATAATTCAAATTTGAACTACATGCACATGCTCATGTGCATATAAATTGGTTGAAAACTTAAATTGTGTCCTTGGGTGCATGCTTAGGTCCCATGCAAGAAACGGGCATGAATTTCAAACACCAGGGCACCGTTGATTGCCGGCAAAACATTGAGATGCATGGTTTTTAAATTCTAGTAAATCCAAACTTCGTCTGAAATTCATGAAACTTGGCATGCTATCATGGAGCCGCATCAACATGCCGTGGTACAAATTTTGTCGCAGATGGGGCTGGTTTGTGTATATGCTTCTCACAAACCGGAGCTTCTCACAACAAGCATGATTGTTTTCGGTTGGGAACGTCCCACCTTTGGGGATGAAACGATATCCATTGTCTCTTATAGCTTTCAAATTTTTTTCTTGTGTCAACATAGAACAACAGGAGTGTTGTGTGAATTTCTGTGATTTTCTAGGGTTCGTTCGGACATTTTTATGCATTAACTGAGTTTTCAATGCATTTTACGTGCATAATTCAAATTTGAACAACATGCACATACTTGAGTGCATATAAATTGCTTGAAAAATCTAATATGTGTCCTTGGGTGGATGCCTAGGTCCAATGCAAGAAATGGGCATGAATTTCAGACACCAGGGGACCATAGATTCCCGGCAAAACATTGAGTTGCATGGTTTTTAAATTCTAGTAAATCCAAAACTCGTCTGAAATTCACGAAAGTTGGCATGCTATCATGGAGCGGCATCAACATGTCGTGGTACAAATTTTGTCCCATATGGGGCATGTTTGCGTATATTCTTCTCACAAACCGGAGCTTCTCATAACAAGCATGATGGTTTTTGGTAGAGAATGTCCCACCTTTGGGGATGAAACGATATCCATTGCCTCTTATGCTTTCAATTTTTTTATCGTGTCAACATGGAACAACAGGAGTGTTGTGTGAATTTTTGTGATTTTTCGGGGTTCGTTTGGACATTTTTATGCATTAACTGAGCTTCCAATGCATTTTATGTGCATAATTCAAGTTTGAACTACATGCAGATACTTCAGTGCATATAAATTGGTTAAAAATAAAATCCATGTCCTTGGGTGCATTCCTAGGTCCCAGGCAAGAAATGGGCATGAATTTCAAACACCGGGGTGCCGTTGATTGCCGGCAAAACATTGAGATGCATGGTTTTTAAATTCTAGTAAATCCAAAACTCGTCTGAAATTCATGAAACTTGGCATGCTATCATGGAGCGGCATTAACATGCCGTGGTACACATTTTGTCCCATATGGGGCAGGTTTGGGTATATGCTTCTCACAAACCGGAACTTCTCACAATAGGCATGGTGGTTTTCGGTAGGGAACGTCCCACCTTTGGGGACGAAACGATATCCATTGCCTCTTATTGCTTTCAAATTTTTTTCTCATGTCAACATGGAACAACAGGAGTGTTGTGTGAATTTGTGTGATTTTTCGGGGTTCGTTTGGACATTTTTATGCATTAACTGAGTTTTATGTGCATAATTCAAATTCAAACTACATGCACATGCTCCTGTGCATATAAATTGGTTGAAAATCAAATCTTTGTCCTTGGGTGCATGCTTAGGTCCCATGCAAGAAATAGGCATGAATTTCAAACACCGGCGCACCGTTGATTGTCGGCAAAACATTGAGATGCATGGTTTTTAAATTCTAGTAAATCGAAAACTCGTGTGAAATTCATGAAACTTGGCATGCTATCATGGAGCGGCATCAACATGCCATGGTACAAATTTTGTCCCATATGGGGCAGGTTTGGGTATATGCTTCTCACTAACCGGAGCTTCTCACAACAATCATGATGGTTTTCGGTAGGGAATGTCCCACCTTTGTGGACGAAACAATATCCCTTGCATCTTATTGATTTCAAATTATATTGTCGTGTCAACATAGAACAACCGGGCTGTTGTGTGAATTTTCGTGACTTTTCGGGGTTCATTTGGACATTTTTATGCATTAACTAAGCTTTCAATGGATTTTATGTGCATAATTCAAATTTGAACTACATGCACATTTTTCAGTGCATATAAATTGGTTGATAAAATAAATCTGTGTCCTTGGGTGCATGCTTAGGTCCCATGTAAGAAATGGGCATGAATTTCTAACACCGGGGCACCGTTGATTGCCGGCAAAACATTGAGATGCGTGGTTTTTAAATTCTAGTAAATCCAAAACTCGTCTGAAATTCATGAAACTTGGCATGCTATCATGGAGCGGCATCAACATGTCATGGTACAAATTTTGTCGCACATGGGGCAGGTTTGGGTATATGCTTGTCACAAACCGGAGCTTCTCAGATCAAGCATGATGGTTTTCGGTCGGGAACGTCCCACCTTTGGGGATGAAATGATATCCATTGCCTCTTATTGCTTTCAAAAAAATTTCTCGTGTCAACATAGAACAACAGGAGTGTTGTGTGAATTTTTGTGATTATTCGGGGTTCGTTTGGACATTTCTATGCATTAACTGAGTTTTCAATGCATTTTATGTGCGTAATTCAAATTCGAACTACATGCACATGCTTCAATGCATATAAATTGGTTGAAAAATCAAATCTATGTCCTTGGGTGCATGCTTAGGTCCCATGCAAGAAATGGGCATGAGTTTCAAACACCGGGGCGCCGTTGATTGCCGGCAAAACATTGAGATGCATGGTTTTTAAATTCTAGTAATCGAAAACTCGTCTGAAATTCATGAAACTTGGCATGCTATCAAGGAGCGGCATCAACATGTCGTGGTACAAATTTTGTCCCATATGGGGCAGGTTTGGGTATATGCTTCTCACAAACGAGAGCTTCTCACAATAAGCATGATGGTTTTCGGTAGGGAACGTCCCACCTTTGGGGATGAAACGATATCCATTGCCTCTGAATCCTTTCAATTCTTTTTCTCATTTCAACATACAACAACATGAGTGTTGTTTGAATTTTTGTGATTTTCAGGGTTCATTTGCACATTTTTATGCATTTACTGAGTTTTCAATGCATTTTATATGCATAATTCAAATTTGAACTACATGCACATTTTTCTGTGCATATAAATTGGTTGAAAAAATAAATCTGTGTCCTTGGGTGCATGTTTAGGTCCCATGCAAGAAATGGGCATGAATTTCTAACACCGGCGCACCGTTGATTGCCGGCAAAACATTGAGATGAGTGGTTTTTAAATTCTAGTAAATCCAAAACTCGTCTGAAATTCATGAAACTTGGCATGCTATCATGGAGCGGCATCAACATGTCGTGGTAAGAATTTTGTCGCATATGGGGCAGGTTTGGGTATATGCTTCTCACAAACCGGAGCTTCTAACAACAAGCATGATGGTTTTCGGTTGGGAACGTCCCACCTTTGGGGACGAAATGATATCCATTGCCTCTTATTGCTTTCAAAAAAAATTCTCGTGTCAACATAGAACAACAGGAGTGATGTGTGAATTTTTGTGAATTTTCGGGGCTCGTTTGGACATATTTATGCATTAACTGAGTTTTCAATGCATTTTATGTGCATAATTCAATTTGAACTACATGCACATACTCAAGTGCATATAAATTGCTTGAAAAATCAAATTTGTGTCCTTGGGTGCATGCCTAGGTCCCATGCAAGAAATGAGCATGAATTTCAAACACCGGGACACCATTGATTGCCGGCAAAACATTGAGATGCATGGTTTTTAAATTCTTGTAAATCCAAAACTCGTCTGAAAGTCATGAAACTTGGCATGCGATCATGGAGCGACATCATCATGCTGTGGTACAAATTTTGTCCCATATGGGGCAGTTTTGGGTATATGCTTCTCACAAACCGGAGCTTCTCACAACAAGGATGTTGGTTTTCTGTAGGGAACGTCCCACCTTTGGGGAAGAAATGATATCCATTGCCTCTTATTGCTTTCTAATTTTTTTCTCTTGTCAACATGGAACAACAGGAGTGTTGTGTGAATTTTTGTGATTTTTCGGGGTTCGTTTGTACATTTCTATCCATTAACTGAGTTTTCAAAGCATTTTATGTGCCTAATTCAAATTCGAACTACATGCACATGCTTCAATGCATATAAATTGGTTGAAAAATCAAACCTGTGTCCTTGGGTGCATACTTAGGTCCCATGCAAGAAATGGGCATGAATTTCAAACACCAGGGCACCGTTGATTGCCGGCAAAACATTGAGATGCATGGTTTTAAATTCTAGTAATCGAAAACTCATCTGAAATTCATGAAACTTGGCATGCTATCAAGGAGCGGCATCAACATGTCGTGGTACAAATTTTGTCCCATATGGTGCAGGTTTGGGTATATGCTTCTCAAAAACCAGAGGTTCTCACAATAAGCATGATGGTTTTCGGTAGGGAACGTCCCACCTTTGGGGATGAAACGATATCCATTGCCTCTGAATGCTTTCAATTTTTTTCTCATGTCAACATAGAACAACAGGAGTGTTGTTTGAATTTTTGTGATTTTCAGGGTTCATTTGCACATTTTTATGCATTAACTGAGTTTTCAATGCATTTTATGTGCATAATTCAAATTTGAACTACATGCACATGCTCCACTGCATATAAATTGGTTGAAAAATCAAATCTTTGTCCTTGGGTGCATGCTTAGGTCCCATGCAAGAAATGGGCATGAATTTCAAACATCGGGGCACTGTTGAGTGCAAGTAAAACATTGAGATGCCTTGTTTTTAAATTGTAGTAAATCCAAAACTCGTCTGAAATTTATGAAACTTGGCATGCTATCATGGAGCGACATCAACATGCCGTGGTACAAATTTTCTCCCATATGGGGCAGGTTTGGTTACATGCTTCTCACAAACCGGAGCTTCTCACAACAAGCATGATGGTTTTCGGTAGGGAATGTCCCACCTTTGGGGACGAAATGATATCCATTGCCACGTATTGCTTTCAAAAAAAATTCTCGTGTCAACAAAGAAGAATAGGAGTGTTGTGTGAATTTTTGTGATGTTTCGGGGTTCGTTTGGACATTTTTTATGCGTTAACTGAGCTTTAAATGCATTTTATGTGCATAATTCAAGTTTGAACTACATGCACATGCTCCAGTGCATATAAATTGGTTGAAAAATCAAATCTATGTCCTTGGGTGCTTGCTTAGGTCCCATGCAAGAAATGGGCATGAGTTTCTAGTAAATCCATTGAGATGCCGGCAAAACATTGAGATGCATGGTTTTTAAATTCTAGTAAATCCAAAACTCGTCTGAAATTCATGAAACTTGGCATGCTATAATGGAGCAGCATCAACATGCCGTGGTACAAATTTTGTCCCATATGGGTCTGGTTTGGGTATATGCTTCTCACAAACCGGAGCTTCTCACAACAAGCATGATGTTTTTCGGTTGGGAACGTCCCACCTTTGGGGACGAAACGATATCCATTATCTCCTATAGCTTTCAAATTTTTTTCTTGTGTCAACATAGAACAACAGGAGTGTTTTGTGAATTTTTGTTATTTTTTGGGGTTCGTTCGGACATTTTTATGCATTAACTGAATTTTCAATGCATTTTACGTGCATAATTCAAATTCAAACTACATGCACATACTCGAGTGCATATAAATTGCTTGAAAAATCAAATATGTGTCCTTGGGTCGATGCCTAGGTCCCATGCAAGAAATGGGCGTGAATTTCAAACACCGGGGGACAATTTATTCCCAGCAAAACATTGAGATGCATGGTTTTCAAATTCTAGTAAATCCAAAACTCGTCTGAAATTCATGAAACTTGGCATGCTATCATGGAGCGGCATCCACATGTCATGGTACAAATTTTGTCCCATATGGGGCATGTTTGTGTATATGCTTCTCACAAACCGGAGCTTCTCACAACAAGGATGATGGTTTTCGGTAGGGAACATCCCACCTTTGGGGATGAAACGATATCCATTGCCTCTTATTGCTTTCAATTTTTTTCTCGTGTCAACATAGAACAACAAGATTGTTGTGTGAATTTTTGTGATTTTTGGGGTTCGGTCAGACATTTTTATGCATTAACTAAGCTTCCAAAGCATTTTATGTGCATAGTTCAAGTTTGAACTACATGCACATGCTCCAATGCATATAGATTGGTTGGAAAATCAAATGTACGTCCTTGTGTGCAATCTTAGGTCCCATGCAAGAAATGGGCATGAGTTTCAAACACCGGGGCACCGTTGATTGCCGGCAAACATTGAGATGCATTGTTTTCAAATTCTAGTAAATCCAAAATCTTCTGAAATTCATGAAACTTGGCACTCTATCATGGGGTGGCATCAACATGCCATGGTACAAATTTTGTCCCATATGCGGCAGGTTTGGGTATATGCTTCTCACAAACCGGAGCTTCTCACAACAAGCATGACGGTTTTCGGTAGGGAACGTCCCACCTTTGGGAACGAAACGATATCCATTGCCTCTTATTGCTTTCAAATTTTTTTCTCATTTCAACATAGAACAACGAGAGTGTTGTTTGAATTTTTGTGATTTTTCGGGGTTCATTGACACATTTTTATGCATTAACTGAGTTCATAATTCAAATTTGAACTACATTCAGATGCAATAGTGCATATAAATTGGTTGAAAATCAAATCTTTGTCCTTGGGTGCATGCTTAGGTCCCATGCGAGAAATGGGGATGAATTTCAAACACTGGGGCATCGTTGATTGTCGGCAAAACATTGAGATGTCTGGTTTTTGAATTCTAGTAAATCCAAAACTCATCTGAAATTCATGAAACTTGGCATGCTATCATGGAGCGGCATCAACATGCCGTGGTACACATTTTGTCCCATGTGGGGCAGGTTTGGGTATATTCTTCTCACAAATCGGAGCTTCTCACAACAAGCATGATGGTTTTCGGTAGGGAACGTCCCATCTTTGGGGACGAAACGATATCCATTGCCTCTTATTGCTTTCAAAAAAATTTCTCGTGTCAACATAGAACAACAGGATTGTTGTGTGAATTTTTGTGATTTTTGGGGTTCGATTGGACATTTTTATGCGTTAACTGAGCTTTGAATGAATTTTATGTGCATAATTCAACTTTGAACTACATGCACATGCTCCACTGTATATAAATTGGTTGAAAAATCAAATATGTGTCATTGGGTGCATGCTTAGGTCCCATGCAAGAAATGGGAATGAGTTTCAAACACCGGGGCACCATTGATTGCCGGCAAAACATTGAGATGCATTTTTTTCTAGTAAATCCAAAACTCTTCTGAAATTCATGAAACTTGGCACGCTATCATGGAGTGGCATCAACATGCCGTCGTACAAATTTTGTCCCATATGGGGCAGGTTTGGGTATATGCATCTCACAAACCGGAGCTTCTCACAACAACCATGATTGTTTTCGGTAGGGAACATCCCACCTTTGGGGCCGAGACGATATCCATTGCCTCTTATTGCTTTCAAATTTTTTTCTCATGTCAACATGGAACAACAGGAGTGTTGTGTGAGTTTTTGTGATTTTTCGGGTTTTGTTTTGGACATTTTTATGCATTAACTGAGCTTTCAATGCATTTTATGTGCATAATTCAAATTCCAACTACATGCACATGCTCCAGTGCATATAAATTGGTCGAAAAATCAAATCTGTGTCCTTGGGTACATGCTTAGGTCCCATGCAAGAAATGGGCAAGAATTTCTAACACCGGGGCACCATCAATTGCCGGCAAAACATTGAGATGCATGGTTTTTAAATTCTAGTAAATCCAAAACTTGTCTGAAATTCATGAAACTTCGCATGCTATCATGGAGAAGCATCAACATGGTGTGGTACAAATTTTGTTCCATATGGGGCAGATTTGGATATATATTTCTCACAAACCGGAGCTTCTTACAACAAGCATGTTGGTTTTCGGTGGGGAACGTCCCACCTTTGGGGACGAAACAATATCCATTGCCACTTATTGCTTTCAAAAATAATTCTCGTGTCAACATAGAACAACAGGAGTGTTGTGTGAATTATTGTGATTTTTGGGGTTCGTTTGGACATTTTTATGCATTAACTGAGCTTTCGATGCATTTTATGTGCATTATTCATGTTGGAACTTCATGCACATGCTCCAGTGCATATAAATTGGTTGAAAAATCAAATCTGTGTCCCTGGGTGCATGCTTAGGTCCCATGCAAGAAATGGGCATGATTTTCAAACAACGGGGCACCATTGATTGCCGGCAAACATTGAGATGCATTGTTTTTAAATTCTAGTAAATCCAAAACTCTTCTGAAATTCATGAAACTTGGCATGCTATCATGGAGCGGCATCAACATGCCGTGGTACAAATTTTGTCGCATATGGGGCTGGTTTGGGTATATGCTTCTCACAAACCGGAGCTTCTCACAACAAGCATGATGGTTTTTGGTTGGGAACCTCCCACCTTTGGGGATGAAACAATATCCGTTGCCTCTTATTGCTTTCAAATTTTTTTCTCATGTCAACATAGAACAACAGGAGTGTTGTGTGAATTTTTGTGATTTTTCGGGGTTCGTTTGGACATTTTTATGCATTAACTGAGTTTTCAATGCATTTTATGTGCATAATTCAAATTTGAACTACATGCACATACTATAGTGCATATAAATTGCTTGAAAAACAAATCTGTGTCCTTGGGTGCATGCCTAGGTCCCATGCAAGAAATGGGCATGAATTTCAAACACAGGGGCACCATTGATTGCCAGCAAAACATTGAGATGCATGGTTTTTAAATTCTAGTAAATCCAAAACTCGTCTGAAATTCATGAAACTTGGCATGTTACCATGGAGCAGCATCAACATGCCGTGGTACAAATTTTGTCGCATATGGGGCTGGTTTGGATATATGCTTCTCACAAACCGGAGCTTCTCACAACAAGCATGATGGTTTTCAGTTGGGAACCTCCCACCTTTGGGGATGAAACGATATCCGTTGCCTCTTATTGCTTTCAAATTTTTTCTCATGTCAACATAGAACAACAGGAGTGTTGTGTGAATTTTTGTGATTTTTCGGGGTTCGTTTGGACATTTTTATGCATTAACTGAGTTTTCAATGCATTTTATGTGCATAATTCAAATTTGAACTACATGCACATACTACAGTGCATATAAATTGCTTGAAAAACAAATCTGTGTCCTTGGGTGCATGCCTAGGTCCCATGCAAGAAATGGGCATGAATTTCAAACACCGGGGCACCATTGATTGCCAGCAAAACATTGAGATGCATGGTTTTTAAATTCTAGGAAATCCAAATCTTGTCTAAAATTCATGAAACTTGGCAGGCTATCATGGAGCGGCTTCAACATGTCGTGGTACAAATTTTGTCCCATATGGGGCAGGTTTGGGTATATGCTTCTCACAAACCGGAGCTTCTCACAACAAGCATGATGGTTTTCGGTAAGGAACGTCCCACCTTTGGGGACGAAACGATATCCATTGCCTCTTATTGCTTTCAAATTTTTTCTCATGTCAACATGGAACAACAGGAGTGTTGTGTGAATTTTTGTGATTTTTCGGGGTTCGTTTGGACATTTTTATGCATTAACAAAGTTTTTAATGCATTTTATGTGCATAATTAAAATTTGAACTACATGCACATACTACAGTGCATATAAATTGCTTGAAAAAACAAATATGTGTCCTCGGGTGCATTCCTAGGTCCCATGCAAGAAATGGGCATGAATTTCAAACACCGGGGCACCATTGATTGCCAGCACAACATTGAGATGCATGGTTTTTAAATTCTAGTAAATCCAAAACTTGTCTAAAATTCATGAAACTTGGCAGGCTATCATGGAGCGGCATCAACATGTCGTGGTACAAATTTTGTCCCATATGGGGCAGGTTTGGGTATATGCTTCTCACAAACCGGAGCTTCTCACAGCAAGCATGATGGTTTTCGGTAGGGAACGTCCCACCTTTGGGGACGAAACGATATCCATTGCCTCTTATTGCTTTCAAATTTTTTTCTCGTGTCAACATGGAACAACAGGAGTGTTGTGTGAATTTTTGTGATTTTTCGGTGTTTGTTTTGGACATTTTTATGCATTAACTAAGTTTTCAATGTATTTTATGTGCATAATTCAAATTTGAACTACATTCACATGCTCCAGTGCATATAAATTGGTTAAAAAAATCAAATCTTTGTCCTTGGGTGCATGCTTAGGTCCCATGCAAGAAATGGGCATGAATTTCTAACACCGGGGCACCATTGATTGCCGGCAAAACATTGAGATGCATGGTTTTTAAATTCTAGTAAATCCAAAAGTCATCTGAAATTCATGAAACTTGGCATGCTATCATGGAGCGGCATCAACATGGCGTGGTACAAATTTTGTCCCATATGTCGCAGGTTTCGGTATATGCTTCTCACAAACCGGCGCTTGTCACAACAAGAATGATGGTTTTCGGTAGGGAACGTCCCACCTTTGGGGACGAAACAATATCCGTTGCCTCTTATTGTTTTCAAAAATATTTCTCGTGTCAACATAGAACAACAGGAGTGTTGTGTGAATTTTTGTGATTTTTGGGGTTCATTTGAACATTTTATGCATTAACTGAGATTTCAATGTATTTTATGTGCATAATTCAAGTTTGAACTACATGCACATGCTCCAGTGCATATAAATTGGTTGAAAAATCAAATCTATGTCCTTGGGTGCATGCTTAGGTCCCATGCAAGAAATGGGCATGAGTTTCAAACACCGGGGCACCATTGATTGCTGGCAAACATTGAGATGCATTGTGTTTAAATTCTAGTAAATCCAAAACTCTTCTGAAATACATGAAACTTGGCATGCTATCACGGAGCGGAATCAACATGGTGTGACACAAATTTTGTCGCATATGGGGCTGGTTTGGATATATGCTTCTCACATACCGGAGCTTCTCACAACAAGCATGATGGTTTTCAGTTGGGATCATCCCACCTTTGGGGACGAAAGGATATCCATTGCCTCTTATTGCTTTCAATTTTTTCCCATGTCAACAAAGAACAACAGGAGTGTTGTGTGAATTTTTGCGATTTGTCAGGGTTCATTTGGACATTTTTATGCATTAACTGAGTTTTCAATGCATTTTATGTGCATAATTCAAATCTGAACTACATGCACATACTCCAGTGCATATAAATTGCTTGATAATCAAATATGTATCCTCGGGTGCATTCTTAGGTCCCATGCAAGAAATGGGCATGAATTTCAAGCACCGGGGCACCATTGATTGCCGGCAAAACATTGAGATGCATGGTTTTTAAATTCTAGTAAATCGAAAACTCGTCTGAAATTCATGAAACTTGGCAAGCTATCATGGAGCGGCATCAACATGCCGTGGTACAAATTTTGTCTCATATGGGGCAGGTTTGGGTATATGCTTCTCACAAACCGGAGCTTTTCACAACAAGCATGATGGTTTTCGATAAGGAACATCCCACCTTTGGGGACGAAGCGATATCCGTTGCCTCTTATTGCTTTCAGAAGAAATTCTCGTGTCAACATAGAACAACAGGAGTGTTGTGTGAATTTTTGTGATTTTTGGGGTTCTTTTGGACATTTTTATGCATTAAGTGAGATTTCAATGCATTTTATGTGCATAATTCAAGGTGGAACTACATTCACATGCTCCAGTGCATATAATTTGGTTCAAAAAGCAAATCTGTGTCCTCGGGTGCATGCTTAGGTCCCATGCAAGAAATGGGCATGAGTTTCAAACACCGGCGCACCATTGATTGCCGGCAAAACATTGAAATGCATTGTTTTTAAATTCTAGTAAATCCAAAACTCGTCTGAAATTCATGAAACTTGGCACGCTATCATGGAGCGACATCAACATGCCGTGGTACAAATTTTGTCCCATATGGGGCAGGTTTGGGTATATGCTTCTCACAAACCGGAGCTTCTCACAACAAGCGTGATGGTTTTCGGTAGGGAACGTCCCACCTTCAGGGACGACACGATATCCATTGCCTCTTATTGCTTTGAATTTTTTTTCTCGTGTCAACATGGAACAACATGAGTGTTGTGTGAATTTTTGTGATTTTTCAGGGTTCGTTTGGACATTTTTACGCATTAACTAAGTTTTCAATGCATTTTATGTGCATAATTCAAATTTGAACTACATGCGCATGCTCCATGCATATAAATTGGTTGGAAAATCAAATATGTGTCCTTGGGTGCATGCTTAGGTCCCATGCTAGAAATGGGCATGAATTTCTAACATCGGGGCACTATTGATTTCCGGCAAAACATTGAGATGCATGGTTTTTAAATTCTAGTAAATTTATAACTCGTCTGAAATTCATGAAACTTGGCATGCTTTCATGGGGCGGCATCAACATGTCGTGGTGCAAATTTTGTTCCATATGGGGCAGGTTTGGGTATATGCTTCTCACGAACCGGAGCTTCTCACAACAAGCATGATTGTTTTTGGTAGGGAACGTCCCACAATTGGGGACAAAATGATATCCATTGCCTCTTATTCCTTTCAATTTTTTTCTCGTGTCAACATAGAACAACAGGAGTGTTGTTTGAATTTTTGTGATTTTTTGGGGTTCGTTTGGACATTTTTATGCATTAACTGAGTTTTCAATGCATTTTATGTGCATGATTCAAATTTCAACTATATGCACATGCTCCAGTGCATATAAATTGGTTGAGAAAACAAATATGTGTCCTTGGGTGCATTCTTAGGTCCCATGCAAGAAATGGGCATGAATTTCAAACACCGGGGCACCGTTGATTGCCGACAAAACATTGAGATGCGTGGTTTTAGATTCTAGTAAATCCCAAATTCTGTTAACCATTCATGTGATGCCACGTGTCTTGGTTTTAATGGCTGTAGGAGGTGCCATGCGGAAAACTTCTTGAACTTAACTGAACGGGAGGCGTGCGAGCGCCGTCCGGTGCGCTGGCTGAGTGAGAGGCGTGCAAGCTGACCTCGAGTGCGTAGGCTCACCGGGAAGCGTGTGAGATGTACGCTGCGCAGGCTCACTGGGAAGCGAGCCCTTTGATTTCCATGGCCGCCCGACTTGCTCGCGTCCTCTCCATTAATGGTGCCCAAGCCGCAATTTAATTCGCTTTTTAAATATAAAACACTCATCGCAAACGTTTTAGTTAGAACACTCGTATGCAACCCGACAGCTTCCCCAGGAAGCCAAGAGAAAATGTGCCGAGCAGGATTTTTGCAGCTCTTGATCGCAAACGATTTAGATAGAACACCCGAATGCAAAGTGAGAGCAGCGCAGGATTTGTGCATCCCTTCAACGCAAACGATTGTTCTGGATGACCCGTGTGCAACCATGTACAAACAATTTGGTAAGATTTGCATCTGTCATATTGGGTATGTTGCCATTTGTCAAATTGGAAAGATTTACATTTGTTGATCTAGTAACATTGCCATTTGTCAATCCTTGTAACACTGCGATTTTTCAAAATATGCAGCTAGAAATCATTAGCACTATGTAATTTTTGCAACTAAAATTCAGTAGTTAAGCTAGAAATCATTCCCCAATTGTTGCCAACCAGGTACTGAAATAGCAAGTTCAACTATATATACTAGCTAATTTTAAGTACGTTGTACAGTTTGACCAAACATCTATAGTCAGATGAACTGAACAAAATAGCCCCTATGTACTACTACATACTACCACGAAGGGGCTTTGTGCTACTTCCGGCAGCCTCTACTCTGCCGAGCGCGCTTAGTAAGAGGAAGATGAGGAGGAGCCTACCGACGAGCTGGACAAATACAAAACGGTGCCCCGCCTCCGCGTCGGCATGTGATGCAGCCACGACTGCGGTAAGGCTCTTTGCGTGCTCGTCGAGCCGCTCCTCCTCTTTCCGCAGGAACTTGATGTAGTGCGCAAGGTTGCTAATGCACGTGCGGGAATCCACCTCCGCCCCCTCCTTCGGGCATCGGTGGCGGAGCGGGTGATGATCCCGGTGGTCGTCGGTGGGCTGGCGGCCACGGCGGCCGACGATGGGGTGGCGGCAAAACCACCACCTCCCGCCTTCGGGCCGCGGTGGCAGAGCGGGTGATGGCCATGGTGGCCGGTAGTGGGGTGGTGGCCACGACGGCCACCTCCCGCCTTTGGGCCGTAGCGGCGGAGCGAGAGATTGCCCTGGCGTTCGATGGTGGTGTGGCGACAACGGCGGCCGACAGTAGCTGCCGATGGGCAGAGGCGGCGGAGCGTGTGGTGGGTGTTCCATGCACATCCAACAGTGACGCCATGCACCCTACACTACGTCGGGGACTGCGTTGCCGCCATAGTGTAACCTCCCAGCTGGAGCTGTCCTCTGATGACGACGGAGTGGCTGAGCGACGATGACGGACTAGTGCCATTGGCGATTGTGGAAGAAGCAGACGAGATAAGCTACACGGAGGGAGGGCAAAATGCAACGCAGGACCCGCCGGTCGTGAGGGTTTTTATAGCAGGCCGGCAAGCATTGGGATTTTGGGGGATTTCATGGAGTCGGGCGGGAAGCTTGCACGGGAACCTACGAGGTTGTGTGGTAACGGGCTCACCGACGATTCATTGGCGCCACCATTTGGCCAAAAGAACACCCCCCGCGCACTGCGCAAGCTTGCGGTGTAAGCCATCTGCGGCAGCGGGGTGACAAGACGTGCGAGAGGAGGACGAGAGGACACCTACACATACAGTTAATAAAAAATTGTTTGCGATATAGTTACCTACTATACCCCCATCCTGGTTTATAAGTAGGATTTATTAACTAATAAAATACGAATGCATGTCACCATAGATTATATCGTTGGAGTCGTATTTGAACATAGATTCCAGCTGTACAATTTTTGTAACATGCATTAACAGTTTTTGGTTAAATTTAAGGTTATACACCAGCAAGCGTTTGCCCGCAACACACACGGCTTATTCCATCACAAACAGCTCCGATGGATCAACTGTGTGCCACGTATCGCACATGCAACTCTAATCTGATTCGTGCTAATGTCTCCGACATCGCTCACATAGTTTGTCTTATTTGCCACGTATCACTGTGCCGTCCTCTGCTCGTGTCCCTTGGCAAGCTCTGCTCGCCGTTAGGCGCTGCGGCGCGCTCGGTCGCGTCCGTTGGCGTGCTCTGCTTGCGTCCGTTGGTGCGCTCGGCTTGTGGACAACTTTTCCTTGAGGCGGCCGTAGAGCGCTCTGCTCGCGTCCCTCCGCGCATGCTCTGCCAGCGGTTAGGCGTGCGCATGATCACATCGGGGGCCCCATATGCATGCGGTTGCACTGCGCGCGTTGCCACGCAATGCAGTTACGTGTGGCACGATGGAGTTACGCGCTGCAAATTAGAACTGCCATCAGGGCCTGCCGATATTCCTGGCCGTCCGGCTTCCCCTTTAATTCCCGCGGCCATTATAACCTTAGTCTCTTCAACCTTTCGATCGCACCCCACAACACAACAAGCACACCCAAAATGACACATAGAGAGGGGATGTCCGGCGACGCTCCAATGGAGTTCGGCGAGCATAGAGTGGAGACCCACGTGAGGCAGACAGATCTCTCGGTGGTGTACACCATCGACCCGGCCATGGTGGACGACTACATCAACAGCGTTGAGCAGTTGCTTGCTGGAGACAAGTACAAGGTGGTCAGCATCGACCTCCAGTACACCGCCAGTCGTGCCGGCATAGATCGGAAGGTTGTCGTTGCCCATTTGTGTGTGCGCCATCATGTCCTCATCTACCACTACTACATGGCCATAGGGCCTTGCAACTGTTTCAACAGGTTTGTCAACAGCACCCGCTACAAGTTCACCATGGTGGATACCAAAGAAGATGTAAAAGCGCTCAGTGTTACGGGCTTGGCCTGCAAGAACCTTGTCGAAATCCGTGACCATTACAGGGTCTGGGGCAGCATGAAGCAGGACTCCCTGGTTGAACTCGCCTCAGCCATCATCGACCCCTACTACGAAAAGATGAAGCAGGATGCCCAGAGAAGAAGTTCTATATCCTGGCACAAGGCCTGGATGCGGCAACTGGATTAACCTCACCTCAGGTTCGCGGCCAAGAGCATGTACACATGCTACGAGATGCACAGGCGGATCGTTGACATGAGGAAGTGCCTCGTTACCCAAATCGACGAGCCCGTATAGAGCCACAAGTAGAGCAAGCCTCATATCAAGTAGATGATGATCAGATGATCGTTTATGCTAGTTAATCATGCATGTAATATATAGTTTACTTTATTGGTGTGTGTGGAAATGTCATGTGTGTAGTAGCCACCTATGTAATTATGCATGTAATAGTTTACTTTGGTGTGTGCAAAGGCCATGGTTGTAGTAGCTACCTATGTAAGTGGATGTTTAATTTGGTTATGCAAGCATGTTCTTATAAGTGTGTGTGTGTGTGTGTGTGTATGTTGTTGTTCTGTATGCGATCCCATCGCACAACACACACGTCTTATTAGTAGCAACCGTCTGTGTTCTTATCGGTCTTCAGACACATTTCTGATTACACACATGTTTGCCGCGTATCACACACATCTTGTTAACTTGAGCCGTTTCTGTTCTCTTGTGTCAATGCAAACAGTTCATCCGAGTGAGCCGCATGCCGTATATAGCACACACCTTTGATTTGGCTGACCGTTTCTTTTGTGTTCCCTAATCACAAACAGTTCATCCGAGTGAACCGTATGCTGTGTATCGGACATGCCTGCATCTGGCTGCCCATTTATTTTGTTCCTCCTCATCGCAAACATTTCATTGAACTGAACCATATGCCCTTCATCACACACGCAACTAAAACCTGAACCGTGTTTGATGCATCTGTCATCGCAAACATTTTACACATTTCTGACGGTTTTCATACGGCATCATTTGCGATTATGGAATCACACACAGTTTCTCGAAGGGTCTCTGGTCGTAGTATCGCGTTAGCAGCATCCTACAGTAGTGTCGCTCCACTATATATACATAGCCAGGAGCCTACACGGTTGCTTGCTGGGGTTGCTCTCTTCACTCTCTCTCTCTCACACACACACAAAATGATTGTGGCCACATCTGTAACATCCGGGCGGATCACGTTCTCCGGGGGAAGGGGTGGATGCTTTGTGTAGATGTGGTCGTTGTCGCAGACAGCGAAAATGCATTGTCGGCGTGTCCCGATCAGGGGTCCCCGACAAAGGTGGTGCGGTTGGATTCTCCCCATGCTCATTGCCACGACATGGGAAGTTGTCGCCCCTCACTGCCCTTGTCTAAGCTAGCTACATCCCGACATCCTCAGGTACAACTTCCTTTATAGACGGCTTGCACCACTGCCCCAGCTTCCCACATCGCTCCATGTGGATATTTCTCTACCTCTTTTCCCCGCATGTACCTCTACTGCTTTCTATCATATTTGTGATGAGTTTATGTCTCATAAAAACTAGTTCCACTAGTCTTATTCTAATCACACTTCAATTTCTTCTTTGCCATAGGGATGCTAAGCTCGGTTTTAGTGAAACTGCACAAAATGATCCGATAGTCAAATGGTTGGAAACTTCATTCCTTCAGAAGGTTCAACCTCACCACCAAATTAAAGCCTGGTTAGGGTTTAGGGTTCAAGGCCTAGGGAATGCTTGGATAATTTTTTAGCTGTCTCTGTTCCAAAATAAGTGTCAACTTTAGTACAACTTTGGACTAAAGTTGGCATAAAGTTGAGAAACTTATTTTGGAACGGTGGGCGTATTGGCTACGATCTGTGAATCATTGAGATGCAAAGCATGCATGTTAGTCTCCTTTGTATTTGATGGAATGTTGCAACAGAGAAACCTTGGATGCAAGATACATGAAACATAAGCTAAAAGCTACATAACATGGTACATTTTTCGTTGCTTTCGTGTTTTCACTGATTTCTTACTCCTCCAGTGCAAGAGTGGAGAAAATTGTAAAGAGTGGACACATTCTACCTCCTTTCGCCAAACATGGGACATCCAGCGTCTGGTTCACGTGTCATGCACCAAAGTAAAGTGTATAGTACAAGTGAGACTCAGCACCGTCGTACCACCTTAGTAATAATGGCTAATGGGCTGTCAAATCACATAGACACGGCCATAAGTTGGACGGACGAAGCAACCATCACACTTTGTTGAATCCACTTCTCCCTTCAATGCATGCGCTAGTGAGAGGTCGCGTCTGCTCCGCTCGGGCATTAATGCGGCACCGATTCTCTGGTGCGGCACTGAACGTTTCGGGCGGGAAGCATGCGTGGGAGATGGAGGGGCCTTGGGTGGGCCAGGGTGGTCAGTCAGGAGTGGGCGTGGCAGCTGTCCTGACCGGATGCCTGGAAACGAGAGGATGCACTAACTCTCGCAGCTTCGTAGAGTACTATACTACACACCATCTCTCTGTTGGTCGATGTGTCGCTCTCTCTAACACACACATTGTTAAAACACACACACGCACGCGCGCGCACACACATGTTCATAGAATAGGAATATCGTGGGAGTGGGAAGCCACAGGAAGTGAGATAAATGGAGTACGTACAAGAAGAGAAGAGGTACACGCACGTCCGTCGGAGACATAGCCACTCCCTCGCACTATAGCATTTAGAAGACATAAAAAAGAAGCCAACAATATTTATTTTTTGTTGTCATGTATTAATAATTTACTACTTCCTGGCTAATCTCATTTTCTTCGTTTTACCATATTATTACAGTCTTATTTTCACTTCTTTCCACCACATTCTCACATTTGAGGATGGTGCAGCCCACCTTTCCTATATTTTAACTGTGTGTGGCTTAGTTGTTGTTCACTTCGGAGGGTCGTGTAGCACACGTGAACGTTAGTAAGCACGACCAGGAGGCGTGCAACATTAATTGCGAGTTGAATCCTTCGAGCGTTAAATTTTCTTCATGTATTAGCATTGCCCTAGTATTTTTCTTCACTACATTAAATAAAGAGTTTTGTTTCATGCAAAATTTATAATGATTTTTATGGAGAGAAAAAGAAAATCACTCCAACTATACACTACAGCCTCGGCGATTGTCTTCTAGGGTTTGCTCTCTTCACACTCTCTCTCTACTATATACATACATGCTGGAGCCTTAGTGCTTGTAGTTTCTCTCTTAACACTCTCTCACCCTCTCCAAATCTAAACAAGACTGCGTTGGCCTCTCTCTCTCGGTCCCCTCACTGCTGGTGTAAGAGCCGGCAGGATCCCATCTGCCGGGGAAGGGAACGAGGCTTAACGCTGTCGCCGCCGGCGAGGGAGGGAATCCACTACCGGCTGAAAGGATCGAGAAGAGGTGTCTAGAGGGGGGGTGATTAGACACTAAGTGCCAAAAGTTGCAGTTTTTAATATTCTTAAGTTTAAGTGGAGTTTAAGCACAAGTTTAACAACCACAATACATATCAAGCAAGCATGCAATGAGTATATGAGCAGCGGAAAGTAAAGCATGCAACTAGCAAGAATGTAAAGAGAAGGGTTTGGAGTATTCAAACGCAATTGGAGACACGGATGTTTTTGTCGTGGTTCCGATAGGTGGTGCTATCGTACATCCACGTTGATGGAGACTTCGACCCACGGAGGGTAACTATTGCACGAGTCCACGGAGGGCTCCACCCACAAAGGGTCGACGAAGAAGCAACCTTGTCTATTCCATCACGGCCGTCGCCCACGAAGGACTTGCCTCACTAGCGGTAGATCTTCATGAAGTAGGCGATCTCCTTGCCCTTACAAACTCCTTGGTTCAACTCCACAATCTTGTTGGAGGCTCCCAAGTGACACCTAGCCAATCTAGGAGACACCACTCTCCAAGAAGTAACAAATGGTGTGTTGATGATGAACTCCTTGCTCTTGTGCTTCAAATGATAGTCTCCCCAACACTAAACTCTCTCTCACAGGATTTGGATTTGGTGGAAAGAAGATTTGAGTGGAAAGCAACTTGGGAAAGGCTAGAGATCAAGATTCATATGGTTGGAATGGAATATCTTGACCTCAACACAAGTGTAGGTGGTTCTCTCTCAGAAAATGTGTATTGGAAGTGTAGATATGTTCTGATGGCTCTCTCCACGAATGAAGAGTGGGTGGAGGGGTATATATAGCCTCCACACAAAATCTAACCGTTACACACAATTTGCCAAACTCGGTGGGACCGAATGGTTAAACTCGATCGGAACGATTCAGCAAACTTAGTGACCGTTAGAATTTTCGGTGGGACTGAGATGCAACTCGGTAGGACCGATATGGTTAGGGTTAGGGCATAACATAATCTCGGTGTGACCGATTACACAAACTCGGTGCGACCGATTTTGGTAATAAGCTAACCAGAGAGTTGGTCAGGCAAACTCGGTGAGACCGATTACACAAACTCGGTGGGACCGATTTTGGTAATAAGCTAGCCAGAGGGTTTGCATTACAATCCCATCTCGGTGAGACCGAGATCCCTATCAGTGAAACTGATTTGCTAGGGTTTGTGGCAGTGGCTATGACATCTGAAACTCGGTGGCGCTGGATAGATAGAATCGGTGGGGCCGAGTTTGACTTTTGGTTTAGGTCATATGTGGATGTGGGAAGGTAGTTGAGGGTTTTGGAGCATATCACTAAGCACTTTGAGCAAGCAAGCCATTAAGCAACACCTCATCCCCTCTTGATAGTATTGGCTTTTCATATAGACTCAATGTGATCTTGGATCACTAAAATAGAAAATGTAGAGTCTTGATCTTGAAGCTTGAGCCAATCCTTTGTCCTTAGCATCTTGAAGGGGTTCCACATCCTCTAGTCCATGCCACTCCATTGTGGAACTTATCTGAAACATACTAGATAAAAGTGTTAGTCCAACAAGAGATATGTTGACATTAATTACCAAAACCACCCAGGGAGCACTTGTGCTTTCAATCTCCCCCTTTTTGGTAATTGATGACAACATACATCAATGCTTTAGATAAAGATATAGAGAATGGCAAGTAAAGCTTTGGAAAGACATGTAACATGCATAGGCTCCCCCTACATGTATGCAATCATGTGAATATTGAATATAGGAGCATGTGAATGCATAAACATGACAGAGTAAGCAATGTGTTACATGTATCTTGGCTATATGCATCAGAGCAAATGATGTGAATGTGAGAAATGTACCTTCATGCTCATGAGTCCTTCTTGCAACAGTATGTACATCAGCAAGAACTTCTCATTCACATGACTGTGATGCATATACTTACCTTGTGATCTTGAGTTGGCTTAGGATGGGATGAACCTGTGCAAACAAGGTTAAATAACACAGATACACCTACTGACCAGAGCAAGCAAGAGAAACCACAAGAGAACCAAGACTGGGATGACATGTAGAGTGAGTACTAAGTACCACATTGGATATAGACATGTCCACAAAGGTAAAGATATGCAATAAAATCAGAGATTTCCTTCCCTTAGATGTCTTGCTCCCCTTGAATCTGCATGGGATATTGGGAGAAGATAGGGGACAGAAAATCAGAGCAACAAAAAAGGAAACAACAGGGCTTGAGCTAAATCAAGCAACCAAACATGTCTTTCCCCTCTTAAAGACATGTGACATCTCTCCTCTTGAACCCCAAGCATCTAGGGTCTTTGATGATATTAGTTTCTCCTAGTTGAGAAACTCTCTCCCCCTGAGTATTCTCTCTTTCTCCCCCTATAGGAAGGATTAAGCTTTGATGTGATCTCTCTCCCCCTTTGACATCAATTTCCAAGAAGGGCTCTTCTGGACATGTGATACAAATGGGTTGGTCCTCGAGTCATAGAGCAAAGCAGCATGTCTAATATGATGCTGGTAGAGGACAAGAATCATTAAGTGGAGCTGGAGAAAACAGAAATCAGGAATAAGTGGCAAGTTGGTTTTCCTGTGGTGGAATCGGTGACTCCGAGTTGTGTGCTTCGGTTGCACCGAAAGATTTCGGTTGGGCCGAAGAGAACAAACCGGTGTGACCGAGTTCATTAGAGTGAAACCACTTGTCACCTCAGCTCACTAGACAAGTAAGATCTCACAAGGATATGCAAGGAATTTGCTGAAAGATTTGCAATGAATTGGATGCAGAAAATGCAGAACAAAAAGGAAAGAAAAGAAACTAAAAGTTCTAGATGAAGTTTTTTTTGAAAGGGGAAACAAATATGCAAGAGACAAAAGCACGGAGAGACACACGAGAACTTCCACTCCTACACTCGAATCTAGGTGTTGGATCAAACAAGAAAGTAACGGGGAAAGTTGTATAGAATGAATCACAAACGTGGTTCAAAGAGGAAAGGAAGGGGAGAAGTAGTACAGACTGGCTATGCAGCACCTACGTTGGTCAAAAAGGGAAAACATTGACAAACACAGTACACACATCTATAACGAACTGATCTTTCTGTGGGCGGGGGACAAGGCTGTAGAGTTTGAGCAGGACTTGATTTGTTGCCCTCACATAAGGAAAGGTGTCTAGAGATAACAAAACTTGGACCAACACAAATATGCTCCTTGGTTGTTTGTTCTTTGTTGCAACAGACTATGCATCAGCCCTTTATACATCAGTAGATGCAGATGGTGCTGGTGCGTCCGATGTCCCGTACAACTCTTTAGCTGTTGTTAATCTAATAATGTCGCTGAAAGATTGAAGCAATGCCACGGCTAAAAGCAAATTGCATGCTTAATGGATTTTATTGTTAATATAATCTCTCTGTTAATATGGATCAATTCACTGTTTGAGAAAGGCTACTGTCTTACTTTTTTCCCCCATTTAGATAAGTAAGATGCTTCTATTTGTGGGCTTCTGTTTCATCCATCATTATTGACCAGTAATTGTTTCCTTTGCACCTCTGTGTAAACAGGGTTATCTACTTCACCTCGTTGCTATTGCGACCTTTTGTTGCACTGCACAAAATACTTTTGCTGTAAGAGTGTTTTGTGCAGTTCAACCAAACTGTCACACCGACAATGTTGCTTGATTGCTTGATCTTAGTGGAACTGCACAAGAGGATATCTAACTTCCTATCTGTCTCGGCAAATTTGTTTTAGATCTTCTTCTTGTGAGTTGTTAGAATTCTGCGTCATGAGAGATCAGTAATGGCCTTCTTCCACATGATTGTGCAGTGTGCTTTCATATGTTCTGCTACTTATATGGTGATGTTGCTTGATTTTAGTGAACTCCACAAAAGGAGACCAGACTTCCAATCTGTATGTGCGCCGTAATATCCCATTTAGGTATGATAATGATATTTCACAACTGTTGGCCTGTATTTTGCTACTGTCATCTGAAAAGTAATGTTGTTGTTTAGTGATATACTTGTGCTCCCTACTTGACATGCCAAATCTTACGTTGAAGGCAAAGCTTTTATGTTATTGAACCAAGTGATGAAGGGGAAGACCAAGCGGAAGAACAACAGAAATCAAGTCCCGATGCTGTAATGAAGCACTGGAACTGCGATGACACAAGTAATGATATAGTTTTGCATCTTAATTTATTGCTATGGCTGGAACGAGCAATTGTTTTGCCACTATGATTTGATGCCACTCTTAATGTAATATGTAATTATCTCTAATTGTGCAAACAGGGATCTTATTTGAAGATTATATATATTTTAGTGGAACTGCACAAGAAGATGTTTGAAACATTAAACTAATCGAGGAGTTTATAGTAAGCATGGCAACCACACTAGATAATAACGGATGGTTCCGGAGAAGTGCTTCATTTTCATGCTCTACACAATAAGCCTCCTGGCAAAGGTTGGTACCGGCCCACGGATTTCATCCATATGATTGAGCTTTGTCATCTCTATTGGTGTTTTGCTACTGTTTAGCTACTCTCATGAGAAAGTGGTATTGTTTCGCATGTTAATCTATGGCTGCTAATAAATTGATGCACCGGTTTGCCACCGTTATAGCCACTGTTAAAATTAAGTAATAATAAAGTTCAAGTTGAGCTACTGTGTTTGGTATCATATCATTTCCTATGAGGATAAGGAGGAGATGCATCTCTATATGACTATACATTTCATCAGTTACTCCCTTTGTTAATGTAATGGATGTTTTAAATATTTCCTTTTTTTCGAGCAAACAGGGATGCTAGCATTTAGTTGTTCTCTTGTCTTTGCACAACAAGACCATCCTCCTTTGAAGAAGAATATGGAGTACGTGAAGTGCCTAGTTCCGGTTATGCCAGGATGAAGAAGCCCAGTCTATCTTATCATCAGAAGGAGCAGTTGAAGGATGGTTACATTACTCATGACAAGACCAACCTAACTTCATCTCAGAAGGACTCACATATTTCCATCTTTTTTGATGTGATGGGCATGTACAATGTTGTTCTATGATTCTTTCTAGAGTTTCCTCTTTTTAAATGTGTGCTCTGCATGGACCATGTAGGTGCCCGTTTCAAATGTAAATTCATAATATAGTTTGCTTTACTAATAATTTTTTGTATTTATGCAAACAGGGGTGCTCAGCTTGATTTCAATGGGAAATGCACAAAATGTTCTGATGGTTCGTGCCCATTATACTTCATCATGCACAATACATCGAATGTTCTCTAATCATTTATTTCCACCTCCAGCCACAAAATTAACTACAAGAAAGGAGGTGCCGATATATTCAAGGCGTTGCAACATATAAAGGTGAAATCATACAAGCTACGATTTTGGTGGAACTTCACAAAAAGAACAGCTGGTTTATTTAGCACGAGGTTCCATGTCAATGTTCTAACTCATGGCAAACCCTGCCCATTCCACAATCGTAGGCATTTGATATTTTGGAATTGGAAAACCTCGTCAAAGTTTGCTCATTGATGTACGCAAAAAGACACACATTTTATATTTTGGAATGGGACAACCTTGTCAAATTTTGCTCATTGATGTTAGCAAGAATACATGTGTTTGATATTTTCGAATGGGACGCCCTTTGTTGTCAACAACATCGATCGATTTTTCTTTACTCTTTAGTTGTGAACTAAATATTAGCTCTGACATGTGAATCACTGAGATGCATAATCATCGATTATTTTGAATGTTCTCTATGAATTGCCAGGCCTCTGACTTTGATTGCAATGTACATGCATGCTAAAAAGCTGCTCAAACTTTTTGTACATGTGAAACTACTGCAAACGAGGTGACCATCGTGCATCCTGGGAATAATGCTAGTACGTATTGTTTTGCATGTTCATCCAATGCCAGTGATACAAGAATTTGAACTAATTGAACTAAATTCATTCATACACGGTTGGATTTCATTACATTTCATACATTCTTCAACTAAAAAGGGGTGCGCTGAGGTATAATTAATTAACCTAATCTATGATATCCGACGTCCATTTCCCATGTTCGGCTGAGCCGACCAGAAGCTTCTTCTCCAGCACAGCTCTCCGACTCCACATCGCCGCCAAGATGCTAATCTGCAATCAGTGTTCGACGAGCCAAGCTTGGATTCAACCGAAGGGTAGCAGCGACGGCCTTACTTGGACCCGAGCAGTGGCGACCTACCGTGTTAAACTCTTCCTCATTTTTTGTGTGGCGCGGCCTCATTGGCAGCGGGGCAAGGCCTCGACAAAGTCGACGATGTCCTCTCTCTTGTTGTCGACGGGGCGGTGCCTTGGCGGAGCGGGGGAAATTGCTGGCAGGGCGGGGCCTCGGTGGAGCCAGCAATGTTCTCTACCTCCTTGTTGGCGGGGCGGGGCTTCGGTGGACCAGTGCCTCGCAGAAGCCAGCCAAGTCCTCCGCCTTGGTGCCGGCGAGGCGGGGCCTCAGCAGAGCCGGCGGTTGATTGCTCTTTGACTATAGTGCCATAAGAGCTCCTATCTGCTAGGACAACGTCGGTATTTCCCCAAAGAGGAAGGGATGATGCAGCACTATGACGGTTGGTATTTCCCTCTGTGAATAAACGAAGGTTATCGAACCAGTAGGAGAACCAAGCAACACAACATAAACATCACCTGCACACAAAGAACAACACCTCTCAACCCAGCGTGTTAAAGGGGTTGTCAATCCCTTTTGGGTAACGATGCCAGAAAATTGTACTAGATTGAAATAATAGATCGCAAATAAAATAAAGTGCAGCCAAATATTTTTGGGTTTTTGGATTAATAGATCTGAAAATAAATGCAAGAGAAAAGTAGATCGCAAAGGCAAATATATGAGGAAGAAGACCTGGGGGCCGTAGGTTTCACTAGTGGCCTTTCTCGAGAAAGATAGCAAATGGCGGGTAAACAAATTACTGTTGGGCAATTGATAGAACCTCAAATAATTATGACGATATCCAGGCAATGATCATTACATAGGCATCATGTCCAAGATTAGTAGACCGCCTCCCGTCTGCATCTACTACTATTACTCCACACATCGACCGCTATCCAACATGCATCTAGTTTATTAAGTTCATGGAAATCGGCGTAATGCAATACGAACGATGGCATGATGTAGAAAAGATCCGTTTATCTATTGCGTAGATATAGATCCCATCTTTTTATCCTTAGTAGCAATGATACATATGTGTCGGTTCCCTTTCTATCACTAGGATCAAGCACCGTAAGATCGAACCCACTACCGGGCACCTCTTCCCATTGCAAGATAAATAGATCAAGTTGGCCAAACAAAACCCAAATATCAGAGAAGAAATACGAGGCTATAAGAGATCATGCATATAAGAGATCAAAGAAACTCAAATAACTTTCATGGATATAAGAAGATATGACTAATCATAAACTCAAAGTTCATCAGATCCCAACAAACACAACGCAAAAAGAGTTACATCATATGGATCTCAAAGAGACCATTGTATTGAGAATCAAGAGAGAGAGAGAGAGAGAGAGAGAGAGATGAAGCCATCTAGCTACTAACTACGGACCTGAAGGTCTACAAAGAACTACTCACGCATCATCGGAGAGGCACCAATGGAGGTGGTGAACCCCATCCGAGATGGTGTCTAGATTGGATCTGGTGGTTCTGGACTCTGCGGCAGCTGGATGGATATTTCGTCGACTACCCAGGGGTATTGGGAATATTTGCTTATTTATAGAGTAAATAGGCGGTCCGGGGGGCACTAGAGGTGGGCACAACCCACCAGGGCACGCCTGGGCCTCCTAGCGCACCCTGGTGGGTTACCCCCTCCTCGGGACTCCCCCCAGTTGCAACCAGGGCCCAACTTGTTCCTTCTGGTCCATAAAACCAGGACCATGGACTGCAAGACGGAGGTCATCATGGAGCCCAAAGTAGCGTCACCACCAGAGATTTGTGCAGGAGAAGACTACTTTTGTCAGGATAGCTTGTACTAGCTGTCCCCCTACAAATTAGCCCGCCATTGTTGGCTCCCTTCCCGCTCGATATTTGGGAAGAGGACCAGGGCCTCTATAAATAGGACTAGTCACCATAGTAGAGAGGAAGAGAGATCTCGAGAGATCATTAAAGATCAAGAGACACACCACAAGCTCACACGTGCAAGAGCACCTCAACCTCAGGAGGCTGTTGTCCCTTTGCATTGTTCATCATCAACCCAAGAGGCAATCCACCACCACCACACTGGAGTAGGGTATTACACCACAACGGTGGAGCAAACCAGTATAAACCCCATGTCTTTCTGTGTTGTGAGTTCGTCGAGTTCGTCCGCAAGATCTTAGCGAGCCAGAGCGTAGATCGGTAGGAGGGGAAGACTTCGCGCGCACCCCAGTGTTCGAACCTTAAGGGTTTGTCGGAGCCCCACATCCGACATTTTGCGCACTAGGTAGGGGTGCGCCGTAGCTTCCTTTCCGTCGCTTCGTCGTCTCCATGACGGACGCTCGCCGTGCTCGAGCTGAGCGTCGGGCTGCCCTCGCCACCCGCGTCGCTCAGACGTCTCCCGTCGGCGGGCCACTTCGTCATTCTCTGTCCCCCACCGCCAACGGTGCCACCGACCCGGTGGGGAACGAGCAGCAGGCGTCACGCTCACCGCGCTCCCATGGAGGCACGGGCCGCGCTCATCGCGGCGAACCAGCTCCTGTGTTACCGCCCCATCGACGACGTCTATGAGCAGTGGCTCGACCGCGTCGCCGAGCTCGTCCGTGCCGCAGGGGGCTCTCCGGCGCCATCCCGTTCTCTGCCTCCACCTCAGCCAGCCATGGGTGACGACGCTCATGGCGTGTCTCCACCGCCTCGACCCCAAGAGGGTGCCTTGGCACCAAGGCGCGCGCAACCGCGGCGTGATCCACCGCGCCAGGCGCCCGCGCGTGAAGAAATGAGCTGCCAAGAAATCCTGCGGCCGCGAGAAGCTGCACCAGCGGTCCCCGCACCACCTCGTCAGGACCGCGCGCCGCCTGCAGTGGCGCAGCACGAACCTCGCCAAGATCAAGCTCCGCAACCGAAGCGGGCCCTGGCAACCACGGCCGGCTACTGCGCCTTCACCCATGAGCTGCGTAGCGTTGCCTGGCCAGGAAAGTCCAAGCCAGATCTGCCTCCTCGGTATGACGGCACCGCCGACCCCGCGGAGTTCCTGCAGCTCTATGAGTTGAGCATCGAAGCGGCCAATGATGACGAAAAAGTCATGGCAAACTGGTTTCCCATGGCTCTCAAGGATGGGGCCCGCTCCTGGCTCCTGAACCTGCAGCACGGCTCGATCTCCTCCTGGGACGAGATGCACGACCGCTTCGTCGCCAACTTCCAGGGCACTCGTGACCGCCCACCGATCATTGGCGATCTACGCCGCATCAAGCAACAGCCAGGAGAGACCCTCCAGAAGTACATACAATGCTTCAACAACACCCGCCTCAAGATCCCCAATGTCACGAACGAAGCCCTCATCTCCGCGTTCTCAGACGGCATCCGTGACGTCAAGATGAAGGAAGAGCTGGCTATCCATGAAGAGCTTTGCACATCTCAGGAGCTGTTCAACCTGGCGAACAGGTGCGCAAGAGCTGAGGAGGGGCGCCTCTCTCTCCTTGAACTGCCAGCTGCAGGAATGGAGGAGAAGAAGGCCAAGGCCAAAGACATGAAGTGCAAAGAGGCAGTAGTGCTCGCAGCAAAACCCGACACCAAGCAAGGCAGAGATCAGCCCATGTCGTCCAAGAATGACCGACCATTCTGCGGCTTCCACAACCTGAACACCCACAACACCAGCGACTGTCAAGAGCTTAGAGCCATTCGGGAAGGATGCTTCGGTCAACGCCCCGAGTGCAATGACCGGGGCTACGGCCGCGAAGGAGGACGCGGAGGCGGACGCTAGGACGACCGTGGCCCGCTCTAGGAGTGGCGTGACCGGCCTCGTGAGGACCGCTGGTAGGACCAACCTCGCGAGGGCGCCTGGAGGGACCTGCCTCGTGAGGATCGCCCCCAAGGCAACGCCGGTCTTCCCCTGTTGCCGCCGCCAAGAAGGAACGACGACCACCACCGGGACGAGGGGGCTGGGGGCTTCTAGGAGCCACGTGCGGTCGCTTGCATCTTGGGCGGTGCCCAGGCCCCAGCCTCTCAGCGCATCTTCAAACTGTTCGCTCGCGAGGTGAACGCGGCGCTCCCCAAGCTCGAGGCCACGCGCCCGCTCAGGTGGTCCCAGTGCGCCATCACCTTCAACTCGGCTGACCAGCTCAAGTGCGTAGCCACCACTGGCACACTCCCAAGGTTGTGCTCCCCAATCATCAGCAATGTGCAATTCACCAAGACTCTCATCGACCGTGGTGCAGGGCTCAATGTCCTGTCCGTCGACACGTTCGACAACCTCCTAGTGCCCTATGAGCAGCTCCAGCCAACCAAGCCTTTCTTAGGAGTAACTGACGGTTCCACCATACCGATAGGGCAAGTCCGCCTGCCTGTCACCTTCGGGGAGCACAAGAACTACCGCACCAAGCTCATCGACTTCGACGTCGCGCACATCCGCCTGCCATACAATGCCATCCTCGGGTGTCCAGCCCTGGCCAAGTTCATGGCAGTCACTCACCACGGCTACAACGTTCTCAAGATGCCAGCAGGGGAGTCATCACGGTCTCATGTGAAGAAAGGGATGTGGTGTGCTCCCTTGAGCGTTCCTTCCAAGCCGCGGCAATCGACGACCCTGACAGCAGAAGTGAAGGCCCTCCAAAGACCATCCCCAAGAAGAAGCTGCCACTCCGCGCAGGACCCCAAGAAGATGGCGTCGTGTCAGGAACCTCTTCAGGATCAGCGCCCGCTCCAGGGGCGCCTCCCTCCACCTCATAGGAAAGCGCGCCCGGCGCCCTCCTCGGGCAGGGCTCGGGGGCTCTCTTTTGGAGAGCCTCAGACCTTGCCAATCTCACGAGGGAGGCGCTTGGGCACCACTTGGAAGCGTGCTTCACGGCACACCTTCCTCAGGAGAGCACATGGCAAGGAGTGCCCACCACCCATGAGTTCATCACCAAGACCACCCAAGAGCTATAAGACGCGAGAGCCATACATGGCGACAGCCACTCGCCGAGCACGGCTCACCATCCAGGCGAGGGTGCTGAATTGCACGTCTGCATCGACATCCCAGGGCTCAACAGGGCCGCATCTCAGGAACGCTTCTGGCCGTCACGTGCGGGCCGCTGTGAGGGTCCAACACACAGCTACGTTCACATGCCCTTCGGCTTGCCGAGCGTGGCGTCGGCCTATCAGCACAACGTGTGGCAAGTCCTGGCGGCTCAAGAGGCCAGGTTCCATGCTGTTCTAGAAGAGATGGTGACAGTCTTCAGGGAACCTCCTGAGCCCCCAGAGCCTCCCGAGGCTCGGGGTCCCGGTGGCTCATGAGCGGTCATTCCTTCGACGCGTGGCTTCAGCTGCACCAACTCTACTTCGTCTACAGAACTAGGTGACATCTTCCAAGTTCATTTAAGCTGGGAGCGCCCCTCAGGCCGCACTATTCCCGGGCCGCGTGGGTCCGTCCCTGTGGCATGTATCCCTTTTGCTTGTGTCTCTAGCTTACCTCGTTGCAGGCGCCCCTCGGGCTGCATCATCCCCGTGCCGCCCGGGCCAGACCTAGTGCCATGTATCTTCCTGTATTTATCCCAGTCGATCTGCTCTTCATGCTTAACCTGCCAACTGCTATCACCTGCTCGATCATCGCCTCCCTCGGGGCCTCTACACAGGCACGGTGCTGGTGCATGGGTTCATCCCTGCCATGATCGAGAAATCTGAGTGGTCGAGCTCTGGCTCGCGGCACGTGCCGTGAACGTCACCTCACTAGGCCCTCAGTGCCTTCACTTCATCCGGACCAACCAGCGGCAGGTAGGTGGCAGTAACGGCAAACCATGTTTCTTCTTGTGCCTGTCCACAGGGACACAGCGGGGAGGACAGCAGGCGGCACCGCGAGTTTCCTTTTCTCTCATGCAATTCTCTTGCGCGTTAAAAGGGGGGCTCCTGAGCATCGTGACTCAGGAGCTCTTACTGGCTCTCCAGCCCTCACCCCCTGGCCTTGACCACGGCATCGCGACTTGGCATACCAGTGGTGGCTGAGCTCGCTCGAGGGCCGGGACCTGAGGACGTAGAGCACTAAGAATAGCTCGGGAGAAGGAAAACTCGTACGGACTGGCCTAGCTATGTCGCGAAAGTTGGCGCACAGCCGTAGCGCAACATCAGGAATCACCGTGAAGTCAGCAAGATAAGTCTCGCCCTCGGTCGGCTAAATATTTGGTCCTAATAGTCGCTCACACCATGCTGCAACCCCGTTGCGGCCAAGTCATCTTCCTTTCTTTCCTTACCATGGCCGCTTGGGCGCTAAGGGGGACCTCCTGAGCATCGCGCCTCAGGGGCTCTTACTGGACCTCGGGCTGTGCACCTCCTGGCCTTGACCACGGCATAGCGACCTGGCATACCAGCGATGGCTGTAGCTGCCTTGCGACCGGGACCTGTCAGCGTAGAGCAACAAGCTATCGCGAGGAAAGAAAGGGGAGACCGAGCCTTAACAGGACACGCGTTCATCGAATCTTCATAACAAGAAAAATAAGTACAAAGGCATTGCAGATCCTTACATGCCCCCACGGGGTGATTCATGATTCTTTGTCGGAAACAAAAGCTGATGCTAAGGGGGATCCTATCTACATCCTCCCGTGGTAGATGCCATCATCAACAGTGGGCCACAGGAGGCCGGCGCCAACCCCATCCAGATCAGCGGCGGCGGCTAGACGCCGCAGCCCTGCTCGGGGCGCGACGAGAGCTCGGGGGGACGTAGTTGTCGTCGCTCGTCTCCGGAGTCTCGTAGACCTCAGGAGAGCTGCTGGACTCCCAAGGGCTGCTGCTGCTGGAGTGGTCGCGAGCAGAGCACGCATCAGCCTCGCGCTCCCCTCCGGAGCAGCACTCCAGGCGGCGGCCCTCGGCGTCGAAGACCTTGAAGAGAAGCATGGAGGCACCGTCGTACTCGAAGTGGATCGCGAGGGCACCCCTCGCGTGACAGACCCGTGCGATCTCGCCCCAGCCGCGAGTCATGAAGATCTTGCCAGTGGGGACCGCTTCAATCTTCGCTTTGATCGCCGGAGCGCTGCAATCGGCATGCTACAGCCAGAGGTCGAGAGGCCCCCTCGGCAGCATCACGTTGGAGAAGAACCGTGGGAAGCGGATCCAGGAGTTCGGAGGCGTCAGCGCGCACAACTCCAACTCGCGCGAGGAGTCCACGGCGTGTACGGCACGCGTTGCCGTGGCGCAGCGACCCCGGACGTGGCGTGGGTGGCGCTGCTTGTCACTTCGTCCTCCCGAGCCCATGGCTTGGGCCTACAGGGGTAGCGGGTACCCCGGTGGAGGTCGCTCGCACAAAGGCCTCGCCACCACCTGCATCGCCGCTTCGTCACAGCGATGGCTCGATCTCTTCTTCGGCGGGAGTAGCTCCGGGACATCTCGGGGGCCTTTCCCCTTCTCTTCGGCGGAGAACCTTCTGATGGGCACCATTGGAGCAAGCAGTAGAGCAAGGAGGAAGAAGCGAGCATGCGAGGAGGAGATGGGCAACGGGAGCTCCACCCCCTCCCCATTTATAGCAAGAGAAGGCCAACAGGCGTCTCCCACAATCGCAGGTAATGATGGTTTCCCTTGCATGTCGCAGGGACTTGTCAAGTCGTGCAGTCATCGGGGCAGCATGGGGAAGCGGAGACGCACACGTCCAATCAACCGCTATGCATCAACCAAGGTCGCAGGCTTTTGGGGCCTGCGGCGCTTCGAGCTTGACCCTTGGCTTCACCGCGAAGCCAAGCCCGCGCGCACCTTAGGCCCGGGGGTTACTGTCGATGTTCTGGGAATGGGGGTCCCCAGACTTGCCTGCCTGCGGCCTGCGGCATGGCTGAGCCAGCAGGCCGTACGACCCGTCTTCACCAACAAAGCATCCAAGACCCTCGCGAGGGGCCAAGCGTCATGAGGCGGACGAGGCAAGACCTCCTCTGGAGTGGCCTAGCTAGGCAGGCTCACAAGGAGCGGAGATATCAAGGCAAGGCGAACCTCACGAGGCTCTCGTGACGTGAGCCATGACGATCGGCACCAGGTGGGCGCCAGCGCGCGCAGCGTCCTTGTTTTCTCTTTGGTGCAAAGGGGGCAAGCGCAGCCGCGGAGTACCGAGGCATTAGGCAAAGGTTGCCATTCCGGTGCAACAAGACCAGGACCATGGATTGCAAGATGGAGGTCATCATGGAGCACAAAGCAGTGTCACCACCAGATCTTTGTGCAGGAGAAGACTACTTTTGTGAGGATAGCTTGTACTAGCTATGCCCCCTCTAATTAGCCCACCATTGTTGGCTCCCTTCCCGCTCGATATTTGGGCAGAGGACCAGGGCCTCTATAAATAGGACTAGCCACCATAGTGGAGAGGAAGAGAGATCTTGAGAGATCATCAGAGATCAAGAGACACACCACAAGCTCACACGCGCAAGAGCACCTCAACCTCAGGAGGTTGTTCTCCCTTTGTATTATTCATCATCAGCCCAAGAGGCAATCCACCACCACCACACTAGAGTAGGGTATTACACCACAATGGTGGCCCTAACCAGTATAAACCCCATGTCTTTCTGTGTTGTGAGTTCGTCGAGTTCGTCCGCAAGATCTGAGAGAGCTAGAGCGTAGATCGGTAGGAGGGGAAGACTTCGCGCGCACCCCAGTGTTCGAACCTTAAGGGTTTGCCAGAGCCCCACATCCGACACAATCGAGGTGGGCACAACCCACCAGGGTGCGCCTGGGCCTCCTGGTGCGCCCTGGTGGGTTGTCCCCTCCTCGGGACTCCCCCCAGGTGCAACCAGGGCCCAACTTGTTCCTTCTGGTCCATAAAAAATCTTCCTAAAGTTTCGTGGCATTTGGACTCCGTTTGATATTGATTTTTTGCGATGTAAAAAACACGAAAAAGCAGTAACTGGCACTTGGCACTATGTCAATAGGTTAGTACCAAAAAATGATATAAAATGACTATAAAATGGTTATAAAACATCCAAGATTGATAACATAACAACATGGAACAATCAAAAATTATAGATACGTTGGAGACATATCAGTGGTGTTCTCTGACTCGTTGTTGGCGGGGCGGGGCCTTGATGAAGTAGGGCCTCGCCGAAGCAGGCGAAGTCCTCCGCCTTGCTGCTGGCGGGGTGATAACCCACAAGTATAGGGGATCGCAACAGTTTTCGCGGGTAGAGTATTCAACCCAAATTTATTTATTCAACACAAGGGGAGCCAAAGAATATTCTCAAGTATTAGCAGCTGAGTTGGCAATTCAACCACACCTGGAAACTTAATATCTGCAGCAAAGTGTTTAGTAGCAAAGTAATATGATAATAGTGATAATGGTAACAAAAGGTAACAGTAGTAAAAGTAATGTTTTTGGTATTTTGTAGTGATGATAGCAATAGCGACGGAAAAGTAAATAAGCGAAGAACAATATATGGAAAGCTCGTAGGCAATGGATCAGTGATGGAGAATTATGCCGGATGAGGTTCATCATGTAACAGTCATAACCTAGGGTGACACAGAACTAGCTCCAGTTCATTGATATAATGTAGGCATGTATTCCGAATATAGTCATACGTGCTTATGGAAAAGAACTTGCATGACATCTTTTGTCCTACCCTCCCGTGGCAGCGGGGTCCTATTGGAAACTAAGGGATATTAAGTCCTCCTTTTAATAAAGTACTGGAACAAAGCATTAACACATAGTGAATACATGAACTCCTCAAACTATGGTCATCACCGGTAAATATCTCGATTATTGTCACTTCGGGGTTAACGAATCATAACACATAATAGGTGACTATAGACATGCAAGATAGGATCAAGAACACTCATATATTTATGAAAACATAATAGGTTCAGATCTGAAATCATGGCACTCGGGCCCTAGTGACAAGCATTAAGCATAGTAAAGTCATAGCAACATCAATCTCAGAACATAGTGGACACTAGGGATCAAACCCTTACAAAACTAACTTGATTACATGATAGATCCCATCCAACCCATCACCGTCCAGCAAGCCTACGATGGAATTACTCACGCACGGTGGTGAGCATCATGAAATTGGTGATGGAGGATGGTTGATGATAATGATGGAGGCGGATTCCCCTCTCCGGAGCCCCGAACGGACTCCAGATCAGCCCTCCCGCGAGGTTTTAGGGCTTGGCAGGGGCTCCGTATCGTAAAACGTGATGATTTCTTCTCTCTGATTTTTTCTCCCCGAAACTCAATATATGGAGGTGGAGTTGGAGTCGGAGAGGCAACAGGGGGCCCACGAGGTAGGGGGCTCGCCCTAGGGGGCAGGCGTGCCCCCACCCTCGTGGAGAGACGGTGGGACCCCTGGCCTTCATCTTTGGCAGGTATTTTTCTTATTTTCTGAAAAGTGGCTCCGTGAAGTTTCAGGTCATTCCGAGAACATTTGCTCCTGCACATAAATAACACCATGGTAATTCTGCTGAAAACAGCGTCAGTCCGGGTTAGTTTCATTCAAATCATGCAAGTTAGAGTCCAAAACAAGGGCAAAAGTGTTTGGAAAAGTAGATACGTTGGAGACGTATCAACTCCCCCAAGCTTAAACCTTTGCTTATCCTCAAGCAATTCAGTTGATAAACTGAAAGTGATAAAGAAAAACTTTTACAAACTCTGTTTGCTCTTGTTGTTGTAAATATGTAAAGCCAGCATTTAAGTTTTCAGCAATAAGAAATCTCATAGGTCTCAAGTTTACTCATATCAATGGCATAATCAACTAGTGAGGCATAATAATAAATCTCGGATGGCAACACTTTCTCAAAACAATCACAATATGATATAACAAGGTGGTATGTCGCTAGCCCTTTCTGAGACCGCAAAACATAAATGCAGAGCACCTTTAAAGACCAAGGACTGACTAGACATTGTAATTCATGGTAAAAGAGATCCAGTCAAGTCATACTCAATGTAAACTAACAGTAATGAATGCAAATGACAGCGGTGCTCTCCAACTGGTGCTTTTTAATAAGAGGATGATGACTCAGCATAAAAGTAAATAGATAGGCCCTTCGCAGAGGGAAGCAGGGATTTGTAGAGGTGCCAGAGCTTGGTTTTGAAACAAAGGTGAATAATATTTTGAGCGGTACACTTTCACTGTCAACATAACAACCAAGAGATGGTGATACCTTCCATGCTACACACATTATAGGCGGTTCCGAAACAGAATGGTAAAGTTTATACTCCCCCTTCCACCAACAAGCATCAATCCATGGCTTGCTCGAAACAACGAGTGCCTCCAACTAACAAGAGTCCTAGGGGGAGTTTTGTTTGCAATTATTTTGATTTAGTTTGCATAAAGCATGGGACTGGGCATCCCGGTGACCAGCCATTTATCTCGTGAGTGAGGAGTGGAGTCCACTCCTCTTGAGAATAACCCGCCTAACTTGGAAGATACGGACATCGCTAGTTGATACATGAGCTATTCGAGCATACAAAACATGATATTTATTTGAAGGTTTAGAGTTTGGCACATACAAATTTACTTGGAACGGCAGGTAGACACCGTATATAGGTAGGTATAGTGGACTCATGTGGAATAACTTTGGGGTTTAAGGGATTTGGATGCACAAGCAGTATTCCCGCTTAGTACAGGTGAAGGCTAGCAAAAGACTGGGAAGCGACTAGTTAGAGAGCAACAATAGTCATGAACATGCGTTAAAATTAATCAACACCGAATGCAAGCATGAGTAGGATATAATCCACCATGAACATAAATATCGTGAAGGCTATGTTGATTTTGTTTCTACTACATGCGTGAACATGTGCCAAGTCAAGTCACTTAAATCATTCAGAGGTCTACTCATAGCTAATCAAGCATGGCACAAGAAACTATGATCTGTAGTTGTCATTGCAAACATGTTTATTCATAATAGGCTGAATCAGAAACGATGAACTAATCATATTTACAAAAACAAAAGAGGTCGAGTTCATACCAGCTTTTCTCATCTCTGCCAGTCCATCATATATCGTCATAATTGCCTTTCCCTTGCATGACCGAACGATGTGAATAATAATAATTGTGCATGTGCATTGGACTAAGCTGGAATCTGCAGGCATTCAATAAACAGGAGAAGACAAGGCAATATGGGCTCTTTTGTCAGATCAACAATAATGCATATGAGAGCCACTTCAACAATTTAATTATGATCTTCTCCTATCGACCCCCAAAGAAAAGAAAAGAAATAAAAATATTTACATGGGAAAGCTCCCAACAAGTAAAAGAAGAACAGGAAATCTTTTTGGGTTTTCTTTTTAATTACTACTACAAGCATGGAAAGTAAATTAATTAAAAGCTACAACTAATTTTTTTGTTTTTTCTGAAGGTTTATTGAACACACAAGAAGAAAGCATAAAAAGGAAAGTAAACTAGCATGAATGATACAATGAAAAAGTATGAGCATCGACATCTAGCAATGAGTGTGTGAACCTAAATGTAATGTCGGTGGGAAATACGTACTCCCCCAAGCTTAGGCTTTTGGCCTAAGTTGGTCTATGGCCACGGCTGGCCTGGCGGATATCCATAATAGTAGTTGGGGTCGTACTGCAAGGAAGAAGAGGAAGACTCAGCTTGCCACTGGCTGACAATCATCTCCGGATCCCACTGGTAATTAGACTGTCGTGAAGGATCAATTTGTGGTTCCGGCTCTGGATCCTCAGCTGGTGCAGGGTTCCGGTAGGCATGAATAGCCTTCAACGGAACAAGGTACGTGCCTACAGGCAAATCAAACAAAGAAGGAGCAGGCAGGGTAATAGTCTCAGGATGATGTTTGTTAAAGAACAATTGATATTTAAGTTCTCCTTCCCTATTCTTAACAATAAAATCATGTGCCACCATACTTTTATAATCTAAATAAACACGAGGCAGCACTTTTTCTTCCTTCTCAGAATGCCTAATAGGTATGTTAAAATGTGCAGCTAGGCGTGAGGCATAGATGCCTCCAAAGATGGGGCCCTTGGTATGGTTCAGACTTAACCGTTTAGCAATAATGCCGCCCATACTAAAAGTGTTATCACCGTATAAACCTTGGAGCAAAATAATAATATCAGGGATACTAAGGTTTCCATAGTTTCCATGACCAATTAAGCAACGACTAGCAAATAATGCAAAGTAACATAAAACAGGAAAATGTATGCTAGTGATTCGTGCATCGGAAACCTTCCTTGTTTCCCCTACAGTGATAGTATCAATAAACCCCTCAACATCATCACGATGTGGTTCTTCTATCTTGCCCTCAAAGGGGACTAAACAAATCTGACAAAAATCATAAAGCGACATCTCCTTATGCTCATCATATAAATGAAACTCCACCTTAGGTGGTGAGTTCCTAGAATGAAAATGAAACTTTTGCACAAAGGTATTTGTGAGTAAGAGATATTGATTGCATTGCTCGTGGAGGAAAGCGGTGACGCCTGCATTATGAGCCAATTCTTGAAAATCTTCATAAATCCTGGCTGCTCTCAAGAAATCCTCGGAAGGCCATTCACACGCCCGAACCTCCGCAGTGCGAGGTAGATTATACTTAGGCTTTGGTGCCTTTTCCTTTGAGCTTTGGCTCAATGAGCCCCTCAAAAGTCTCCTCATAATTTTCTGAAAAATTCTGAAATTTTTAGTAACTTCAAAATAAAAGTAAACCAAACTCAATAATATTGATAGCAACTACTCCTATAAGTGCCTAGGGCCTATATCATGCATCAAAACTACTTTTGACCATATAAATTTGACATGCAAGCTCAAGAACAGGGTCACCTAAGCAACACAAATATGCAATGAATAAAGCACTAGAACAAAAACTAATTAGACCAATGGAGGAGTCACATACCAAGGAACAATCTCCCCAAGCAGTTTTGTGAGAGGTGCTTTGAGCAAGGAGATCGAAAATAGCAGCAAAATGAGCTAGAACTCGTGCTTGAGCTGGTTATTCGTGTTTGTGGTAGGAAGATGAAGTGTGTGGGTGCAGGAATAAGTGGAGGAGGGCCACCGTGGGCCCACGAGGCAGGGGGCGCGCCCTCCACCCTCGTGGGCGGGTGGTTGACCCCCCTAGTGTGTTCTCAGTTCCATAAATCCTCAAATATTCTAGAAAAAATCATATTTAAATTTCAGGGCATTTGGAGAACTTTTATTTTCGAGGTATTTTTCTATTGCACGGATAATCAGATAACAGAAAGAAAAATGTTTATTTTTATTTTATTTAATATAAATAATAGAAAGTAAAAGTGGGGTACAGAAGGTTGTGCCTTCTAGTTTCATCCATCTCATGATCATCAAAAGGAATCCACTAACAAGGTTGATCAAGTCTTGTTAACGAACTCATTCCGAATAACATGGAATTGGAGAAATTTCAAATAACACTGTATTACCTCAATGGGGATATGCACATCCCCAATAATAAGAATATCATATTTCTTCTTGACAGTAGGAAGAGGAAATTCAAAACCTCCAAATATAATCGCTGGAATTTTTCCAATAGAGTTGATACTATGAACTTGAGGTTGTTTCCTCAGAAAGTGTACCGTATGCTCATTACCATTAACATGAAAAGTTACATTGCCTTTAGTGCAATCAATAACAGCCCCTGCGGTATTCAAAAAGGGTCTTCCAAGAATAATAGACATACTATCGTCCTCGGGAATATCAAGAATAACAAAGTCCGTTAAAATAGTAACGTTTGCAACTACAACAGGCACATCCTCCCAAATACCGACAGGTATAGCAGTTGATTTATCAGCCATTTGCAAAGATATTTCAGTAGGTGTCAACTTATTCAAATCCAGTCTACGATATAAAGAGATAGGCATAACACTAACACCGGCTCCAAGATCACATAAAGCAGTTTTAACATAGTTTCTTTTAATAGAGCATGGTATAGTGGGTACTCCTGGATCTCAAAGTTTCTTTGGTATTCCACCCTTAAAATTATAATTAGCAAGCATGGTGGAAATTTTAGCTTCTGGTATCTTTCTTTTATTTGTAATAATATATTTCATGTACTTAGCATAATGATTGGTTTTAAGCATATCAGTTAATCGCATACACAAAAAGATAGGTCTAATCATTTCAGCAAAGCGCTCAAAATCCTCATCATCCTTTTTCTTGGATGGTTTGGGAGGAAAAGGAATGGGTTTCTGAACCCAATGTTCTCTTTCTTTACCATGTTTCCTAGCAACAAAGTCTTTCTTATCACAACGTTGATTCTTTCATTATGGGTTATCAAGATCAACAGCAGGTTCAATTTCTATGTCATTATCATTACTAGGTTGAGCATCATTATGAACATTATTATTAGCATTATCACTAGTTTCAGGTTCATTACCAGATTGAGTTTCAGCATCAGAAATAGAAATATCATTTGGATTCTCAGGTGTTTCAACAATAGGATCACTAGAAGCATGCAAAGTCCTATCATTTTTCTTTTTGTTCTTTTTAGAAGAACTAGGTGCATCTATATTATTTCTCTGAGAATCTTGCTCAATTCTCTTAGGATGGCCTTCAAGATACAAAGGTTCCTGAGTCATTTTACCACCCCTAGTCATAACTCTAACAACATTATCATTACCTTTACTATTCAATTCATTGAGCAAATCATTTTGAGCTTTAAGTACTTGTTCTACTTGAGTGGTAACCATAGAAGCATGTTTACTAATAAGTTTAAGTTCACTTTTAACATTAGCCATATAATCACCCAAGTGTTCAAGCATATTTGAATTGTATTTCAATTGTCTACCAAAATAAGCATTAAAATCTTCTTGCTTAGCCATAAATTTATCAAACTCATCTAAGCATGGGCTAGCAAACTTAGTAAATGGGATTACAACTTTATCATATCTATAGAGAGAATTTACCTTTACTACCTGTGTCGGGTTATCAAGACCATGAGTTTCTTCAATAGGTAAAGGATTAAGATTATATGTTTCTTCAACAGGCGTTAAATTAAGACCATGTATTTCTTCAATAGGAGGTAAATTCTTAACATCTTCAGCTTTAATACCCTTTTCTTTCATAGATTTCTTTGCCTCTTGCAAATCTTCAGGACTGAGAAAGAGAATACCCCTCTTCTTTGGAGTTGGTTTAGGAATAGGCTCAGGAATTGGCTCCGGAGGTGTCCAATTATTTTCATTTGTCAACATATTATTCAATAGAATTTCAGCTTCATCCGGTGTTCTTTCCCTGAAAATAGAACCAACACAACTATCCAGGTAATCTCTGGAGGCATCGATTAGTCCATTATAAAAGATATCAAGTATTTAATTTTTCTTAAGAGGATGATCAGGCAAAGCATTAAGTAATTGGAGAAGCCTCCCCCAAGCTTGTGGGAGACTCTCTTCAATTTGCACAAAATTATATATATCCCTTAAGGCAACTTGTTTCTTATGAGCAGGGAAATATTTAGCAGAGAACTAATAAATCATATCCTGGGGACTACTCACACAACCAGGATCAAGAGCATTAAACCATATCTTAGCATCACCCTTTAATGAGAACGAAAATATTTTAAGGATATAAAAGTAACAAGTTCTCTCATCTTTAGTAAAAAGGGTAGCTATATCATTTAATTTAGTAAGATGTGCCACAACAATTTCAGATTCATTACCATGAAAAGGATCAGATTCAACCAAAGTAATTATATCACGATCAATAGAGAATTCATGATCCTTATCAGTAACAAAGATAGGTGAAGGAGCAAAAGCAGGGTCAGGTTTCATTCTAGCATTTAAAGATTGCTTACTCCATTTAGCTAATAATCTTTTGAGTTCAGTTCTATTTTGGCACGCTAAAATAGCTAAAGAAGCTTCTTGATCAAAGACATAACCCTTAGGAATAACAAGTGATTCTTCATCATCACTTTCATCAGTATCATCAGATTCAATATTTTCAATCTCTCTAGCCCTAGCAAGTTGTTCATCAAGAAAATCACTAAGTGGCATAGTAGTATTAGGCATAGAGGTAGTTTCATCATAAGTATCATGCATAGCAGAAGTGGCATCATCAATAACATGCGACATATCAGAACGAATAGCAGAAGCAGGTGTAGGTGTCGCAAGCTTACTCAAAACAGAAGGTGAATCAAGTGCAGAGCTAGATGACAGTTCCTTGCCTCCCCTCGTAGTTGAGGGATAGATCTTGGTTTTTGGATCTCTCAAGTTCTTCATAATGATAAGCAGATATATATCCCAAGTGACTCAAAGAATAGAGCTATGCTCCCGGGCAATGGCGCCAGAAAATAGTCTTGATAACCCACAAGTATAGGGGATCGCAACAGTTTTCGAGTGTAACACCCCGAGAATCACCCTACAGTTATCTCCTGCCTAATGATTCCATGTCATCATAATCAAGTTGCTAAACCTCACTTTGATCCTAACCGAGTTCAAATTCAAAGTTTAAAATAAAGTCAAAATAATATTTCTTCAAATAGAAAAAGAAAATGTTCGCAATGTTGCAAATAATCACTTAGTATTTTTCAGGGAGAAACGAGCATTTAATGAAATGTTAAGTGCCCTAAAACAATTGAAAACAGGGACCAAATCAATATTTTAAGTGCCTTTTTAAATTATAAAAATTTCCAAACTTTTTCAAATAGCCCCCAAGCGTTTGCGAAAGTGTATAAATTTGCAAAGTAAATTATGGGCCAAGATTCATATATTGATAAAACTAGTTTACTATTAAACTTAAGTCAAAACAAAAATAAATAAAAAAGAGAAAATGACACAAATATAGAAGGGAAAGGAAGCAACAGACCTAATCTACTAGGCCACTTGGCCCATCTAACAAAAACCGGCCTAGCCACCCCCTTGTCCCCTTCCTCTCGCTACAGGAGACAGGGGAGGGGGCGTGGCGGCCATCCGCTGGCCATGGCTGTGCGTGGCGGCCATCCCGCTCCCTCCTGGCGCCTAGAAGACCCGCTCGCCCTCTCTCGAACCCTAGTTCGCCCCCTTGCCTCTCCCGCTACTCCCCTCTCTCGCCCCTCTTCTCGATCTGGAGGGAACCGAGCACGTCGTCACCGCGGCTGACGACCTCCCCGGCACTTGAGAATACGTCCAGGGGGATCCATCATCATCTTCTTCTTCACCCATGACAAAGGGATCGAGCTAGAGGCCCCGTTCGCCCGCCATCGCAGTCGTCTTCCTCGCGTACACCACCGTCCGTCAGCAGATGCCGCTGCTCCGGGCCATCTCCGACCTCTCAGACCTCGCCCACGGCCTCAACGTGAGCCCCTTTATCGATTCCCTCGTTTTCCCCTTTCGATTTGTACCGTTTGCCGCCGGTCCCGAGCTCGTCCGTGGTCGCCGTGGCTGCAGCTTCGCCCGGCTGTGCTCGCGTCGTGCGCCTACTGCGCCCTGTCCGAGCCAGCGCGCGTGCTCGGCCACCCCCTACGCGTTCCTGGCCGCGAGTGCCCACGCCCATCTGCCCGTGCCCCTGCGCCTGCCACCGCTGCCTTCGCCCTGCTGCCGCTACGCTGTTGTCGCTCCTGCCGCTGGCTAGTGCTGCTAGCTGCACTGCTACTCTTGCATATTGCTGCTGCTTTTGCCTACTACTACTAATATTACTCTTGTGTACTGCTGCGTTGGCCGCTATTGCCCTGCTACGCATCTAGCCGCTGGCCGCTGGCCGCCAGCCGCCAGCCGCGGGCCTCGCTGGACAACACGTCCATGCACTCCAGCGATGGCCTTGGGCCACTTCACGTCAGGGTCGGCTCTCTGTTTAACTTAGGAGCTAATCCCCAATTAGAACAAGCCTCTTTGTTAGTTTATATATATATATTAGGTTTAGTTTTACTTGTACCCCTTTGACATGTGGGACCACCCCTGTTATATATTGTTTAATTAAATATTTCACAATGACATGTGGACGCCCCCACAGGCACTATAGCGGTCAACCAAGTCAACTTTGAATGTTGACCTGATGACTCAGCTCACCCAGGCCCCACTTGCCATATAGTAGACAAGGAGACCCCTGGTTACACTCAACAATTTTTTTGTTTTAAATTCGAATTAAAAGAATTCCAAAATACTATTAAAACTTCAGAAAATCATAGTAAAATAACCGTAAGTCAGATGAAAATAATTTATATATGAAAGTTGTTCAAAAAAGTATGATGAACCCGAACATGCCATCCGTTCATCTGTCACGTGCCTCTAGCATAGTGAACATGGATTCATCCCCTTTGATTCATCTGTCCGAAAAATGCCAAATGTTGGGAAAACATTTCCGGATGTTTTCTCTCTTCGTCCGTATCACCTAGCACTGCGTTGGATCACCCCTAGCACCGTGTTTTGTGATGGTATGCTTTTATGATACTTTGTTTGATTTACATTTATTGTTTTCCCCCCTCTTCTCTCCGGTAGACTTCCAGACTGGCGTCGATGCTACCCTTGTGATCGACTACGTCACCTACGACCGTTCCTTTGGAGCAGAGCTTCGAGGCAAGCCCCCCCTTGATCAACCCGATATCGCCTATTCCTTCTCTCTACTGCTTGCATTAGAGTAGTGTAGCATGTTACTGCTTTCCGTTAATCCTATTCTGATGCATAGCCTATCTTTGCTACTACTGTTGTTACCTTTACCTGTAATCCTAAATGCTTAGTATAGGATGCTAGTTTATCATCAGTGGCTCTATATTCTTGTCCGTCTGCCATGCTATACTATCGGGCCATGATCACTCGAGAGGTGATCACGGGTTTTTACTTTATACTTTATACATGATACATGTAATGACTAAAGACGGGTCGGCTCGTTGAGTACCCGCAAGTGATTCTGATGTGGGGGCTGAAGGGCAGGTGGCTCCATCCAGGTAGTGGTGGGCCTGAGTTCCCGACGGCCCCCGACTGTTACTTTGAGGCGGAGCAACAGGGAAGGTTGAGACCACCTAGGAGAGAGGTGGGCCTGGCCCTGGTCGGCGTCCGCGGTTATTTCTAAATAACACGCTTAATGAGATCTTGGTATTTGATCTGAGTCTGGCCACTGGCCTATACGCACTAACCAACTACGCGAGAATAGTTATGGGCACTGGACGTCGTGGTATCAGCCGAAGCCTTCATGACATCAGCGACTGAGCGGCGCGCGCCGGGTTGGACCGCGTAACGCAACTTCCTTTGTAATGGAGGTTGCTAGGTATGCTCTCCGGCCGCCCACGCAACATGCAGGTGTGCAATGGGCGATGGGCCCAGACCCCTGCGCGCATAGTATTTAGACCGGCGTGCTGACCTCTCTATTGTGCCTAGGTAGGGCTGCAACGTGTTGATCTTCCGAGGCCGGGCATGACCCAGGAAAGTGTTTCCGAACAAAGGGGATCGAGCGTGTTGGGAAATGTGGTGCACCCCTGCAGGGAAGTTAATCTATTCGAATAGCCATGATCTTCGGTAACAGGACGACTTGGAGTTGTACCTTGACCTTATGACAACTAGAACCGGATACTTCATAAAACACACCCTTCCAAGTGCTAGATACAACCGGTGATCGCTCTCTCATAGGGAGACGAGGGGAGGATCATAAAACACACCCTTCCAAGTGCCAGATACAACCGGATACTTCATAAAACACACCCTTCCAAGTGCCAGATACAAGTGCTATGCGATGTTACTTGGTGAACTTACCTTCTACTCTCTTCTTCTGCTGCAAGATGCAGGTTACCAGAAGCGTAGTCTTCGACAGGACTAGCTATCCCCCTCTTATTCTGGCATTTTGCAGTTCAGTCCACATATATGTTACCCCTTTTCCATTTGATACCAATGCATACATATGTAGTGTAGTTCCTTGCTTGCGAGTACTTTGGATGAGTACTCACGGTTGCTTTGCTCCCCCCTTTCCCCCTTTCCTATACCCGATTGCTGCGACCAGACGTTGGAGTCCAGGAGCCAGACGCCACTGTCGATGACGACTACTACTACTCGGGAGGTGTCTACTACTACGTGCAGGCCGCTGGCGACGATCAGGAGTAGTTTAGGAGGATCCCAGGCAGGAGGCCTGCGCCTCTTTCGATCTGTATCTCAGTTTGTGCTAGCCTTCTTAAGGCAAACTTGTTTAACTTATGTTTGTACTCAGATATTGTTGCTTCCACTGACTCGTCTATGATCGAGCTCTTGTATTCGAGCCCTGGAGGCCCCTGGCTTGTAATATAAAGCTTGTATTATTTTATTTGTGTCTAGAGTTGTGTTGTGATATCTTCCCGTGAGTCCCTGATCTTGAACGTACACGTTTGCGTGTATGATTAGTGTACGGTTAAATCGGGGGCGTCACATCGAGGGTAGAGTATTCAACCCAAATTTATTGATTCGACACAAGGGGAGCCAAAGAATACTCTCAAGTATTAGTAGCTGAGTTGTCAATTCAACCACACCTGGAAACTTAATATCTGCAGCAAAGTGTTTAGTAGCAAAGTAATATGATAGTAGTGATAACGGTAATAAGAGGTAACGGTAGTAGAAGTAATATTTTTGGTATTTTGTAGTGATGATAGCAATAGCAACGGAAAAGTAAATAAGCGAAGAACAATATATGGAAAGCTCGTAGGCAATGGATCGGTGATGGAGAATTATGCCGGATGCGGTTCATCATGTAACAGTCATAACCTAGGGTGACACAGAACTAGCTCCAGTTCATTGATATAATGTAGGCATGTATTCCGAATATAGTCATACGTGCTTATGGAAAAGAACTTGCATGACATCTTTTGTCCTACCCTCCCGTGGCAGTGGGGTCCTATTGGAAACTAAGGGATATTAAGGCCTCCTTTTAATAGAGTACCGGAACAAATCATTAACACATGGTGAATACATGAACACCTCAAACTACGGTCATTACCGGTAAGTATCCCGATTATTGTCACTTCGGGGTTAACGGATCATAACACATAATAGGTGACTATAGACTTGCAAGATAGGATCAAGAACACTCATATATTGATGAAAACATAATAGGTTCAGATCTGAAATCATGGCACTCGGGCCCTAGTGACAAGCATTAAGCATAGCAAAGTCATAGCAACATCAATCTCACAACATAGTGGACACTAGGGATCAAACCCTGACAAAACTAACTTGATTACATCGTAGATCCCGTCCAACCCATCACCGTCCAGCAAGCCTATGATGGAATTACTCACGCGCGGCGGTGAGCATCATGAAATTGGTGATGGAGGATGGTTGATGATGACGATGGCGACGGATTCCCCTCTCCGGAGCCCCGAACGGACTCCAGATCAGCCCTCCCGAGAGGTTTTAGGGCTTGGCGGCGGCTCCGTATCGTAAAACGCGATGATTTCTTCTCTCTGATTTTTTTCTCCCCGAAACTCAATATATGGAGGTGGAGTTGGAGTCGGAGAGGCAACAGGGGCCCACAAGGTAGGGGGCGCGCCCTAGGGGGGCAGGCGCACCCCCCACCCTTGTGGAGAGACGGTGGGCCCCCTGGCCTTCATCTTTGGTAGGTACTTTTCTTATTTTCTGAAAAGTGGCTCCGTGAAGTTTCAGGTCATTCCGAGAACGTTTGCTCCTGCACATAAATAACACCATGGTAATTCTGCTGAAAGCAGCGTCAGTCTGGGTTAGTTTCATTCAAATCATGCAAGTTAGAGTCCAAAACAAGGGCAAAAGTGTTTGGAAAAGTAGATACGTTGGAAATGTATCACGGGGCGGGGCCTCGACGGAGCCGACATTGTCCTCTGCCTCATCGTCGGTCTCGCCATACAACACTTCGTCGGCTTCATCACCCTCTTTGTAGGCGGCCGCAAAATCAGCCACCCACATGCGGTACCGCCAGTGCGCGTGGCGGCTCTCGCGGGCGGAGTGGTACGACTCAAGTAGCGCCTCCTGCTCCGCCCGCTCCGTGGCAATCATCTCCTACACCTGCAGGTGCTCTTGGAGAATATGGTGGTTGTAGGCGGCGTCAGCCTGTGCCTCCCGGAACTGCTCCTCACGCTTCTGCCTCACCATGTCCATGTATTGGGCAGGGTCCTCGCCGATGGTCATGGTGCAATGCACTGGCGAGGATGACATGGAGGAGGGGATTGGCGCTTGATCATCGACTACCACGTTCTCCATTGGGACGTCGCCGTCCTCCGGCTGCCTGCTGGTCAGCCAATCGGCAGCAATGGCTACCATATCCTTCTTGTCCGTCGTCCACCCTTCCTGAAGAGCGTAGGAGCGCGAGGAAGCCGTGGTGGCAGTGGTGTGGACAGGAGAAATAGAATGGGGGCGGATGACTGCGGCTATGGCCGGCGCATCAGTTTATATAGCAATTGTGGGCGGCGGAGGGACAGATGGGTGGCACCCGAGTAGCCGCCTCGGCAACTACGTATCATTAATGTGGGCAGCAGACGGACGGACAGACGACACTTGTGTCGTTTGAATGCACAACAATCACCTGCACCGAGAAGCAGCGTGGGTGGGGCAGACCGTTTCAGTCAGAAAGCGCGCGCGGGCGAGGGAGGTGGTCTGGGTGGGTTAGGGCAGTCATACTCGTGCTTGGCAGTGGGTCGATCCAGCAGCCGTACATGTTGGCTCGCTAGCGGGCTTGCTGAGCTGAGCAACGAGAATCAGACGATCAACATGGCTTCTAACCAGGAGTCGGCGCCACCGCCCAAGCCAGTTCATGCCATGTTCACCATAGAGTAGGTGCGGCCGCACTTCGATGCCCTAATGGAGGAAGAGCTACCAGCACAGGAGGACCTGTGTTGCAACCTCCGTCTCCTCAACGAGCACCGGCTGGCGGAAGGACGAATCACCGACGAACAAGCGAACGACAATGTCATCGCGGACATGTGGCACTATGATCCTGGCTTCCTGAATGAGCAGTGGGTGCTATATCAGACCATCCGTAGGGCCCGCGAGTCCCTCTCCATTTCCCTTTGAGTTGTTGCGCTCGCCGTGGCGCCACCGTCTCGCGTTGTCAACATGGTCAACGAACATGTAGAATCAGGAGATGACTTTACTTGGAGAGGATGACAGCAGGAACCCACCAGGGCCATAGCCGCACATACGAAGTGCCTCTTATTATATACAACTACAATTTTTTTTGCTTCCTCCTGGTTCTTGACATCATGGTCCCACACCATTGTTAACCTATATAGTCAATAAACAAGAGAATTGCACAAGGAGCGGCCGACAGCTGGGACCCAACAGCTCAAGCAGTATTTGTTTTTTGAGGTGTGAGTAGAGTTTTTCTTGAGCGATTTTTTTGTTGTTGTTCAAAGGAGCAGGGTATCAACTGGGCGGGTTGTGGCCCTTATGGCGCAGGCTATTCTTTTAAGTGGACCAAATATCCAACCCATATATTAATTTTTCAATGCGAAAATGGCTAGCCCAGCTATACTTTTCTTGCGGAATACTCAACCCAGGTCAACTTGTTATTCTCCGCCCCGCATTGGACTTGCCAAGAAAATGGGCTTTAAGAAATAATAAATGGGCTATAATTAAAAAAATTGGCTGTAAATATAAAAATGCACCAAACAGGTAATATTTTTAATTTCATTACTTGTTGCGCGCGCAAAATTCTGTTAGATTTTTACCTAATACAAATTTATTTTGAAATTATATTTAATCTGACTCGAAATTTTGGGTTAAAAAATATTTCAGATCCCATCAAAACGTGGGAAATTTTGTTGAATTTTTTTTGAGCGGTTGGATGAAATTATTAACCATTGTCCTGGCTAGAAAATGGGTTGTAATTTTAACAAACAGTAAATGGGCTGAGTAAATCCCATTAGAATTAAAAAAATGGGATCTACATTATAACAAATCGCAAATGGGCTATATGTTCTTTGCCACAGATGTGATGGTCACTTGTGGGCCTACTAAGTTGACTCGCAAGCAAGGCTTTGTCAACTTGTAGTCAACACACGATTCTAGTAGCAGTGGCCATTGGATGTCTATCTAACGGCTGTGGTGCTTCTTCAATCTTGGGTATTCATACTTCAGATGCCCAAACCACCGCTAGTGGTACCGCCCACTATGGCCTCCCGTGGCCGGTTGTGCTACCGCGCAGGACTCACCGGCCCACCCTACTTCCATCGCCATCCAGGCCATTCCTCTACTCACCAACACCTCCTGTTATTTTCCAGCGATGGCAGCCTCGCACCGCAGCCGAACTAGTAAACCCTCATACTCCCCTCCACGTGGGCATCCACTGTTGTGCCTTTGCCTGCTCCGGGTCATTCCCTTCCTATGCCTCGCCATCGTCCATCGCGTTAGTTCTCTCGGCGTGGCGTGGTCAACTTTGTCAACAAATGATAGCCATCAGAAGAGGCATGTACATGGAGTGGCTAACAATAGGGACCCACATGGCCCATGGCTGCATGTGAGCAAGTCCCTCCTTATTATGCGAAAACAAATGATTTCTCCCCCTGACAGGTTTGAGCCACCAGCTACATCCCCGCACGCAGGGAAGTGTTTCCTTTATGATGCGGAAAAAGAGTTACCCCTCCCTGAAAGATGGGGCCCACTAGCTTTATTATCATCCATTTTGCGAAAATATAGATTGTACCAAAGATGCTAACTCAGAAAAATCAGAAAACATCTTTCGCAAGGAAGTGCCACCTTATTACTAGCAAAAAAATGATTCCCCCTGCTAGCTGGGACCCACCAGATTTGGAGGCTGACTTGTGGGTCAACTAAGTTGAAGTGTACGGGCTTTGTCAATGAACGACAACCATCGGAAGTGGACTTCAGGCTGTGAGGATGATAGCTGGACCCACCAGCTACAACTTTGAACACAAGGAAGTGCCTCCTTATTACTCACAAAATAAAAATGAATCCTCCCCCTGACAGCTTGGACCTACCATCAATAACTTCGCACGCAAGGAAGTGCATCCTTATCCTCCTGGACTGCTGGGACCCACCCGGTCGATGCTTACGTAGCATTGTCGCAAACGTGGACGTATATACTAGTCGATCGGTCTCTTTGCAACGATGAACCATGGCCGAGCAAGCAGTGGCATGTGTAGTAGTAGAGCCCCGATGTAGTATTTCAGGCAGTCCCTTCTAAACCATGTACACGAACATACAACCACATGCCAAAAAATATGGCCGCATACATACATACGGGCGGGGTCTCGAATGCCTACTCCCGCATACGTATGGCAGGGCTCGTGTACATGGAGAGGAAATGGACGGCAGCAACGGTGTCTTGTTCATCCGGCAGCCAACCGGCTGGGTTGGAACGGAAAAACTGCGTCCTACTCATCGGGAGGCAACAGACTGGGTCAGAATGCATCCTATTCAACGGGAGCCAACCGGTTTGGACGGAACAGCCGAAACATCGTCTAGCGCACTGCAGTACGGAGAAAACGGCCTTCTATTCGACCGACTACGGTCGAAACGGGGGTCCTATTGATCGGGAGGGGTGTGGCGTACCACGAAACGGTGGAAACAGACTTGTGTTGGAGCGCTAAGTAGTAACTACTAATCTTGAGAAGTTTTCTTAACAAAAATTGTGACCCAAATTTTTTCAGAAAATAGTACACAAGTATGATGAACCTCTTTGGAAGGAGGTCTTCGAGGCGGAGGTCCTCGGAGGCATCTTCTAGTAGCAGCTCCGTTTGTCGGTCTTATGTTGAACCAAGTGCAAATTCTATACGGGATGCCGCCACAAAATCATGTTTATGGTTGTGTAATGATTTCATGGTCTTGGTAGGTATTAAGGAAGAATTTGATCAATATATTCACATTGCCGAGCTCAGTCCCTACATCGAAGATAAGTGAAACCAACACCTCAGCCTCACTGAATCATTTACCAAAGAATTTAAATTCCATCCTCGTGAGTCCAGAGTATCATTTAAACTGCATGACAATTCATTTACTATACCTCTGGAGAACTTTTCTAATCACTACAAGATTCCATTTTGGGGTTCATTGGATGAACCACCAAGGTCGGAGTTTGAGATATTCTTGACTAGCCTTTGCTATGGTGAGACTAGAGGAGTGACGCAAGGTAGAATAAAGTGCATTCATTTTTCCTCAATTCCATACTTTGCACTATTTAATGGAAAATGCTTTGTAGGTAAACAAGATTGTAGTACACTTTATGCTCTTGACACGAGCCTCATACGCACCGCGCTCACCAGTGATAAAAGCTATAACCTTGGAGTGATTGTTGCACGCAGGTTGCAACACAACGCTAGTAGTGTATATTTTTATGGTGGGATTTATGCCACGCGTTTAGTGAGGGAGTTGGGTGTTTCACCATGGCCTTATGACCCTATTTTACCCACACAGTATTTAGAATTTGATGCCATGAAATGCCATAGGTTCCTTACCAGTGAACCCATAATTATACATATAACATGTTGCTTAATAAAAAGTCCATTGTGGACACCTTTTGCCCTGCACCTGCTCTCTTTGATGTTCACAGCAAGGGAAGATATTATGTTCTTGAGAGCGAGGCCCGAGCACATAACGCGAAGGTTGTGGCTGATCGGCAGGCTGAGGCGGCTGCACCTAGAGCATCCGTGAGCTATCATTCTGACCACTACGCAGGCTACCGACGGTGATTACCAAGTTAGGCCAAAAGCCTAAGCTTGGGGGAGTACGAATTTCCATCAAAATTACATTCATGTTCACACATTTCATTCTAGTTGTTAGTGTCCACACTTTTTCATTGTATTATTGATACGTCTCCGTCGTATCTACTTTTCCAAACACTTTTGCCCTTGTTTTGGACTCTAACTTGTATGATTTGAATGGAACTAACCCAGACTGGCGCTGTTTACAGCAGAATTGCCATGATGTTTTTTTATGTGCAGAAAACAAATATTCTCGGAATGACCTGAAACTCCACGGAACATCTTAGAAAAAATAATAAAAAATCCTCGCCAAAGATGAAGACCAGGGGGCCCACACCCTGTTCACGAGGGTGGGGGCGCCCCCTAGGGCGCGCCCCCTACCTCTTGGGCCCCCTGGATGCCGTCCGACGCCAACTCCAACTCTATATATTTGCTTTCGGAGAGAAAAAAATAAAGAAGAAGAAATCATCGCGTTTTACGATATGGAGCCGCCGCCAAGCCCTAAAACCTCTCGGGAGGGCTGGTCTGGAGTCCGTTCGGGGCTCCGGAGAGGGGGATTCGTCGTTGTCGTCATCATCAACCATCCTCCATCACCAATTTCATGATGCTCACCGCCGTGCGTGAGTAATTCCATCGTAGGCTTGCTAGACGGTGATGGGTTGGATGAGATTTATCATGTAATCGAGTTAGTTTTGTTAGGGTTTGATCCCTAGTATCCATTATGTTCTGAGATTGATGTTGCTATGACTTTGCTATGCTTAATGCTTGTCACTAGGGCCCGAGTGCCATGATTTCAGATCTGAACCTATTATGTTTTCATGAATATATGTGAGTTCTTGATCCTATCTTGCAAGTCTATAGTCACCTACTATGTGTTATGATCCGGCAACCCCGAAGTGACAATAATCGGGACCACTCCCGGTGACGACCATAGTTTAAGGAGTTCATGTAGTCACTATGTGCTAATGCTTTGTTCCGGTTCTCTATTAAAAGGAGGCCTTAATATCCCTTAGTTTCCAATAGGACCCCGCTGCCACGGGAGGGTAGGACAAAATATGTGATGCAAGTTCTTTTCCAAAAGCATGTATGACTATATACGGAATACATGCCTACATTACATTGATGAATTGGAGCTAGTACTGTGTCACCCTATGTTATGATTGTTACATGATGAACCGCATCCGGCATAATTATCCATCACTGATCCGGTGCCTACAAGTTTTCCATATACTGGTTTGCGCTTATTTACTTTCCCGCTGCTACTGTTACAATCACTACAAAATACCAAAAACATTACTTTTGCTGTCCTTACTTTTGTTGCTGCTACCACCACTATCACATTATTGTGCTACTAAACACTTTGCTGCAGATACTAAGTTTCCAAGTGTGGTTGAATTGAGAACCCAGCTGCTAATACTTGAGAATATTCTTTGGCTCCCCTTGTGTCGAATCATTAAATTTGGGTTGAATACTCTACCCTCGAAAGCTGTTGCGATCCCCTATACTTGTGGGTTATCAAGACCAATTTCTGGCGCCGTTGCCGGGGAGCATAGCTCTATTCTCTGAGTCACTTGGGATTTATATCTGCTGGACACTATGAAGAACTTGAGAGATCCAAAAACCAAGATCTTGAAGGAAATATGCCCTAGAGGCAATAATAAAGTTATTATTCATTTCCTTATTTCATGATAAATGTTTATTATTCATGCTAGAATTGTATTAACCGGAAACATAATACTTGTGTGAATACATAGACAAACTAAACGTCACTAGTATGCCTTTACTTGACTAGCTAGTTGATCAAAGATGGTTATGTTTCCTAACCATAGACATGTGTTGTCATTTGATTAATGGGATCACATCATTAGGAGAATGATGTGATTGACATGACCCATTCCATTAGCTTAGCACCCAATCATTTAGTATGTTGCTATTGCTTTCTTCATGACTTATACATGTTCCTATGACTATGAGATTATGCAACTCCCGTTTGCCGAAGAAACACTTTGTGTGCTACCAGACGTCACAACGTAACTGGTGATTATAAAGGAGCTCTACAGGTGTCTCCAAAGGTACATGTTGGGTTGGTGTATTTCGAGATTAGGATTTGTCACTCCGATTGTCGGAGAGGTATCTCTGGGCCCTCTCGGTAATGCACATCACTTAAGCCTTGCAAGCATTGCAACTAATGAGTTAGTTGCGAGATGATGTATTACGGAACGGGTAAAGAGACTTGCCGGTAACGAGATTGAACTAGGTATTGAGATACCGATGATCGAATCTTGGGCAAGTAACATACCGATGACAAAGGGAACAACGTATGTTGTTATGCGGTCTGACCAATAATGATCTTCGTAGAATATGTGGGAGCCAATATGAGCATCTAGGTTCCGCTATTGGTTATTGACTGGAGACGTGTCTTGGTCATGTCTACATTGTTCTCGAACCCGTAGGGTCCGCATGCTTAAGGTTTCGATGACAGTTATATTATGAGTTTATGAGTTTTGATGTACCAAAGGAGTTCGGAGTCCCGTATGAGATCGGGGACATGACGAGAAGTCTCGAAATGGTCGAGACATAAAGATCGATATATTGGACGACTATATTCGGACATCGGAAAGGTTCCGAGTGGTTCGGGTATTTTTCGGAGTACCGGAGAGTTACGGGAATACGGGGGAAGAAGTATATGGGCCTTATTGGGCTTTAGGGGAGAGGGAGAGGCAGGCCGTGCGCCCCCCCATTGACTAGTCCAAATTGGACTAGGGGGAGGTGTGGCGCCCCCTCCTTCCTTCTCTTCCCTCTTCCCCTTCCTTGTCTCCTACTCCTACTACTTGGAAGGACTCCTAGTTGTACAAGGAAAGGGGGAATCCTACTCCTGGTGGGAGTAGGACTCCCCTAGGGCGCGCCATAGAGAGGGCCGGCCCTCCCCTCCTCCACTCCTTTATATACGGGGGCAGGGGGCACCCCATAGACACACAAGTTGATCTTCGTGATCGTTCTCTTAGCCGTGTGCGGTGCCCCCCTCCACCATACTCCTCGATAATATTGTAGCGATGCTTAGGCGAAGCCCTGCGACGGTAGAACATCAAGATCGTCACCACGCCGTCGTGTTGACGGAACTCTTCCCCAACACTTTGCTGGATCGGAGTCCGGGGATCGTCATCGAGCTGAACGTGTGCTAGAACTCGGAGGTGTCGTAGTTTTGGTGCTTGATCGGTCGGGTCGCAAAGACGTACGACTACATCAACCGCGTTGTCATAGCGCTTCCGCTTTCGGTCTACGAGGGTACGTAGACAACACTCTCCCCTCTCGTTGCTATGCATCACCATGATCTTGTGTGTGCGTAGGAAATTTTTGAAATTACTACGTTCCCCAACAGATCTATCCCTCAACTACGAGGGGAGGTAAGGAACTGCCATCTAGCTCTGTACTTGATTCACCTTTTGTTATGAGTAAGCTAGCGACACCTAAACCTGCTTCTTCTATTCGTTCCGATATGTCGCATGTTATTGATGATGCCACTTCTGCTATGCATGATGCTTATGATGAAACTGCTTCTATGCCTGATACTACTATGCCCCTTGGTGAATTTCTTGATCAACAAATTGCTAGGGCTAGAGAAAAAGAAATTATTGAATCTGAATATGATGATGATAGTGATGATGAAAATATGCCTGTTATTCCTGAGGGCTATCTTTTTGATATGGAATCTTCTGCCGCTATTTTCGCTTGCAAAGATAGATATGAGCTTAAGAGGTTATTAGTTAAATGGAACAAAGAATCACTTAGAGATAAAATGAAACCCGACCCTGCTTTTGCTACTTCACCTATATGTGTTCCTGATAAGGATTATGAATTCTCTGTTGATCCTGATATAATTACTTTGGTCGAATCTGATCCGTTTTATGGCTATGAATCTGAAACTGTTGTGGCACATCTTACTAAGTTAAATGATATAGCTGCCCTGTTCACTAATGATGAGAGATCGCGTTACTTCTATATACTCAAAATATTTCCGTTCTCATTAAAGGGTGATGCTAAGATATGGTTTAATTCTCTTGATCCTGGTTGTGTGCGTAGTCCCCAGGATATGATTTATTACTTCTCTGCTAAATATTTCCCTGCTCATAAGAAACAAGCTGCTTTGAGGGAAATATACAACTTCGTGCAAACTAAAGGAGAGAGTCTCCCACAAGCTTGGGGGAGGCTTCTCAAGTTACTTAATGCTTTGCCTGATCATCCTCTTAAGAAACCTGAAATACTTGATATCTTTTATAATGGACTAACCGATGCTTCCAGAGATTACCTGGATAGTTGTGCTGGTTCTCTTTTCGGGGAAAGAACACCGGATGAAGCAGAAATTCTATTGAATAATATGTTGACAAATTAAAATAATTGGGCACCTCCTGAGCCAGCTCCTGCTTCAATTACTGAGTCTATTCCTAAACCAACTCCGAAGAAGAGAGGTGTTCTATTCCTCAGTCCTGAAGATATGCAAGAGGCAAAGAAATCTATGAAAGAGAAAGGTATTAAAGCTGAAGACGTTAAGAATTTACCTCCTATTGAAGAAATACATGGTCTTAATATACCGCCTGTTGAAGAAACATATGATCTCAATTCTTTATTTACTGAAGAACCTCCTGATCCCGATATCCCGACACAGGTAGTAAAGGTAAATTCACTCTATAGATATGATAAAGCTGAAGTCCCTCCTACTAAAATTGCTAGTCAGTTCTTGGATGAGTTTGATAACTTTATGTTTAAGCAAGACGACTTCAATGCTTATTTTGGTAGACAACTAAAAGAAAATGCTTGTATGATTAGACGCTTGGGTGATTATATGGCTAATATTAAAGGTGAACTTAAACTTGTTAGCAAACATGCTTCTATGGTTACCACTCAAGTAGAACAAGTACTTAAGGCTCAAAAAGATGTGCTTGATGAAATGAATAGTGAGAAAAATGATTATGCTATTAGAGTGGCTACTAGAACTGGTAGAATGACTCAGGAACCTTTGTATCCTGAAGGCCACCCTAAGAGAATCGAGCAAGATTCTCAAAGAAATAATATTGATGTTCCTAGTTCTTCTAAAAAGAAGAAGAAGAAAAATGATAGAACTATGCAAACTTCTAGTGAACCTATTGCTGAACCACCTGATAATCCAAATATGTCTGATGCTAAAACACAATCTGGTAATGAACATGAACCTAGTGAAAATATTAAAGATGATGTTCATGATGATGCTCGACCTAGTAATGACAATGATGTAGAAATTGAACCTGCTGTTGATCTTGATAACCCACAATCAAAGAATTAACATTATGATAAAAGAGACTTTGTTGCTAGGAAACATGGTAAAGAAAGGGAACCTTGGGTTCAGAAACCCATGCCTTTTCCTCCGAAACCATCCAAGAAAAAGGATGATGAGGATTTTGAGCGCTTTGCTGAAATGATTAGGCCTATCTTTTTGCGTATGCGGTTAACTGATGTGCTCAAAACAAATCCTTATGCTAAATATATGAAGGATATCATTACTAATAAAAGAAAGATACCGGAAGCTGAGATTTCCACCATGCTTGCTAACTATACTTTTAAGGGGGGATACCAAAGAAACTTGGAGACCCCAGAGTACCTACTATACCTTGCTCCATTAAAAGAAATTATATTAAAACTGCTTTATGTGATCTTGGAGACGGTGTTAGTGTTATGCCTCTCTCTTTATATCGTAGACTTGAGTTGAACAAGCTGAAACCTACTAAAATATCTTTGCAAATGGCTGATAAATCAACTGCTATACATGTCGGTATCTGTGAGGATGTGCCTGCTGTGGTTGCAAACGTTACTATTTTAACGGACTTTGTTATTGTTGATATTCCCAAGAATGATAGTATGTCTATTATTCTTGGAAGACCTTTTCTTAATACTGCAGGAGCTGTTATTGATTGCAACAAAGGCAATGTCACTTTTCATGTTAATGGTAATGAGCGTACGGTACACTTTCCGAGGAAACAACCTCAAGTTCATAGTATCAACTCCATTGGAAAAATTCCATCGATTATAATTCAAGGTTTTGAATTTCTCTTTCTACTGTCAAAAAGAATATACTTATTATTGGGGATGTGCATATCCCCATTGAGGTAACTTAGTATTATTCGAAATTTCTCCGGTTTCATGATTATTGGAATGAGTTTGTTAACAAGACTTGATCAACTTTGTTAGTGGATTCTTTTTGATGAGCATGAGATGGATGAAACTAGAAGCACAATCTTCTGTACCCCACTTTTACTTTCTGTTATTCATATTAAATAAAGTAAAAATAGTATTTTTCTGTCTGTTTCCTGACTTATCCGTGCAATATAAAAATATCCCGAAAATAAAAGTCCTCAGAATGCCATGCCAATTTAATATGATTTTTTCGGGAATATTTGAGGATTTATTGTGCAAAAATTACCGCGGGAGGAGCTGCCACCTGGCCACGAGGGTGGTGGGCGCCCCCCCTCTAGGGCGCGCCCCCTGCCTCGTGGGCCCATGGTGGCCCTCCACCACTTATCCCATCACCCGTCTTCTTCCTCTGTCTCACACAAACCCGAAAAACCAACTCAAGCACGAGTTCCAGCCACTTTTGCTATGATTTTCTATCTCCTTGCTCAAAGCACCTCTTGCAAAACTGCTCGGGGAGATTGTTCCTTGGTATGTGACTCCTCCATTGGTCCAATTAGTTTTTGTTCTAGTGCTTTATTCTTTGCAAATTTGTGCTGCATAGGTGACCATGTTCTTGAGCTTGTATGTCAAATGTATATGGTTCCAAGTAGTTCTAATGCTTGATATAGGCTCTACGCACTTGTAGGAGTAGTTGCTATCAATATTATTGAAGATGTTTTACTTTTGTTTGAAGTTACTAAAAATTTCAAAAAATTTCAGAGAAAAACAATATGCTTAGGAAGATGTTCCAAGGTGGTTCCTCTAAGAAGCAAGGACCCAGGATTGCTATGCACAATGCTGACGGGGATCCACCAAGAGACGCTCCAGTACGGCCTTCTGAATGGCCGTCGGAAAATTTTATGGACCGTGCGGGAATTAAAGAAGAATTCAAAGCATATTTGCACAATGCCGGTCTTGAGGATTTTGAGGCTAACAAATGCCCCCAGTATCATGATATCACAAGTTCCTTTGTGAGGAGGTTTGAGTATTCATCTTCGCGTAATTATCCTTCAGTCATGTTTGATCTCTATGACAAATCTTATACCATGGACTTAGAGGATTTCACTTATTCTTGCAAACTTCCATCATGGGGTAGTGTTAGGGATCCCCGTAAATCTGAATTTACAAACTTTCTTGCTAGTATAACTGTGGGGGAATCTAGAGATATAACGCGGGCTACCATAGGGAGCATTCACTTTCCTGCTATACATTATTTTGGTCTCTTCATCGGTAGATGCATAAATGCTAAGGATGAAGCATGTCACATGTGTGTCCCTGATCTTAGCATTCTTAGGAGTGCTGTGTTAGGAGGCCAATCTTATCATATGGGAGCCATTGTAGCTCGTAGGTTGCATCATAATAGACATAATGGAGATTTCTTTGGAGGAATTTATGCAACCCGCTTAGCTCATTTTCCTGAGATAGACATTCGTGAGGGTGATACGGAGTTGCCTCCTGCATATTTAGATTATGACTCTATGGCTTTGCACCAGTTTGTCAAGAGGCCTGAATCAACTCTCTTATATCGTTTAATTTTTGATAAACGACATGTTTTCCGTATTACTCTCCCTGCTCCTGCCTTCTTTGATTCACAGACAAAAAGAAGATATGTTATTACCAGAGAGGAGGCAGAAGAGTATGAGAGGAGAGCGGAGGCAGCTCGACTCCACGTTGCAGCTCAGCAGGCGATAACCGCTTCACATCAGTATGATCCCAACTATTCTTCGTCGCAGTACGACCCCAACAACTATTATTATGGATATCAGCCGTGGCCATAGACCAACTTAGGCCAAAAGCCTAAGCTTGGGGGAGTACGTATTTCTCACCGACATTACATTTATGTTCACACACACTCATTGCTAGATGTCGGTGCTCATACTTTTTCACTGTAATATCCATGCTAGTTTATTTTCTGTTTCCTACTTTCTTCTTGTGTGTTTGTTAAACCTTAAGAAAAAACAAAAAAATTAGTAGTAGTTTATTTTTCTGCTGTAGTAGTAATAATTAAAAATAAAACCCAAAAATATTTCCCATTCTTCTTTTGCTTGTTGGGAGCTTTCCTGTGTAAATAGTTTTATTTCTTTTCTTTTATTTGGGGGTCAGTAGGAGAAGACCATAATTAAATTGTTGAAGTGGCTCTTATATGCATTATTGTTGATTTAACCAAGAGCCCATATTGCCTTGTCTTCTCCTATTTATTGAATGCTCGCAAATTCCAGCTTAGTCCAATGGGCGTACACTCTTATTATTATTCACACCGTTCGGTCGTGCAAGTGAAAGGCAATTATGATGATATATGATGGACTGACTGAGATGAGAAAAGCTGGTATGAACTTGACCTCTTTTGTTTTGGTAAATATGATGAGTCCCTCGTTCTTGATTCAGCTTATTATGAATAAACATGTTTGCAATGAAAATTAGAGATCGTAGTTGCTTGCGCCATGCTTGATTAGCTATGAGTTATAATGATTTACCTTGTGTGCCAACATGCTATTGAGATGGTTATGATGTGGTATGATGGGGTGGTATCCTCCTTTGAATGATTTAAGTGACTTGACTTGGCACATGTCCACGCATGTAGTTGAAACAAAATCAACATAGCCTTCATGATATTTATGTTCATGGTGGATTATATCCTACTCATGCTTGCATCCAATGTTTATTAATTTTAATGCATGTACATGGCTGTTGTCGCTCTCTAGTTGGTCGCTTCCCAGTCTTTTGCTAGCCTTCACTTGTACTAAGCGGGAATACTGCTTGTGCGTCCAATCCCTTAAACCCTAAAGTTATTCCAGATGAGTCCACTATACCTTCCTATATGCGGTATCTACCTGCCGTTCCAAGTAAATTTGTATGTGCCAAACTCTAAACCTTAAAATAAACATTCTGTTTTGTATGCTCGAATAGCTCATGTATCAACCAAGGTTGTCCTTATCTTCCGTGTTAGGCGGGTTATTCTCAAGAGGAGTGGACTCCTCTCCTCACTCACGAGAAAATGGCTGGTCACCGGGATGCCCAGTCCCATGCTTTATGCAAACTAAATCAAAATTAAATGCAAACAAAACTCCCCCTGGGACCTGATGTATGTTGGAGGCACTTGTTGTTTCGAGCAAGCCATGGATTGATGCTTGTTGGTGGAGGGGGGGTATAAACTTTTCCATTCTGTTTGGGAACCGCCTATAATGTGTTTAGCATGGAAGATATCGCCATCTCTTAGTTGTTACATTGACAATGAAAGTATACCGCTCAAAATACAATTTATCTCTATTTCAAAACCGAGCTCTGGCACCTCTACAAATCCCTACTTCCCTCTGCGAAGGGCCTATCCATTTACTTTTATGTTGAGACATCACCCTCTTATTAAAAAGCACTAGCTGGAGAGCACAGCTGTCATTTGCATGCATCACTATTAATTTGTATTGGGTGTGACTATGATTGGATGTCTTTTACCATGAATTACAATGTGTAGTCAGTCCTTGATCTTTAAAGGTGCTCTGCATTTATGTTTTGCGGTCTCAAAAAGGTCTAGCGAGATACCATCTTGTTATATCATATTATGATTGTTTTGAGAAAGTGTTGTCATCCGAGATTTATTATTATGGCTTGCTAGTTGATTATGCTATTGATATGAGTAATTGTGAGACCTGAGAATTATTGCAAATGTGGTTAGTTATGATCTATGCTGAAAACTTGAATGCTGGCTTCACATATTTAAAATAACAAGAGCAAACAGAGTTTGTAAAATTTTTTCTTTCTTTCTTTCAGTTTGTCAACTGAATTGCTTGAGGACAAGCAAGGGTTTAAGCTTGGGGGAGTTGATACGTCTCCGTCGTATCTACTTTTTAAAACACTTTTTCCCTTGTTTTGGACTCTAACTTATATGATTTGAATGGAACTAACCCGGACTGACGCTATTTTCAGCAGAATTGCCATGGTGTTGTTTTATACGCAGAAAACAAATATTCTCGGAATGACCTGAAACTCCATGGAATATCTTAGAAAAAATAAAAAAAATCCTTGCCAAAGATGAAGACCAGGGGGCCCACACCCTGTTCACGAGGGTGGGGGGCGGCCCCCCCTAGGGCGCGCCCCCTACCTCATGGGCCCCCTGGACTTCCTCCGACGCCAACTCCAACTCTATATATTTGCTTTCGGAGAGAGAAAAAATGAAGAAGAAGAAATCATCGCGTTTTACGATACGGAGCCGCTGCCAAGCCCTAAAACCTCTCGGGAGGGCTGATCTGGAGTCCGTTCGGGGCTCCAGAGAGGGGGATTTGTCGCCGTCGTCATCATCAACCATCCTCCATCACCAATCTCATGATGCTCACCGCCGTGCGTGAGTAATTCCATCGTAGGCTTGCTGGACGGTGATGGTTTGGATGAGATTTATCATGTAATCGAGTTAGTTTTGTTAGGGTTTGATCCCTAGTATCCATTATGTTCTGAGATTGATGTTGCTATGACTTTGCTATGCTTAATGCTTGTCACTAGGGCCCGAGTGCCATGATTTCAGATCTGAACCTATTATGTTTTCATGAATATATGTGAGTTCTTGATTCTATCTTGCAAGTCTATAGTCACCTACTATGTGTTATGATCCGGCAACCCCGAAGTGACAATAATCGGGACCACTCCCGGTGATGACCATAGTTTGAGGAGTTCATGTATTCACTATGTGCTAATGCTTTCTTCCGGTTCTCTATTAAAAGGAGGCCTTAATATCCCTTAGTTTCCAATAGGACCCCGCTGCCACGGGAGGGTAGGACAAAAGATGTCATGCAAGTTCTTGTCCATAAGCACGTATGACTATATACGGAATACATGCCTACATTACATTGATGAATTGGAGGTAGTTCTGTGTCACCCTATGTTATGACTGTTACATGATGAACCGCATCCAGCATAATTATCGATCATTGATCCGGTGCCTACGAGTTTTCCATATACTGGTTTGCGCTTATTTACTTTCCCACTGCTACTGTTACAATCACTACAAAATACCAAAAACATTACTTTTGTTGTCTTTACTTTTGTTGCTGCTGCCACCACTATCATCTTACTGCGCTACTAAACACTTTGCTGCAGATACTAAGTTTCCAAGTGTGGTTGAATTGACAACTCAGCTACTAATACTTGAGAATATTCTTTGGCTCCCCTTGTGTCGAATCAATAAATTTGGGTTGAATACTCTACCGTCGAAAGGTGTTGCGATCCCCTATACTTGTGGGTTATCAATTATCCGTGTTAGATTTATTTTCTTGCTTTCTTCTTGTGTGTTTGAAAAACTTTGAGAAAATCCAAAAATATCTCTTGCTTATTTTCTATTTTTCTTTCTAGTTTAATTAGTTGTAGTATTAAAATAAAACCCAAAAAGATTTCCTAGTTCTTCTTTTACTTGTTGGGAGCTTTCCCATGTAAATAGTTTTTCTTGTTTTTGTTTTTTCTCCTTTCCGTAGTTTGTTTTCTTTTAGAAAAAAACTAAAAACTCCAAAAATATTTCAGTGTGTTTCTCTGAATCTTTTTTTACGTTTTTACTGAGTCATGCCGAGGAGAAGACCACAATGAAAATGTTGAGTGGTTGTCATATGCATTATTGTTGATCAAACAAAGAGCTCAAATTGCTTTGTCTTCTCCTCTAGAATAAAGTGTTTGCAGATTCCACCTTAGTCAACGGCACTATTGCACTATTATCATTTTCATATCATTTGGTCATGCAAGTGAAAGGCAATAATGACGATATTTGATGAACTGGTTGTGGCAGAGAGAAATGGGTATGAACTCAACTTGTCTGTTTTTGTAAATATGTTCAACCTAATATCTATTATCCAGCCTATTATGATTAAACATGTTTGCAATGACCCTTAGAGATTATAGTTTCTCATGCCATGCTTAAGTAGCTAGGAGTGGATAATGACTTATCATGGATGTCAACATCAAGTTAAAATGATTGTGATGTAGTATGATGATATGGTATCCTCCTCTAAATGTTAAACTGGCTTGACTTGCCGCATGTTCATGCATGTAGTTGCATCAAAACCAACATATCATCTATGATATTTATGTTCATGGTGTTCATATCCTACTCATGCTAGTATACAATGTTACTTACGCATAATGCATGTTCATGACCGTTTTCGCTCTCTAGGTGGCCGCTTCTTAACCTATTTGCTAGCCTTCACCTGTACTAAGTGGGAATACTGCTTGTGCATCAAAATCCTGAAACCCAAGTTATTCTAGATGAGTCCACTATACCTACCTATATGCAGTATTACCCTATCGTCCTAAGTAAATTTGCATGTGCCACCTCTAAAAACTTCAAATAAATATCCTTTTTTGTGTGCCTGGATTGTTCAAAGAGTGATAGGAGGTAGTCAGTATCTTCCATGCTAAGCGGGTTATTCTCATGACGAGTGTTGACTCACTCGTCCTTGCACGAGAGGGGCGGTAATAGGGATTCCCAATCTCAAATTAAAATTGAAAATAATTAAAAAAAACTCCCCCAGAACTGTTGTTGGTATGGACGATACCCATTGTTTCGGATCAGCCGTGGAGTGGGATTGTTGGTGGAGGGGGAGTAAACCTTTATTTTCATCGCTTGGGAACCACCACTAATGTGTTTAGCATGGAAGATACCAATAACTAATGGTCGCAAAGTAAACAAGAAGGGTGCATTTCTCAAAATTTCATTTACCTCTGTTTTAAAACTTAAGCTCTGGCACCTCTGCAAATCACTGCTTCCCACTGCGAAGGGACTATCTATTTACTTTCATGTTGTGTCATCACCTTCTCAAATAAGCGCGAGAACTTGAGAGCACTATTGTCATCCTCATGCATTGTGTGTAGCTAATGTTGGGTGCATCATGACTGGATCTTTTCTACCATGAATTACATTGTTTAGTCGCTGCTTGTACTTTGGAGGTGCTCTGCATTTATGTTTTGCGGTCTTGGAAAGGGCTAGTGAGATACCACTATTGTCATATTATATCATGGTTATTTTGACAAAGTGTTGTCATTTGAGATATCTTATTATTGCTCGCTAGTTGATTATGCCATTGATATGAGTTAATGTAATTTTTAAGAGTTATTGTCGACATGGTTAGTCATAATCTTTGTTGAAAACCTAGGTGCTACTTAAGCTTATTTGTATAAACAAGAGCAAAAGAGTTCATAAAAGTTTTTCTTTTTCACTTTCAGTTTATCAACTAAATTGCTTGAGGAGAAGAAACGGTTTAAGCTTGGGGGAGTTGATATGTATCCATCTTATCTACTTTTCCTTATGCTTTTCCTCTTCTTTTAGACTATAATTTGCATGATTTGAATGAAACTAACCCAGACTGACGCTGTTTTCAGCAGAACTATCATGGCGTTGTTTTTGTGCAGAAATAAAAGTTCTTGGATTGGAACGAAACTTTGTGAGGAATTTTATATAAGAAAAGATAATTTCTGGAGCCAAGAACCACCGATGGGGGCACCTGGGTAAGAACAACCCACCAGGGCCCCCCTCAGGCGTGCCCAGGTGGCTTGTCCCCACCTGGTGGCCCCGCAGACTCCAACCCTAATACTATAAAATCACATATTTGGAGAGAAAAATCGGGGAGGAAGAATTATCGCGTTTCACAAGACGGAGCCGCCGCCACCTCCTGTACGTCATCGGGAGGCCAGATCTGGAGTCCGTTTGGGGCTCCGAAGGGTGGATCTTCGATCTTCATCATCACCAACCCTTCTCCATCGCCAACTCCATGATGCTCCCCACCGGGAGTGAGTAATTCCTTCGTAGGATCGTTGGTCGCTGAGGAGTTGGATGAGATTCATCATGTAATCGAGTTAGTTTTGTTTGGGCTTGATCCCTAGTATCCATTATGTTCTAAGATTGATGTTGCTATGACTTTGCCATGTTTAATGCTTGTCACTTTGGGCCCGGGCGCCATGATTTCAGATATGAACCGTTTATGTTATCACCATTATATCTATGTTCTAGATTTTATCTTGCAAGTTATAGTCACATACTATGTGTTATGATCCGTAAACCCCGGAGTGACAGAAGTCGGGATACTTTCCGGTGATGACCGTAGTTTGAGGAGTTCATGTATTCACTATGTGTTAATGATTTGTTCCGGTTCTCTATTAGAAGGAGGCCTTAATATCCCTTAGTTTCCAATTGGACCCCGCTGCCACGGGAGGGTAGGACAATAGATGTCATGCAAGTTCTTTCCATAAGCACGTATGACAATTTACGGAATACGTGCTACATTATATTTATGAACTGGAGCTAGTGTTGTATCACCCTAGGTTATGACTGTTATACGATGAATATCATCCAACGAATTCACCGATCCAATGCCTACGAATTTCTCTTATATTGTTTCTGCTAAGTTACTACTACTACTGTCACTAGTGCACCTGCTACGAAATAATTGCTATCATTGTTACTGTTACTGTTATTGTTACCGCTACTATCGAAACTATCATAATACTTTGCTAGTGATTACTTTGATATAGATAATTAATCTCCAGGTGTGGTCGAACTGAAAACTCCGCTGCTAATACTTGCAAATATTCTTTGGCCCCCCTTGTGTCGAATCAGTAAATTTGAACTGAATACTCTACCCTCGAAAATTGTTGCGATCCCCTATACTTGTGGGTTATCAGGAATCGATCACGGAGGGCATCTACATCAACTCTATTGCCCTTCTGATGAAGCGTGAGTAGTTTACCTCAGACCTATGGGTCAATAGCTAGTAGCTAGATGGTTTCATCTCTCTCTTTGATCTTCAATACAATGTTCTCCTCGATGTTCTTGGAGATCTATCCGATGTAATCTTCTTTTGCGGTGTGTTTGTCGAGATCCGATGAATTGTAGATTTTTGATCAGCTTATCTATGAATATTATTTGAATCTTCTCTGGATTCTTATATGCATGATTTTATATCTTTGTATTTTCTCTTCGAATTATTGTTTGGTTTGGCCAAATAGACTGATTTTTCTTGCAATAGGAGAGGTGCTCAGTTTTGAGTTCAATCTTGCGTGATTTCACCTAGTGACCAAGTAGGGGTAGCGAGACACGTATTGCATTGTTACCATCAAGGATAACAAGATGTGGTTTTCATCATATTGCTTGAGTTTATCCTGCTACATCATGTCATCTTACTTAATTTGTTACTCTGTTCTTATAAACATAATACTCTAGATGCATGCAGGAGTCGGTCGATGTGTGGAGTAATAGTAGTAGATGTAGAATCGCTTCGGTCGACTTGACACGGACGTGATGCCTATATTCATAATCATTGCCTTGGATATCATCATAACATTGCACTTTTCTATCAATTGCTCAGCAGTAATTTGTTCACCCGCCGTTTTATTTGCCTTCAAGAGAGAAGCCTCTAGTGAAACCTATGCCCCCCGGGTCTATTTTCCATCATATATTCTCAGATCTATAAACCAAAAAACTTGAAAATACCTTGATTCAACTTATTTACTTTTATTTTGTTTTACGTTTCAGTAATCTTTTATATCTATCTCTATCAGATCTCACCATTGCAATTGACCGAGAAGGGATTGACAACCCCTTTATTGCGTTGGGTGCAAGTGTATGATTGTTTGTGTAGGTGCATAGATTTTGGACTTGCTTGTACCTCCTATTGGATTGATACCTTGGTTCTCTAACTGAGGGACATACTTATCTCTACTTTGCTGCATCACCCTTTCCTCTTCAAGGGAAAAACCAACGCATGCTCAAGACGTAGCAGGAAGAATTTATGGCGCCATTGCCGGGGAGGTTCTATGATACGTCTCCAACGTATCTATGATTTTTTATTGCTCCATGCTATATTATCTACTATTTTGGACATTATTGGGCTTTGTTTTCCACTTTTATATTATTTTTGGGACTAACCTATTTACCGGAGGCCCAAGTGCCCTAGGTCTTCGTGAGCAAGCAAGTTGGATGCACACCCACTTAGTTTCTTTTGTTGAGCTTTCATACATTTATAGCTCTAGTGCATCCGTTGCATGGCAATCCCTACTCCTTGCATTAACATCAATCGATGGGCATCTCCATAGCCCATTGATTAGCCTCGTTGATGTGAGACTTTCTCCTTTTTTGTCTTCTCCACATAACCCCCCTCATTATATTCTATTCCACCCATAGTGCTATGTCCATGGCTTGCGCTCATATATTGCGTGGAAGTTTATAGGTTTGAGATTACTAAAGTATGAAACAATTTCTTGGCTTGTCATCAGGGTTGTGCATGATGAGATAATTCTTGTGTGACGAAAATGAAACATGACTAAACTATATGATTTTGTAGGGATGAACTTTCTTTGGCCAGGTTATTTTGAGAAGACATAATTGCTTAGTTAGGTCAATATGAACTTTTGTCTTGAATCTTCCGGATCTGAATATTCATACCACAATTAAGAAGAATTACATTAAAATGATGACAAGTAGCACTCCACATCAAAAATTCTGTTTTTATCATTTACCTACTTGAGGACGAGCAGGAATTAAGCTTGGGGGCGCTTGATACGTCTCCAACGTATCTATAATTTTTGATTGCTCCATGCTATATTATCAACTGTTTTGGACATTATTGGCTTTATTTTCCACATTTATATTATTTTTGGGACTAACCTATTAATCGAAGGCCCAGCCTAGAATTGCTGTTTTTTGCCTGTTTTAGGGTTTCGAAGAAAAGGAATATCAAACAGAGTCCAAACGGAATGAAACTTTTGGGAACGTGATTTTCTCAACAAACAAGACCCGGGAGACTTGGACCCTACGTCAAGATACAAAAGAGGAGGTCACGAGGTAGGGGGCGCGCCTACCCCCACCAGATGCGCCCTCCACCCTCATGGGCCCCCTGTTGCTCCACCGATGTACTCCTTCCTCCTATATATACCTACGTACCCCCAAACGATCATATATGGAGCCAAAACCCTAATTCCACCACCGCAACTTTCTGTATCCACGAGATCCCATCTTGGGGCCTGTTCCGGAGCTCCACCGGAGGGGCATCGATCACGGAGGGCTTCTACATCAACACCATAGCCTCTATGATGAAGTGTGAGTAGTTTACCTCAGACCTAAGAGTCCATAGTTATTAGCTAGATGGCTTCTTCTCTCTTTTTGGATCTCAATACAATGTTCTCCCCCTCTCTTATGGAGAACTATTCGATGTAATCTTCTTTTTGCGGTGTGTTTGTTGAGGCCGATGAATTGTGGGTTTATGATCAAGTCTATCTATGAACAATATTTGAATCTTCTCTGAATTCTTTTATGTATGATTGGTTATCTTTGCAAGTCTCTTCGAATTATCAGTTTGGTTTGGCCTACTAGATTGATCTTTCTTGCAATGGGAGAAGTGCTTAGCTTTGGGTTCAATCTTGCGGTGTCCTTTCCCAGTGATAGTAGGGGAAGCAAGGCACGTATTGTATTGTTGCCATCGAGGATAACAAGATGGGTTTTTCATCATATTGCATGAGTATATCCCTCTACATCATGTCATCTTGCTTAAGGCGTTACTCTGTTTTTAACTTAATACTCTAGATGCATGCTGGATAGCGGTCAATGAGTGGAGTAATAGTAGTAGATGCAGGCAGGAGTCAGTCTACTTGTCTCGGACATGATGCCTATATACATGATCATACCTATATATTCTCATAACTATGCTCAATTCTGTCAATTGCTCAACAGTAATTTGTTCACCCACCGTATAATACTTATGCTGTTGAGAGAAGCCACTAGTGAAACCTATGGCCCCCGGCTCTATCTTTATCATATTAATCTCCTACTACTTAGTTATTTCCTTTGCTTTTTTACTTTGCCTTTATTTTACTTTGCATCTTTATCACAAAAATACCAAAAATATTATCTTATCATATCTATCAGATCTCACTCTCGTAAGTGGATGTGTAGGGATTGACAACCCCGACGCCACTGCTACCCAGTACAACTACGATGTTGACAACCGCTCTCTCTTTCCAGAGCAACCAGGAAAGCCCCCCCCCCCTTGATCACTAAATATCGCCTACTCTCCTCTATACTGCTTGCATTAGAGTAGTGTAGCATGTTACTGCTTTCCGTTAATCCTATTCTGATGCATAGCCTGTCATTGTTGCTACAACTGTTGATACCTTACCTGCAATCCTAAATGCTTAGTATAGGATGCCAGATTATCATCAGTGGCCCTACATTCTTGTCAGTCTGCCTTGCTATACTATCGGGCCGTGATCACTCGGGTGTTGATCACGAGTTTATACTATATATACATACTATACATGTTGTGACTAAAGTCGGGTCGGCTCGTTGAGTACCCGCAAGTGATTCCGATGTTGGGGGCTGAAGGGGCAGGTGGTTCCACCCAGGTAGTGGTGGGCCTAGGTTCCCGACGGCCCCTGACTATTACTTGAGGCGGAGCGACAGGGCAGGTTGAGACCTCCTTGGAGAGAGGTGGGCCTGGCCCTGGTCGGCGTTCGCGGTTACTTCAAAATAACATGCTTAACAAGATCTAGGTATTTGATCTAAGTCTGGCTACTTGCCTATACGCACTAACCAACTACGCGGGAACAGTTATGGGTATTCGATGTCGTGGTATCAGCTGAAGCCTTCATGACGTCAGTGACTGAGCGGCGCGCGCCAGGTTGGACTAGAACACCTGCTCTTGTATAAGTGAGGCTAGGTCTGCTCACTGGCCGCATACGCAACGTGCAACTGTGTAATGGGCGATGGGCCCAGACCCCTGCGCCATAGGATTTAGACCAGCGTGCTGACCTCTCTGTTGTGCCTAGGTAGGGATGCGACATGTTGATCTTCCGAGGCCGGGCATGACCTAGGAAAGTGTGTCCGTACAAAGGGGATCGAGCGTGTTGGGAAATGTGGTGCACCCCTGCAGGGAAGTTAATCTATTCGAATAGCCGTGATGTTCGATAACAGGACGACTTGGAGTTGTACCTTGACCTTATGACAACTAGAACCGGATAATTAATAAAACACACCCTTCCAAGTGCCAAATACAACCCGGTGGTCGCTCTCTAACAGGGCGACGAGGAGAGGATCGCCGGGTAGGATTATGCTATGCGATGCTACTTGTTGAACTTACCTTCTGCTCTCTTCTACATGCTGCAAGATGGAGGTGGCCAGAAGCGTAGTCTTCGATAGGACTAGCTGTCCCCCTCTTATTCCGGCATTCTGCAGTTCAGTCCACATATGATACCCTTATTTCATTTAACCAATGCATACATATGTAGTGTAGCTCCTTGCTTGCGAGTACTTTGGATGAGTACTCACGGTTGCTTTGCTCCCCCTTTTCCTCCTTCCTATACCCGATTGCTGCGACCAGACGGTGGAGCCCAGGAGCCATACGCCGCCGTCGACGATGACTCCTACTACACTGGAGGTGCCTACTACTACATGCAACCCGCTGACGATGACCGGGAGTAGTTTAGGAGGATCCCAGGTAGGGGGCCTGCGCCTCTTTCGATCTGTATTCCAGTTTGTGCTAACCTTCTGAAGGCAAACTTGTTTAACTTATGTATGTACTCAGAAATTGTTGCTTCCGCTGACTCGTCTATGATCGAGCTCTTGTATTCGAGGCCTCGAGGCCCCTGGCTTGTAATATGATGCTTGTATGACTTATTTTATTTGTAGAGTTGTGTTGTGATATCTTCCGGTGAGTCCCTGATCTTGATCGTACATGTTTGCGTGTATAATTAGTGTACGATTGAATTGGCGGCGTCATAAGAAGGGCCTAGATTGGGCGTCATCCGACAAGGTGATGAAACAACAAAAGCACATTAAGAGCATGGTGGAGAACAACACCAGCCCTGCCAGCGTAATCCAGGTGATGTTGTTTCAACGGATTCTCCCCTGCCAATGCCGGACTCTCCACATGTGGGAGTTTGATCCGGCAGTTCCCCGGACCTTGCAGCGGTTCTTCGGCACAGAGCACGAAGACATATGGAAGCTGCTTTTTAAGACCCAAAAGACGTGGCCGCCAATGACCGAAGACCTTGGCCACGACTGCGCTCATCTAGCCACTCAAGTAAGTCTTTCATATTCCTAATCATATCTTTGATTTGTGGATCCAAAGAGTAAGTTTTAAACCTTCCCCTTATCACCCAGGGATGGACGAAGAAGGCAGAGCGGATCAAGTGTCTGGCTCCCCTGCCCGAAGACCCAGCTATTGCTCTTATGACAAAGATGCTGGTTCCGGCGCCGTACCAGGCGACGGAAAAGAAGGCCAAGAAGAAGAGCAAGGAGGTCCGAAGTGGCTTTCGCCGCAAAAGTACTTCAGACATATCATCCGAAGATACCGGAGCTCTCTCCTCCCACGATGAAGACGAGGAGGAAGTAGAAGAGAACAATTCTCCCTCTAAGGGGGGAAAGAAGAAATGGGGAGCTTCCACGGATCTAGAGGTGAAAGCATCCAAGAAGGGGAAACACTCCCTTTCAGACGATTCGGAATCAGACGCCGAAGCTGTCCCCGAATGGAACTCCAGGCCGAAGCCTTCGGCCGAATCGTAAGTATTTAAGGATAATGTATGTATCCGGCTTTATGCTTTGCGATCCTAACACAAAGAATCACGTATTGTAGTCCCACCCATGATCTCCCCCAGTAATCATCGTCTTCTGGGAATTCTCTTGGCTCACACATGATGGAGAGAGAATCGCCTCCGCCGGTGTCCCCACCCACTGCTACGGACAACACTGAAGTGTTGTCCGGAGGGACCTTTCCATGCCATGGAGAGGTGCAGGAAGCCGTCAAGGTGACGCCAGAGAGTAATACCTCTGCTGCCGAAAACATTGGGGAACCGACCCCATGGAGGCCGGCGACGGGGGCCATGCCCAATTCGGCCTCCAACCGAATATCATTCCGGAGACCGATACGGCTCCGGACTTAGGCGAGCAGCTTCCTTCGAAAGATGGGGGTGCGTCGACTCCACCGGCGACCTCTGTCAATCCGAAGGCGCCGTACACTCTGATGGAAGTGCTTCAGATTGCCTCCATTTTTGAGGACCATCTACCCTTAAGGGTACGGTGGTTGAAAAGGTTTAGTCCTCTAAAAGCGGATTGAACGAGGCCTATACTAGCCTTCTGACAGGCTTTGAGGTACATGATGTAATGTTTTTTAACTATAAAAAGAATGCATGTGTATAGTCAGTAGCCCCTGAGACTCTGTTCGGCGTTAGTTTAAGAAAGGCCAAATAAAGGATCAAATAGTCTTTGCAAGAGATTAACATACACATGTATTTGAACAAACAGGCGTCAAAGTTAGCAGCATCCGCCCATACCGATGAAGTGTCCGAACTAAAGTGGCGGCTGGAGCAGGCCGATGAAGAGCTCCTCCACACCAAAAAACTACTGGAGAAGCAAGGTATGCGATACCTATTCACATCTGACATGATATGGCTAGTTGTTGTGCTATCTTGCTGAGTTTTGTAATTATGCTCACAGTTGATGCGTCTGAGGTCGAGACCCTCAAGAAACCGCTGGCCGAGGCCAAGAAGGAGGCGGACGGGGAACGAGACGCCCGCCAAAAGCATGAATCATGGCTAGACGAAGTCCAGCAAGAGCTCCGGGATGCCATAGGAAAAATGAGTCCTTAGAGCGCAAGGTTATGGATCAAGATGCCGAACTTGCTAAGGCCCTCCAAGGCGCGCAGGAGGCCCGGGTTGAAGCCCAAGGCGCCTGCCGGGAGATTTAAGAGGCCAAGAAGATTGTGGCAGGTAAGGACTTTATTATGCGAAGAAAATTTGTGAGGAGAAGGTACCTCTTACTGACCCGGGTTTGGAGTTCTCCAGGAGCGTTTGCGGATCTCCCCCGGAGTATTGCTGATGCTGCGAAGTTATTCCAAGCCGAAGAGGGGAGCTCGACGGAGAAGCTGTTCTGGACGTAGTACCTTGCGCCAGAGCATCCGGTGCACCTTAGTGATTAGCTGAAACAGTTGACCGAACTGCATAGGGTGGCTGGATTAGCTATGAGGGATATTATAATCCGTCTCTGGCCTGGCGAGCCCATGCAAGGCAGCTACTTCGGGCTTGTGAAGCGGCTAGTCAGTGTCTGCCCCCGGCTGGATGCTATAAAGTGGTCGGTCTGTATCGAAGGTGCCCGGATGGCCTTTGCCCGCGTCAAGGTACAGTGGGAGAAGATGAATGCCGTCAAGCTGGCAACCAAGGGACCGCCCGCAGGCAAGGAGCACCGCACACCGAAGTGGTATTTTGATGAAGTCTTGTAAGGTTCCTAGATTGTTGAGGACCAGTGTTCGAAGGACATTGTCCTTGAATGAATGTATTCGTGCTGCCCGAACTTTGTATTATGAAACAAGGCCTATGTATAATATGTTGCTTGTTTAACCTCTAATCATTTTCCTCTTGTGCGGCCGTTTACGGTATCTGAGAGTTGGCCAGTCGTCGGCTTCAGCCCCCACGTAGATAGTACGGGGGTGTTTGGAATGGCACCTGGACACACTTGACCCAATGGCTTGGTCCTTGAAGGAGGTGCTAGTGTGGTGAACCAGGCAATCAGACCATGTGGCTTTATCACTCTCACTTAGCCATAGGAGTTTGACAATGAGGTTGTAGGAACAACCCCTGGTATTATTCGATTATCCGAATTTGGGTGATGTAGACGCCTGACCGGGTGGAGACCGGTCCTTCGCGTAATGCGGAAAAAATCTCGATAGATTTATACTTAGTCACCGAATAGCTGACCAGCTCTCGCCACATCATGACAATCCGTTTTTGGCTTTCTCTACTGAGTGTTTATCCGGATGAACCGGAAACACAATCGTAGTAGTTCTCCCTTTACTACCATAGCCGAACGAGCGTAACATAAGATAGTAACCACAGGAGCAGGGCAACCCAACTATTGACCAAAGACATGATTGGGAGTCGATGCATATAATGCTATATTCGAGACACCAAATTGTATGATAAAAGTGTTCAGCCTTATTTTTAAGAAATTTATGTGGCCGAATGGAGCCCCTGGCGATTTAAGTCGTACCGAGGTGTACATGGCGATCAGATGAAAAAGGGGAATATAGGTTAGGAAATAAGCTAGTACCGAATATGTTGGGCAAAAAAACTATTTCCATTATAGTATGATTGATACGTCAAAACGTATTTTTACAAATGGTGCGATAAGCATCGAGGCTATTTTACATGCCGAGCACCAGGGAAAGCTGTGTGCGGGTCCTAATAAAGGAAGAGCTGATCTTCAAAGATCCTTTAGATACTCTGCCACACGTTCACGCTATTTTTCCTCCTTGGTGTATTATCCTTCGAAAGGATCAACGATTGGGTTCTCATGATGGACCTAGAAAAGGGCCCTTGGTGCCGTCGGAAGGTGATGGTGGTTTTAAGGAACCTGGAAAATAAAAAATAAGAGAAAAGAAACATGAGGGTCCAGATAGGGTCAAGCCGTGTTGTGGACTTTGTCTTTACTATGCCTCCGTCTTGGCCCATGGTATCTTTAGTGCGTAGTTATGTACGCGTGGCACATATGCCGGAATTCGGTTGGGGCTAAGCCGGAGGACGAATTGCTGATCGAGATCCGAACGAGATGGACCATCGCTCTGCCAAGTAGTCCGGACGCGTTTAACAGTGTCCGGGGGCTTGACTGGTGATGTAGTGTTTGGCTTGATAAGACCGCCCTGGACTTCCACTGCAAGGGCCGCGGTGTGCTCCTTAGTACAGAGAGAGCGCTCCGTGTTTCCATTGACTGTTATAACACCGCGTGGTCCGGGCATTTTCAGCTTGAGATATGCATAGTGCGGGATCACATTGAAGCAAGCGAACGCGGTTCGTCCGAGCAATGCATGATAGCCACTACGGAAGGGGGCGACGTTGAAGATCAAGTCCTCACTTAGGAAGTTGTCCGGCGAACCGAACACGACTTCCAATGTGATTGAGCCCATGCAACGGGCCTCTACACCAGGTATTACTCCTTTAAAGGTAGTTTTGGTGGGTTTAATTCCTCATAGATCAATTCCCATTGTGTGGACCGTGTCCTGATAGAGCAAGTTAAGGCTGCTGCCACCATCCATGAGGACCGCATAAGGTGGAATCCATCGATTATTGGGTCGAGTACCAACACGGCCGAGCCTCGGTGACAGATACTAGTCAGATGATCTCTGCGATCAAAAGTGATCGGATAGGCTGACATTGGATTGAATTTTGGGGCGACTAGCTGTATGCATACACGTCCCTTAGGGCGCGCTTGCGCTCCCTCTTGGGGATCTGAGTAGCGTATATCATATTCACCGTTTTGACCTCGGGGGGAAATTTCTTCTGTCCCCCAGTGTTCGGTGGGTGAGGCTCATCATCATCATCCTCACTGGGCGACCTCTTCTCCCTATGTCCGGTGTTTAGCTTACTAGCATGTTTAAAGACCCAACAACTTTTGTTGGTATGGTTGGTAGGTTTGTCGGGGGTGCTGTGAATTTGCCAAGGTTGGTCGAGTATTCGGTCCAGGCTAGATGAACCGTCTTTATTTCTTTTAAATGGCTTCTTTCGTTGACCGGATTTAGAGCCATTGAATCCGGCATTGACCGCCATGTCTTCGGTATTATCATTGTTTCTTCGATGCTTGTGTTTGTTGCGTCGGCGCCTGCCACTGCCATTTCTGGTTTCAGAAGTACCAGGGTCGCTGGTACCGTTGTTGCTACGGGTAACCAGCTATCCTCTCCTATGCAAAAGCGGGTCATGAGTGTTGTGAGGGGTGCCATGGACTTTGGCTTCTCTTGGCCGAGGTGTTGGGAGAGCCATCCGTCACAGATGCTGTGTTTAAAGGCCGCTAGTGCTTCAGCGTCCGGACAGTCGACGATTTGGTTCTTTTTAATTACGAACCTTGTCCAGAGTTTTTGGGCTGATTCTCTGGGTTGCTGGACTATGTGACTAAGGTCATCGGCGTCCGGGGGCCGAACATAGGTACCTTGGAAGTTGTCTCTAAAAGCATCTTCCAAATCTTCCCAGCTGCCAATAGAATTTTCTGGGAGGCTTTTTAACCAGTGCCGAGCTGGTCCCTTAAGCTTTAGGGGGAGGTATTTGATGGCATGTAGATCGTCGCCGCGAGCCATATGAATGTGGAGAAGAAAATCTTCAATCCATACTGCGGGATCTGCTATACCGTCATATGATTCGATGTTCACAGGTTTAAACCCTTCTGGGAACTGGTGCTCCATTACCTCATCGGTGAAGCATAGGGGGTGTGTGGCGCCTCTTTACCGGGCGACATTGTGGCGTAATTCGGACGGAGGGCGTATGCGGTTTTCGGCCTGTGCGAGGTTGTGTCCGTCCCGCCAAATCTGATTGCCGCCCTCACGTGTGGGAGCACGCCCTCTCGATCCATAGATTGATCTTGTCAGACTGGCTCTATTGTCTAGGTCTTTACGTAAGTTGTAGGTATAGCCCGGGGACGTTACCACCTTGCCTCGAGGGAGGGGTGGTGCGGGCTAGTGTTCGACATAAGTAGCCGGTCTGTCCCGTCCACGTGTCGGTCGGTCGGGCTCAAGGGCCTCATTATCAAATTGAGGTAGTAGCTTGTGCTTTGGGTAACTCTTAGTTGGGTGTTCGAGGCTGTATTCCTCGGCAGCCAAGATGTTACGCCATCTGTCATTGAGTAGATCCTGATCAGCTCGAAGCTGCTGCTGCTTCTTTTTCAGGCTTCTTGCCATGGCGATTAACTGGCATTTGAAGCATTCTTGTTCGTGGGGTAGTTCCTCCGGCACGATGAAATCTTCATCGCCGAGGCTCACATCCTCTTCGGAGATCGGTATGTAATTACTGTCCTCCGAGCTTCCATTCTCGACAGGATCGTCGGGGTTTACTTGCCCATCCTCCCAATCACCCTGTTCAGATGTTGGCTCTATAGGGGCTTTAGGTTCTTCGGCATTCTCCGGAGTATTATTGTCTTTGGTGCCAGTATTGCCGTCTTTGTCGTGACGCGATTTTGAGCGGCGCCGTTGATGTCGACGCTTTGGAGGGGCTTCGGTAGGCTTGTCCTCAAGCGGATCCTTCTTGCCATCGTCGCCATCCTCTTTGGGTGTGTCCACCATGTACGTCGTATGTGGAGGTGGCCGTCCATCGTCCGGTAAACGGATGGTTTTCGACTTGTTCGTCTCCGGTATCGTCGTCCATATCATCGATGTCTTCGGAGGCGTAGTCCAATATGTAGGTTAAATCTTCGACAGTGGCTATGAAGTGGGTGGTGGGTGGGACGCAAAATTCCCCTCTCTCAGCCCCTAGTCTGGGCTGGGCATAGTTCGGAAGCGATCCTTCCGTAATGACGAGTGAACGCATTAAGTCCAGGGCCTTGTTTAAAGGCGAGGGTTGGACAGAGAAACAAGAGTCTGTGGGGATGTCCGGAGTCGAAGTCCCCTAGCGGCACCTGCTTGACACGAGCCTAAGAGTTCGGACCTAGAGTCCGGCCGAGTATCCGGTGCTTTAGTGACAAGAGGAGTTCGGTTTGTCTTCAGGTTAGCCGATGACGTCGTCCCCTCCGGATCTCCGGTAACAAGTTGCATAATTGTAGAGAGTCCGGCAAGCTCTATGCTCCCGTCTTTGGACCTGATAGCCTGATCAGGATCTAAGGCCAAAGAGGTGATCGGGGCCGCGAACCCTTCGAAGATCACATGTCCTCGAATATCAGTGAAATAGTTTAGGTTTCAGAAACTGATCTGATGACCCGGGGCATAGCTGTCGATTTGCTCGAGGTGGCCAATCGAGTTGGCACGTAGCGCGAAGCCGCCGAATACGAAAATTTTACCCGGGGGAAAAAATCTCCTCCGAAACAGCATCATTATGGATGATCAAACGAGCCATCGAATCCTTTGTCGACAGCACAGAGGAACTCTCAACGAAAGCACCAATGTCGGTGTCAAAACCGGCAGATCTCGGGTAGGGGGTCCCGAACTGTGCATCTAAGGATCAATGGTAACATGAGGCAGGGACACAATGTTTACCTAGGTTCGGGCCCTCTTGATGGAGGTAAAAACCTATGTCCTACTTCATTGACTTTGATGAGTATAGGGGTTACAAGAGTTGACCTACCTCAAGATCGTAATGACTAAACCCTATATGTCTAGCCTATATGATTATGACCACCTCTACGGACTAAACCCTCCGGTTTATATAGATACCGGAGGGGGCTAGGGTTTGTATAGAGTTAGTTTACAGTGAAAGGAATCTTCATATCCAAACGCCAAGCTTGCCTTCCACGCCAAGGAGAGTCCCATCCGGACACAGGGGAAGCCTTCTATCTTGTATCTTCACGGACCACTAGTCCGGCCCACATCACATAGGCCGGACGTCCGGGGACCCCCTAATCCATGACTCCCTCACAGGGACATGCTTAAATCGTGAATTTACTAGAATACTCTATGTGCTTCACTTATGTCGGATTTCAGATTCCACAAACCCTTGAGAGGTTTGAATTCTGGGGTGCGGGCGAAGAACTCATCCTCCCCAGTCTACCTACTCATTGATCTCACGGCCTAGCTTGACAAACCGTAAGGAAAAGAGACACCATAGTTTACCCAGGTACGGGCCACCTTGCGGTGTAAAACCGCACTCCTTCTTTGTGTTTTATTGGCCTCGAGGGGCTGAGGATGAATTAGTATAGTGTGGGAACAACCTCAGGAGGAGGGGTGTTCTTGGGCTCGAGTGAGCTGGTGAGTGTGTGGATGGAACGGATGGATCCCCCACTATGGTGGTGGCTAAGTCCTATTTATAGTGTCCTTGGTCCTCTTCCCAAATGAAGGCGTGAAGGGATCCCACAACGGCCAAATTCGAAGGGAGACAACTAGTACATGCTATCCTGAGAAATGTAGTCTTCGGCTGCAAAAGCCTCTGGTCATGACGCTGTGATGGGCTCGCCGATGACCTCTGTCCTGTCGTCCTGGCGGTCTTGGTCTTGTTGCATGGGAATGGAAACCATTGGCTGGTTCCTCGGGACTCCGCGCCTACTATCATAGTCAAAACCGGTGGATCTCGGGTAGGGGCCCCCGAACTGTGCGTCTAAGGCGGATGCTAATAGGCGGCGGGGGACACAATGTTTACCCAGGTTCAGGCCCTCTCGAAGGAGGTAATACCCTACTTCCTGCTTGATTGATCTTGATGATATGAGTATTACAAGAGTTGATCTTCCACGAGATCGTAGAGGCTAAACCCTAGAAGCTAGCCTATGATTATGATTGTTGTTTTCCTACGGACTAAACCCTCCGGTTTATATAGACCCTAGAGGGGGCTAGGGTTACACAGAGTCGGTTACAAGGGAGGAGATCTACATATCTGAATTGCCAAGCTTGCCTTCCACGCAAAGGAGAGTCCCACACGGACATGGGACGATGTCTTCAACCTTGTATCTTCATAATCCAAGAGTCCGGCCAAAGGATATAGTCCGGTTGTCCAAGGACCCCCTAATCCAGGACTCCCTCAGTAGCCCCTGAACCAGGCTTCAATGACGATGAGCCCCGCACACAGATTGTCTTCGGCATTGCAAGGCGGGTTCTTCTCCAAATTCCGAATACCTGTCGAGTAGTGTTCGGCTTCCCATGAATGTTGCACTCCTTGGCTTCTGCGCCTAATAATGGCTATCCTCGACATGTTGAGCGAATGCGAGAAGTCGGGGCATTTCTACACTTGCCACCCTAACCATGTGAGTAAATCGTCTATTTAAAGAGACGGGGATCCTTAGATCTAGACCACACCATCCTCCCATAGCGAGTATCCATCGGAGCACGCCCGGAAAAAGTCCATCCCATCATGGCCGACCATCGCAACTCCTCGTCTCGCTCCCGTAGCCCTAAGCCAAGCGATTGGAAGAAGTGTTCCGTCCCCCACAACCAATTAGTGGAGTTACAGACCCAGGGGTTTCTCCCTCCAGCGTATATGGTCCCTGTTCGAGCCGAACTTGCCACTTACAATGGCGGGGAGCAAGCGGAGAGCTTTCCCAACCCATCCATGGTGGAGCGGGGTATGCCTTGTCCCTTACTTATTGAGGGGGCTTGGATTTCCAATCCATCCATTCCTTCGTGGGCTCCTCGAGTTCTACGGCCTCTAGCTGCATAACTTTACTCCCGCCTCCATATTACAGATCGTTGGCTACGTTGCCCTTTGCAAGCTGTTTTTGGGCTGCGAAGCTCATTTCGAGCTATGGAAGAGGCTATTCTACCTCGTACCCCGTACACAGGAGGGGTCAATATATCGAGTGGGAGGAGCCGAGATATGGCGCATCGCCGAGACCGGATACCTGTCCAGTACTCTGAAGAAGACATCCGAAGACTGGCCTTCAGAGTGGTTTTATATGGAGGACGTCCCCCTTATGGACCCTATTCGGATGGGCCTTCCTGAGTTTGATAACGCCCCTTTGAAGAAACGCCGCAGCTGGCGCCCTCGGAGCCTCCAGGAGGAAGATAACAGAGAGGTCCTTTACCTGTGGGCCGGATAAAAACACTGGCCAAATCAGGATTGACAATAATCGATGTTATGTCAATATGTATAATGCGGGGGGTGCAGCCACATCATTATCGGGGAAAACCCATGTGGCACTTTAATGGAGAAGACGATGCCACCCGCTGCGGTTGTAAGGGACCGGACTCCGTCGCTGCTCTAGCAAAAATACTGTCTAATTTATATAAAGGAGAGGAAGAGGAGTTCATCCGCATTAAGGCACGGGATGGATTCTCCATGTACAACCCCCCAAACTAGGTGAGCTGCTACTTTCTACACCAGACCTTCCCGCATTCTTCATCATAAGTATTTACCTTGCTATTTCATAGCAGGAACTTCGAAAAGCTGTGAGGGAGGTCCACAGCCCGTCTCCACAACCAGAGGACCCTGACCGGGCCCTCGACCCCGTACTCGAAGAAGATCCGGACACATTTGTGGAGCTCATCGACAGGACGTTCTATCAGTTAAGCTATGATGGTGCCTTGGTGGCCATCATAGCCGATTATCCTAGACTGCTCCCTGCATCGCATGTAAGTAAAACCGGAGTCCCAACTTCCGAGAAGGATCCCTTTTTCTGCACTTCACCTACCGCACACATATGGTGTCTTACAGCGAAGGCCCTCGGGATGCCATGCCGAACCCGCAATGACTCACCAACAAGGGGCACCGAAGCCGGGTAGGCTTAAAAGGAAGGTGGTTAGGACTGAGACGTTGTCGCAGAGGTATGAAAAAGAACCCCGCTCTGTGGTTGTCGTCTTTTAAAATATAATAACGTCCATGGTTCCTCGTAGGAGAAACGCTTGCCGGACCATATCCGGAGAGCCTGCTGGCCAAGCCTCCACCAGCCGGGCTCCAGAGCCGGACTTAGAGGCAGATGCTAACGTGGGGCCAACACCGGATGTTCCTCCTACAGAGGATGCGGATAGGCTGTCGGCTACGAATTCCGAAGTGGAGAGTGCCATGAATCACAGGCGTCACTGGGCCGTACTCCGCGACGCTTGTTTCTCTCAAGATGCATTTGATGCCTTCAACTCAGGAGACCCGTACATCCGAGCTGCTCAAAATGGTCTTGCCCGAGCCACAGACCAATATGTGAAGGATATACGGGTAAGAAAATCAAATAATTATGTATATCAGTAGCCCCTGAGACTTAAAAGAATTGGCACAACTGATTTAAGGATCATTGTTTGCGTAGGTTCTTACGGAAAAGAATACCCAGTTGTCTCAAGAGTTGGAGGAGTGCAAAGCCCAGCTACGGGCCGCAGTTGCCGCAATGAAGGAGTCCGAGAAGGCCCCATCTGGTAACACTTGTTTCTATCTAAAAGAATGACATGTACCAGTTAGTATTTGGCATGCATGCAAATCTATCAATAGATTCCGTAGATGATCCCGGAGTGAATCCGGAGGTCACGCAAGGGGATGAGCAACATGCTCAACGACAGCTAAAGGCTGGCGAGCACGTGCTTACGCAGGTTAGGCGGGAGAAAAACGATCTCCAAGATGCCAATACCCGGCTGGGCGTTGAACTGAAAGATGTTTGGGCCCAACTTGCTGACTCCGTAAAGGAGAATAAGAGGCTTGGACGCGGCATTTTTAGCAATTGCTTGAACGAACTTTTATAGAGTTCGGCGAAGAATCCGGCTAACAGAGTTATATCTGTAGGTATGCTGACGGGTCGTCCCGCGGAGGAGATGCCCGGGTCTGCGGGTGATCTTCTGCCAGAGCTCTCACAACTGCACGAACAAGTTCGGCAGGTGATGCAGGGCATTGCCCAAGCCTTGTGGCCATCCGCCTCCCTTCCAGGAGGCATGGGGGAGCTTGTAGAGATGCTCAAGGGAGCGCGTCGGCGCTTCCGATTTTGGAAGATATCAGCCTACCGACAAGGTGCAAGGGAAGCCTGGGCCATGGTGAAGATGCGATATACACGAAGGCTGACCCGAACCACATGGCCGAGGTCGGACCTATGGGGTCTGATGGGAAAGAGATCCCCGTCAGTTTGGTGTATGACCAGGTGAAATTAGCTGAAAAGTATTCCCAATAGGATTGTAGGCTAGATAGAATGTTGTATGGTATAGAAGAAGAATTTAGTCAGTCTAAGTGACTGTGTATTTCAAGTGACATATATTGTCCCTAGCCGGATTCTAAATCATTTGTCACGGTGGACCTTTTCGCTTCAACCTCCAGACCCGACAGTGCGGAGTGTATCCGAATACCTGCTCAGTTATGTAAAAACCGGGGTACGCGTGGAAACCAGGCATAGGGGTCATAAGTGCTTGAACAGAGAAGTACCCAACTAGCTATGTTATATTACATGGATAGTAAGAAACATCTTCCAAGGAGAATAGTTCTGTTAAGGGTTCCTTTCCCTGGGTACGCATGCATTAATGTGCATGTCCGAACTGCGAGAAGAGACGCGGGATATAAACATCAGGGGGCGTGTATTACAATAAATAAAAGTCATCTTTTATTCACCGACCGAATATCCCCTTAAGAACGCTAGCTTTCGGCTTCACCCAGTCTGAGGTACACATCCGGCTGACCCGGCGGTAACAATCACAGAGGTGCTCCCCTTATGCCCTAGCCGAATTAACGGGAACATAGGGCATAAACACAACAGCCAGGCAACCCAGCTTGGCCAAAACTTAAGTCATATCGATGCATATAATGGCGAAGAAAAGGTACATGTGGAAAAGTAACACGTGTGCGAGGGGCATAGAGCCCGGAACATAGTTATATTAAGCTTCTTTATAAGAAGCCCCCGGGTATAATGATCACGCCTAGCGTGTCATGATTGTGTAGTCAAGACACATTTTAACATTTTAAGGCCGTGAAGAAAAAGGGAAGAAAGAAAGAAAAGACAGATAACGGATATATAAAAAAATGACGGAGATAAGGAGACGAACACAGAGTCCGGCACTAGGCGTAGAACCTTCAAAGTCTAGCTGCGTTCCACGGGTTTGGCTCGAGTCAATTGTCCGATGTATCCCGCAGACGATATGCTCCACCGGTCAGAACGTTGTCAATAACGAAGGGACCTTCCCATTTGGGCTTGAGCTTGTCCTTTTTCTTCTCCGGTAGGCATAGAACGAGTTCGCCAACGTTATAAGTTTTGGCCCGTACTTCTCTGCTTTGATACCACCGAGCCTGTTGCTGATAGAATGCGGAGTGGGCTTTTTCCACGTCACGCTCCACCTCTAGGGCGTCCAAACTATCCTGCTGATCAAGCTCGACTTCTTTCTCTTCGTACATGCGCACTCGAGGTGAGTCATGAATGATGTCGCAGGGCAGTACCGCCTCTGCGCCATACACCATAAAGAATGGCGTGTATCCGGTAGTGCGATTCGGCGTGGTCCGCAGCTCCCATAGTACAGAGTCAAGCTCCTCCACCCAGTGCGTATCTGATTCCTTCAAGGATCGCACTAATCTGGGTTTAATGCCGCTCATGATAAGACCATTTTCTCACTCGACTTGACCGTTAGTTTGCGGGTGACAGACATAGGCATAATCGAGCTTAATGCCCATGTTGCTGCACCAAGTTTTTACATCGTCGGCTGTGAAGTTCGAGCAGTTATCGGTGATGATGCTGTGGGGGACGCCGTAATGGTGTACAATGCCGGATATGAAGTCTATCACTGGTCAGGATTCGGCCGTTTTAACTGGTTTGGCTTCTATCTATTTGGTGAATTTATCCACCATGACCAATAGGTATTTTTTTCTTATGGATTCCCCCTTTAAGGGGTCCGACTGTTAGAATAAATCCGAGGCAATATCGTTGATCATCCGAGGACCAAGCAATCACACGAGCACGACACCGAGACTTGTTAACGAGGTTCACCGATATGGCTACATCCCCGGGGCTTGACTACGGGCGCTCCTCCCCGTGACACCATCACAATACCACACACCAGCCACCCGGGCGCCGGCACATGCCGCCGGCTCCCCCGTGCGTGCCCGTGCTATTATGTTGGCATAGGTTACATTGTGTGTCTACCCCCGCTATATATGAGAGGCCTAGGATACAAGTGTCCTACTAGGACACAACTCCACATCCTATGTAAACACAATACAACTACAAATCCAACTATAACCACTGGTAGAAAAAGGGCCTATTGTCCCGGTTCGTAAGGGCCTTTTGTCCCGATTCTGGAACCGGGACTAAAGGGTCGGTACTAATGCCCTGTCCCTTTAGTCCCGGTTCAATCCAGAACCGGGACAGATGGGCCTGCACGTGGCCTGTGCGCGGAGCCCAGGCAGGAGACCCTTTGGTCCCGGTTGGTGGCACCAACCGGGACCAATAGGCATCCACGCGTCAGCATTTCTGTGGCTGGGGTTTTTATTCTTTTGAAAGGGGGGGGGGAGTTGGGGGTTTTGGGGGTTAATTTAGGTGTTTCATATATTGTGTTAGCTAGCTATAATTAATAGAGAGAAGTGTCCTCTCTTATGTCCGTGCTTGGTCGATGCTACGTACTATACATACGTATAGAGAGGACTAGACACGCTAGCTAGCTAGTAAGAAAACAAAGGAAACATAAGATCGTCATGAACATATATGCATACAGAGAGAAGTGATATCGACCACCTCTCCTTCTCCGAGAGATTGGTCGAACAACAAGTTCTCGTACATCTATCCGACACTACCGGCTACATATATACAATAATTATCTCTTACAAATATAATCATATGGACTCAGGGTCCACATAGAATTCTCCATCTTCAGGGATCACGTGGTCAAGAAAGAATGCTGCCAATTCCTCTTGAATTGCTCGCATGCGAGCTGGTGCTAGGAGTTCATCCCGCTTTCGAAACATCTAATTTAAAGAAGGGGGTCAATACACACACACACACACACACACACACACACACACACACACACATATATATATATATATATATATATATGAATGAATGAAACTCAACACAAATGATGGTAATAAAATAAAATTGTGAATGTTGTTATTTACGTACTTCATATTGTTTGTCAGTGTAGCCCCGCTCACAGGTCGTGTGGCGGATGGACTCGCAAATGTAGTATCCACAGAAATCATTCCCTTGTTCCTGCCACATCCACTTTACAAGAAATAGAGGTCAATCAAACTGATAAGCAAGAATGCCAAATGGTATTGATGAAACTAGCGCTTGAATGACTAGTAGATGCATGGAACATGCTACTATAGTACTTACTTTCGGGTGTCTAAATTGCAGCTCCTTCGGCAGTCCCGGAGCTTTTCTGGTGAATTTTCTCCAAACCCTGCCGGACAAAGAAAACAATTACTTGATATATCAGGAAATGAACAAAGTTGCTGATATGGTGGATAATGATCGATTTAACTTACTTCTCGAGTATTTGAGTCATGTCTGCATAGTCCTAGGGATCTTTTCGTCTTGAGTCTAAGACGGTTACTAGTCCCTGCTCAAGCTTAATCTCTAGGAGAATATAGTGGAAACTGCACACGCATGCATAACTCATCAATTACATTACTATAGCCTTGACTAATATATAAGGGAAACCGAATACGCACAAGACAGTAACACTCACTTGAAGTTGTAAGGAAAGAGTATTATATCTTTGTTTTCATTTATTACGAACGATCGTAGCAAGTTGGCCTCGGTAGCTGCGGCATGAAATTTAACCTGAGTTACATCTATGGGATATGTGTTAATTAACCCAATATCACCGACTTGTATTTTATTCAATTCGGTGATCTTAAATCTGCATAATATAGTGAGGATGATTATAAATACATGCAATGAAAGAGCTGAGCTATATAGAGAGACTTAATGACAGAAGTAGTACTACTTACAGACAGTAGCAGGCGACCGTTGTTTTATCGAGGGCCAATTGATTGAAAAACTGATAGAACTCCTCAAATGGAATAGGCAATAGTTCAATTCCAACGAGGTCATGCTCCTCTTTAACTTTCACATACATAGTACTCCTCCCCCCTGAGTCTCTGCAGATTTTCAAGTACCAATCATGCAATCTTCGCATCATCATTGGTAGAGATCTTTCATCTTTGACGAGAGGCTTCCCGTACTCGTATCTTTGTATCTGCACGTCCATGGGTTCATAATATACATCGTCGGGCAGGTAATCTGCAAGATTGCTATAACCGGGCACCATCCTCGAATCATTAGCGACGTTGTGGCTAGGCACCTTGAGCGAGGGGCACGATTGCTTCGCTTGTTCGCCGAGCTGGGCAATTTGTTTCCCAGCTCGTCGTTCTTTCAGCCTTTGATCACTGACAGTACTTCCCGACCGCTCCGCTTCGGCAAATTCCTTTCCAATAATGCGCTCATAGTTTCCTTTCGGCGGAGACTTCAGTAGTTTTGTCAGGGCAGCTAGAGTGCGCTTCGCTTTCACCAGATCTACCTTCTCCTCTGGAAGTGGATGTCTCTTTGCTTTCAACCCTTGAAACCAGTCATCCACTTCAGTTCGTGCGATCTCGGCGTTCTCCTCCGGGGTCCTCTCATATGGTAACTTCTCTAGAGTCTTTAGAGAAGGACCGAATCTGTATGTCCTCCCGCCTCTGGTTGTACTGCTAGACACCGACCGAGCAGACGGAGTGGTTGTCTTCTTTACTTGCTTACGAGGCGGAGGAGAAGGACTACGACGCGCCGGAGCAGCCGGAGGGGCGGCAGGTCTCTTCCACCCTTGCTGACGAGGCGGAGAAGGAGGAGGCTGGCTGCTCGGGCGCGTCGGCGCAGGCGGAGAAGGAGGCGGAGTGCGGCCACGCGCTGAAGAAGGAGCCGGTCGAGTGCCCTGATCGTCACTCGCCGGAGGAGGAGGCGGTGGAGGAGGCGGAGTGCCCTGACTCGCCGGAGGAGGAGGCGGTGGAGGAGGCGGAGTGCCCTGACTTGCCAGAGGAGGAGGAGGAGGCGGAGGCGTCCAGTTCGGAAGGTTGATCAGCTCCTTCCGCCATAGGCATGGAGTCTTCAGAGCAGACCCCAGCCTAGTCTCCCCTTCACCGGTAGGGTTGTCAAGCTGGAGGTCCTCAAATCCCTCCGTTATTTCATCCACCATCACCCTAGCATATCCTTGTGGAATCGGCCAGCAGTGAAAAGTTGCGCCAGGTTCAGTAGGATAAAAAGAGCCAACAGCCGCCTTGACCTTCAAATTCATCCATTGCGTCATAAGGTGGCAATTTTGAGACTCCGTGATAGCATCCACGGGATAGCTGGCAGGAGCCATCAAGGCATTCTCCGGCTAAAGCAGCTCGGTGGAAGCCACGCTGCTTCTGCGCTAAGATGGCGGGGTAGCTTCGAGGGAAGCTTCAGCAGTACGTTTGCTGCGATTTGCTTCTCGTTCCTCTATCGCGTCCACCCTTGCTTGCAGCGCCTGCATTTGGGTCTGCTGCACTTTTTTCCTCCTCTCATGGGATTTGTAACCACCTGCGTCCGAAAACCCAACCTTCCATGGAATGGAGCCTGGCATGCCTCATGTCTGTCCAGGGTGCTCAGGATTCCCGAGGGCCATTGTGAGCTCGTCGTTCTCTCTGTCTGGAAAGAATGTCCCTTGCTGCGCTGCTTCGATATACTGCTTAAGCTTCCTGACTGGTATGTCCATTTGATCGTTCGTCCAAATGCACTTCCCTGTTACAGGGTCCAAGGTTCCGCCAGCCCCGAAGAACCAAGTCCGGCAACAGTCTGGCCAGTTAATTATCTCTGTTTCGATCCCTTTATCAACCAGATTATTCTCAGTCTTGGCCCACTTAGGCCGGGCTACGAGGTAGCCACCTGACCCCATGCGATGGTGATGCTTCTTCTTTGCAGCATTTTGCTTGTTTGTCGCCGACATCTTCTTACTCTTTTGTGATGTCTTGTGGGCCACAAATGCGGGCCAGTGATATCTGATCTTCTCATATCTGCCCTTGAATTCTGGTGTCTCATCATTTTTGACAAACTTATTCAGCTCTTTCTTCCACCTCCTGAATAGTTCTGCCATCCTCTTAAGAGCAAAAGACTTGATTAATTGCTCTTTAACTGGGTTCTCTGGAAGATCATTTTTCTGCATATCATTGACATAAGACACCTCAGGGTCTTTTGTAGCCAGCTTAAACCATTGCTGGATGCTGATCAGGATCTTGTCCCTAACTAGAACCCCGCATTGAGCAACAAATGCGTTCTTTGTTCGGATGGGTTCAATCGATTGGCCGTCGGGCGCGATTGCTATGATCTCAAACCTTTCTTCCGAGCTCAACTTTTTGTTCGGGTCTCGTCTCTTTACCGAAGTTGTGCTCGATCCGGAGGGCTAGAAAAAAGAACAAAGACTTAATTAATATGTGTACATACCAAAACAATGAATTCATCAATTAACTAGTCAGCACAGGCTTAACTAATATATATACCTGGACGGACTCGGTTCGGTCACCGGAGCCGTCATCACGGTCTCCTTCTTGCACCGGCATTGGGTCACCGGAGCCGTCCTCATGTTCTTCTTCTTGCACCAGCATTAGGTCACCGTAGCCAGCTTCTTCACCCTCTCCTTCCAGACCATCGGTGTCGTTGAGAAACAACGAGATGACATCACTTCCTTCTGCGATTATGTCCCTCAACAACGCTTCTTTTGCTTCGTCTCGGGCGGTGTCCATAGTTTCTACAAATATTTACAACATGGCAATATTATTCAAACATGACAGATGGATATATTAGTGGCAAACGTAGAACTAGCTACCTAATCATAGTAAGAAATCATATATATTAATTAGTGGCCTCGACGCTGCTTCTCTAGGGTTTGGGGTGGCCTCGACAAGCTTCAAGGGTTTCGGGTGGCCTCGAGAACGCTTCAAGGAGGGGGTAATATCGACCCCCCCATGTGTTGAAGCTATCGGGAGGGGGTATATATCGACAACGACAACACTACATCTATGTCCCTCGACGACCCTTGTTCCCGATAAAAAAAAGAGGAAGAAGAAGAAAAAAAAGAGGAGAAGAAAGAATAGACGAGATCTCCTCTATTCTTTCTTCTCCTCTTTTTTTTCTTCTTCCTCTTCTTTTTTTATCCTCTTCTTCCTCTCATGTTTGAGAGGATCGCCGAGGGGTCGGGAGGTTGCCTAGTGTCAAAGGATTCAACAAAACCATGTCTTCATTATTAGGCGAAAGTAATAGGTGCATGATGGTACGAAGCTCTCCAAAGTTATTTTGGAACGGAGTCCTAGATAGGATAATTCGCTTTTTGGTACAAAGTTCAGCAAGAACCTTCCAAATATCGTTATTTGGAAGGCCTTTGCTGAAATTCATACAAAAAGGCAAATTATCCTATCCGGGACACCATTCCAAAATAACTTTGGAGGACTTTGTCATGCCCTGGTTACTTCTGGCTAATGATGAAGCCATGGATTTCTTCAATACTTTGACACTAGGAAACCTCTCTCTCGACCCCTCGGTGATCCTCGACCCCTCGAACCCTCAACGACCCTGGAACCCTCGACCCCTCGGCGATCCTCTTCTTCCTCTCATGTTCGAGAGGATCGCTGAGGGGTCGGGAGGTTGCCTAGTGTCAAAGGATTCAACAAAACCATGTCTTCATCATTAGGCGAATGTAACAGGTGCATGATGGTACGAAGCTCTCCAAAGTTATTTTGGAACGGAGTCCTAGATAGGATAATTCGCTTTTTGGTACAAAGTTCAGCAAGAACCTTCCAAATATCGTTATTTGGAAGGCCTTTGCTGAACTTTGTACCAAAAAGCGAATTATACTATCTAGGACTCCGTTCCAAAATAACTTTGGAGGACTTCGTCATGCCCTGGTTAATTCCGGCTAATGATGAAGCCATGGATTTCTTCAATACTTTGACACTAGGAAACCTCTCTCTCGACCCCTCGGCGATCCTCGACCCCTCGAACCCTCGACGACCCTGGAACCCTTGACCCCTCGGCGATCCTCTTCTTCCTCTCATGTTCGAGAGGATCACCGAGGGGTCGGGAGGTTGCCTAGTGTCAAAGGATTCAACAAAACCATGTCTTCATCATTAGGCGAAAGTAACAGGTGCATGATGGTATGCAGCTCTCCAAAGTTATTTTGGAACAGAGTCCTAGATAGGATAATTCGTTTTTTGGTACAAAGTTCAGCAAGAACCTTCCAAATATCGTTATTTGGAAGGCCTTTGCTGAAATTCATAAAAAGGCAAATTATGTATCCGGGACACCATTCCAAAATAACTTTGGAGGACATCGTCATGCCCTGGTTAATTCCGGCTAATGATGAAGCCATGGATTTCATCAATACTTTGACACTAGGAAACCTCTCTCTCGACCCCTCGGCGATCCTCGACCCCTCGAACCCTCGACGACCATGGAACCCTCGACCCCTCGGCGATCCTCTTCTTCCTCTCATGTTCGAGAGGATCGTCGAGGGGTCGGGAGGTTGCCTAGTGTCAAAGGATTCAACAAAACCATGTCTTCATTATTAGGCGAAAGTAACAGGTGCATGATAGTACGAAGCTCTCCAAAGTTATTTTGGAACGGAGTCCTAGATAGGATAATTCGCTTTTTGGTACAAAGTTCAGCAAGAACCTTCCAAATATCGTTATTTGGAAGGCCTTTGCTGAAATTCATACAAAAAGGCAAATTATCCTATCTGGGACACCATTCCAAAATAACTTTGGAGGACTTCGTCATGCCCTGGTTACTTCCGGCTAATGATGAAGCCATGGATTTCTTCAATACTTTGACACTAGAAAACCTCTCATATATATCCATCTATAGCCACATACATATATAAATGGAAAAAATGCTATGAACAAAAATACATATATATCAATGCATACATCCATGGATCATCATTGCTCATATATCCATAGTCATATATAAAACTTTCTGCCTATGAACAAAAACCTTTCTATGAACAAAAAACTTTGTATGAATAAAAAACATTTTTGACATATTTAGCACATTCTAAATTTTCCTAACTCTTTTACAACCACAAAAATTACTCCAACTTCATGACAGTACCCACACTCCATTTCACCAAAAACCTTCTGATCCATAGTTTAAATTTTTTAAATTTCATTCAAATGAAATTTGAACCAGATTCAAATTCCTTGCTGAAAACCTATTCTAAACCAATCAAAAAATTCTAAAATTTTGCCATATACACAAAGAACATACATACATATATACATTTTTATAAAAATGCAAACAACAAAAAATCTAAAAAAGGACATATACACGCTCCTTCTTTTCCTTCTTCTTCCTTCTTCCTCTTTTCTTCTCCAACACAACACTTTTTTTCTTAAATGTTACATATGAACATATAAAGAGCATTATACAGCATATACAGAGCATTATATATACAGTGAACATACATACATACATACATCTTAACAAAAAAAAAATGAAAAATAGGCCGCGGTGGTCGGCGACGGCGACGATGGTTGGCGGTGGAGCTTACGGATGGCATGCGGGGACGGCAATGAGAAGGAAAGGGGAGGAGGCAGGGGCTCACAGCGCGGGGAGAGGTGGAGATCGCCGACCGGAATCGGTGTGGCGGCGGACGAACGGCCTCGGGGATGAACGGGTCGCGGGAGCCGGCGTGGTGCTTCCCCGGAGCGACGGCGACAACGGGCATGGGGAGGGGTCGGGGCCGGCCTGAGGCAGAGGCGGTGGCGCATGGGGCAGGGACGGCGTCAGGGCGACGCGGGGCAACAGTGGCGTCGAGGCGGCGAGGTCGGGGCAGCGGTGGAGCGGGGCGGCGACGGCGTCGGGGCGGCGCGGTGAGGCGGACGGCGACGGCGCGGGGTGGCGCGCAGCGACGGGGGCGGCGTCGATGGGCGCGGGCGACGGCGGCGGCGGTGACGGGCACGGGCGACGGGGCAGAGGGCGGCGGGGCAGCGGGAGAATGAGGAACTGAATGAAAATTTCACAAGTGTTTTCTTATATACTGAGACCATTGGTCCCGGTTCATGGAACCAACCGTGACCAATGGTCCCCTGTAGTCCCGGTTGGTGGCACCAACCGGGACCAAAGGTCTCTTTTCAGCAGCCCAAAGGGCGGGAAGCGGAGGCCTTTGGTCCCGGTTGGTGGCACCAACCGGGACTAAAGGGGGGCATTGGTCACGGTTGGTGCCACGAACCGTGACCAATGCCCCCTTTAGTCCCGGTTGGTGCCACTAACCGGGACCAATGGCCTTGTGCTGCCCCGCGTCAAAAGTTTAGTACCACCTCGCTAGCTGAGAGAGCTCGAGAGTGGTTTATAAGCGCTGCTGCGCCCACCCTCCCGAGCTCCTCTCAAGTACAGGCTTTCGGGCCTAATCTGTCACTTCAATGCCTGTGAGCCTAGTGGGCCTGCTGCGGGCCTGAATCCTGGCCCATGGTAGGGTTTCTAGTCGTATTCAGGCCGTGGTGGCCCAGTAGGTGGCATTTTTTGTTTTTTGTTGCTTTATTTATTTTCTTTTGTTTTTTCCTTTATTTTTAATTCTTTATTCTTTTAGTTTTAGAAAAATTATAAACTTTTTGTTAATGCCATTAGTTTTCAAATTTGAAAACACTTTTTTAGTTTTTTTGTTTTCTTTGTTGCTTTATTTATTTTATTTTGTGATTAACTTTACTATAAAAATAGCTTTTTCCTGTTTTTTTGATTTGTTTTTGCATTATTTATTTTCTTTTGTTTTTTGCTTTAATTTTTAATTCTGTTTGCTTTTAGGTTAGCAAAATTATAAACTTTCTGTTAGTGCCATTAGTTTTAGAAAAATTATAAACTTTCTGTTAGTGCCATTAGTTTTCAAATTTGAAAACACTTTTTTAGTTTTTTCTGTTTTCTTTGTTGCTTTATTTATTTTATTTTGTGATTAACTTTACTATAAAAATAGTTTTTCCTGTTTTTTGATTTGTTTTTTGCATTACTTATTTTCTTTTGTTTTTTGCTTTAATTTTTAATTCTGTTTGCTTTTAGGTTAGCAAAATTATAAACTTTCTGTTAGTGCCATTAGTTTTAGAAAAATTATAAACTTTCTGTTAGTTGCCATTAGTTTTCAAATTTGAATAGTTAAAATTTGAATTCTTTGAAAATTGTTTGAATCACAAGTTTGTGATTAACTTACTAAAAAATGAGAATAGATGCGCTTATAGAGAAAATTCAACCTAAATTCCTAGTAAATTTCTATGAATTTTAGAGAAATTCACTATGAATTTAGGTTAAATTTTTCTCTATTAGGGCATCTATTTTCACTTCGAGAGGAGCTCAACAAGGCAGAGAGGGAAGGGCTTATAAACCGGTGTGAGCCCCCTTCGGTTGGCGAGGTGGGACTAAACTCTGCCCGCAACGAGGACCAACCCTTTAGTCCCGGTTTGTGGCACAAACCGGGACTAATGGTCATGGGCCAGGGGCGAGGAGCAAAATTATAAACTTTCTGTTAGTGCCATTAGTTTTAGAAAGTTGAAAGTTGAAAGTTGGCATGGGCCAGGGACTAATGGTCATGGTATTACGAGGGCCGAACCATAAGACATGAAAGCATTTCAAATGAACTCTGAAAAAGTTGAAAGTTGGGATGGTATCATAATTTCACCCACATAGCATGTGCATGTACAAAACGGACAATGGTAGCATGTTCGTGTGTTACAAAGTTGGCATGGTATCATCATAATAGTTGCGGGAGAAAGTCTTCACTTTTTCTTCGCTTGTGTCATTTGCTTATTGCGCCGTAACCATGGATAATCTTCATTGTTTATCAGGATGCTTGGGTCAGCCTTGACATTGAAGGGAGGAATTTCATGAAACTTTCATAATCTTCAGACATGTCTGTCTTGCCGTCCACTCCCAGGATGTCCCTTTTTCCTGAAAGAACTATGTGGCGCTTTGGCTCATCGTATGATGTATTCGCTTCCTTATCTTTTCTTTTTCTCGGTTTGGTAGACATGTCCTTCACATAGATAACCTGTGCCACATCATTGGCTAGGACAAACGGTTCGTCAGTGTACCCAAGATTTTTCAGATCCACTGTTGTCATTCCGTACTGTGGGTCTACCTGTACCCCGCCGCCTAACAGATTGACCCATTTGCACTTAAACAAAGGGACCTTAAAATCAGGTCCGTAGTCAAGTTCCCATATGTCCACTATGTAACCATAATATGTGTCCTTTCCGCTCTCGGTTGCTGCATCAAAGCGGACACCGCTGTTTTGGTTGGTGCTCTTTTGATCTTGGGCGATCGTGTAAAATGTATTCCCATTTATCTCGTATCCTTTGTAAGTCAATACAGTCAAAGATGGTCCCCTGGACAATAAGTACAACTCATCACAAACAGTGTTGTCACCTCTGAGACGTGTTTCCAACCAACTGCTGAAAGTCCTGATGTGTTCACATGTAATCCAGTCGTCGCACTGCTTCGGGTGTTTGGAGCGCAGACTGTTCTTGTGTTCATCGACATACGGGGTCACCAAGGTAGAGTTCTGTAGAACTGTGTAGTTTGCTTGAGACCAAGAATATCCGTCCCTGCATATTATTGAGTCTCTTCCAAGAGTGCCTTTTCCAGTCAGTCTCCCCTCATACCGCGATTTAGGGAGACCTATCTTCTTAAGGCCAGGAATGAAGTCAACACAAAACCCGATAACATCCTCTGTTTGATGGCCCATGGAGATGCTTCCTTCTGGCCTAGCGCGGTTACGGACATATTTCTTTAGGACTCCCATGAACCTCTCAAAGGGGAACATATTGTGTAGAAATACGGGCCCCAGGATGACAATCTCGTCGACTAGATGAACTAGGACGTGCGTCATGATATTGAAGAAGGATGGTGGGAACACCAGCTCGAAACTGACAAGACATTGCGCCACATCACTCCTTAGCCTTGGTACGATTTCTGGATCGATCACCTTCTGAGAGATTGCATTGAGGAATGCACATAGCTTCACAATGGCTAATCGGACGTTTTCCGGTAGAAGCCCCCTCAATGCAACCGGAAGCAGTTGCGTCATAATCACGTGGCAGTCATGAGACTTTAGGTTCTGAAACTTTTTCTCTGGCATATTTATTATTCCCTTTATATTCGACGAGAAGCCAGTCGTGACCTTCATACTGAGCAGGCATTCAAAGAAGATTTCTTTCTCTTCTTTCGTAAGAGCGTAGCTGGCAGGACCTTTATACTGCTTCGGAGGCATGCCGTCTTTTTCGTGCAAACGTTGCAGGTCCTCCCATGCCTCAGGTGTATCTTTTGTCTTCCCATACACGCCCAAGAAGCCTAGCAGGTTCACGCAAAGGTTCTTCGTCACGTGCATCACGTCGATTGAGGAGCGGACCTCTAGGTCTTTCCAGTAGGGTAGGTCCCAAAATATAGATTTCTTCTTCCACATGGGTGCGTGTCCCTCAGCGTCATTCAGAACAGCTAGTCCACCGGGACCCTTTCCAAAGATTACGTAGTGTAAATCATTGACCATAGCAAGCACGTGATCACCGGTGCGCATGGCGGGCTTCTTCCGGTGATCTGCCTCGCCTTTGAAATGCTTGCCTTTCTTTCGACATTGATGGTTGGTCGGAAGAAATCGACGATGGCCCAGGTACACATTCTTCCTGCATTTGTCCAGGTATATACTTTCAGTGTCATCTAAACAGTGCGTGCATGCGTGGTATCCTTTGTTTGTCTGTCCTGAAAGGTTACTGAGAGCGGGCCAATCGTTGATGGTCACGAACAGCAACGCCTTAAGGTTAAATTCCTCCTGTCTGTGCTCATCCCACGTACGTACACCGTTTCCATTCCACAGCTGTAAAAGTTCTTCAACTAATGGCCTTAGGTACACATCAATTTCGTTGCCGGGTTGCTTAGGGCCTTGGATGAGAACTGGCATCATAATGAACTTCCGCTTCATGCACATCCAAGGAGGAAGGTTATACATACATAGAGTCACGGGCCAGGTGCTGTGATTGCTGCTCTGCTCCCCGAAAGGATTAATGCCATCCGCGCTTAAAGCAAACCATACATTCCTTGGGTCCTTTGCAAACTCATCCCAGTACTTTCTCTCGATTTTTCTCCACTGCGACCCGTCAGCGGGTGCTCTCAACTTCCCATCTTTCTTTCGGTTCTCACTGTGCCATCGCATCAACTTGGCATGCTCTTCGTTTCTGAACAGACGTTTCAACCGTGGTATTATAGGAGCATACCACATCACCTTCGCAGGAACCCTCTTCCTGAGGGGCTCGCCGTCAACATCACCAGGGTCATCTCGTCTGATCTTATACCGCAATGCACCGCATACCGGGCATGCGTTCAGATCCTTGTATGCACCACGGTAGAGGATGCAGTCATTAGGGCATGCATGTATCTTCTCCACCTCCAATCCTAGAGGGCATACGACCTTCTTTGCTGCATATGTACTGTCGGGCAATTCGTTATCCTTTGGAAGCTTCTTCTTCAATATTTTCAGTAGCTTCTCAAATCCTTTGTCAGCCACAGCATTCTCTGCCTTCCACTGCAGCAATTCCAGTACGGTACCGAGCTTTGTGTTGCCATCTTCGCAATTGGGGTATAACCCTTTTTTGTGATCCTCTAACATGCGATCGAACTTCAGCTTCTCCTTTTGACTTTCGCATTGCGTCCTTGCATCGACAATGACCCGGCGGAGATCATCATCATCGGGCACATCGTCTGGTTCCTCTTGATCTTCAGCAGCTTCACCCGTTGCAGCATCATTGGGCACATCGTCTGGTTCCTCTTGATCTTCACCAGCTCCCCCCGTTGCAGCATCACCGTATTCAGGGGGCACATAGTTGTCATCGTACTCTTCTTCTTCGCCGTCTTCCATCATAACCCCTATTTCTCCGTGCCTCGTCCAAACATTATAGTGTGGCATGAAACCCTTGTAAAGCAGGTGGGAGTGAAGGATTTTCCGGTTAGAGTAAGACCTCGTATTCCCACATTGAGTGCATGGACAACACATAAAACCATTCTGCTTGTTTGCCTCAGCCGCATCGAGAAACTCATGCACGCCCTTAATGTACTCGCGGGTGTGTCTGTCACCGTACATCCATTGCCGGTTCATCTGCGTGCATTATATATAATTAAGTGTCCAAATTAATAGAAGTTCATCATCACATTAAAACCAAAGTGCATACATAGTTCTCATCTAACAACATATAGCTCTCCAGAGCATCTAATTAATTAAACCATACATTGAAACTATGTAAAACATTTCAATGCGAAAACAAATGCGATCATAATCGCAACCAAGGTAACAATTGATCCAACGGCATAATGATACCAAGCCTCGGTATGAATGGCATATTTTCTAATCTTTCTAATCTTCAAGCGCATTGCATCCATCTTGATCTTGTGATCATCGACGACATCCGCAACATGCAACTCCAATATCATCTTCTCCTCCTCAATTTTTTTATTTTTTCCTTCAACAAATTGTTTTCTTCTTCAACTAAATTTAACCTCTCGACAATAGGGTCGGTTGGCATTTCCGATTCACATACATCCTACATAAATAAAATCTATGTCACGTTGGTCGGCATAATTTTCATAAACAATAAATGAACCAATAGTTATAAAGATAATATATATACCACATCCGAATCATAGACAGGACGAGGGCCGACGGGGGCGGATACCAAAACCATCGCACTATATAAGATGCAATAATAAAAGTAAGAAAATAATACAAGTATCTATGTAAACATACAAGTAAGAATATTTTTCCTTTCAGAAAGAAGATAAGAACAAGAGGCTCACCACGGTGGTGCCGGCGATGAGCTCGGCGCGGGTGATCGACGGCGGTGAAGACGGGGACGGGGCGTGACGGACCGCTAAACCTAGACAAATATTATGGAAAATGGAGCTTGGAGGTCGAGCTTGGAGAGGAGAAAGCTTAAGTAGTGTGGCTCGGGCATTCCATAGAACACCTTGTGTGCATAGGAGGTGAGCTAGATCACCACCAAGCCCTCTCCCCCTCGGCCAGAGAAAAATAGAGCACTGGGGTGCTCTGCTCGCGAGCGAGGGGTATATATAGGCACCTCATTGGTCCCGGTTGGTGACATGAGCCGGGACTAAAGGGGAGCCTTTGGTCCCGGTTCAATCCACCAACCGGGACCAATGGTGGTGGGCCAGGAGCGAGGCCCATTGGTCCCGGTTCATCCCACCAACCGGGACCAAAAGGTCCAGATGAACCGGGACCAATGGCCCATGTGGCCCGGCCGGCCCCCTGGGCTCACGAACCGGGACCAATGCCCACATTGGTCCCGGTTCTGGACTGAACCGGGACTAATGGGCTGACCCGGCCTGGACCAAAGCCCTGTTTTCTACTAGTGAACCTACCTTGTACACAATATTCGACACAACTCGAACAAACTCCACCTTGGCGAATATTCTTTACCACCTTGAATTTAGCATGCATCAAACTTCCATGTACATTGGACTTGAGCTTATCACATGAGTACTGCTGCTACTCCAAAGACTCCATATGACTCCACCTGCAACTTGTAGCCCCTTCTTTTCTTGACCACAGTCAGCACTCGAGCAAAATTAAGTTCCTTGTTACTCTAGTTTGTGCTCCCAACTTCCAGAGTATCAGTCCAACGCCATCACACACTGATCACTGAATTGTGTGAAAGTGAATAACTCACATATTGGGTGTCACACATAAGAGATACCTGAACTCAACATCATCCTTCTTCCTTGACCGCCCTATCTGAAACTTGAAGGAATTTCACCGTTGCTTGTAGTCATCCCGAGTCAAATTTGCAGTTGTCTCACCACACATATGACCACCAAAGCCCCTGGTCCATCTCCATGTCCCGTGCATATCGCACGCCTCTCCGCTATTACCGCGTCGAGCCTCCGCTGTCCCGGTCGAGTCTCAAGGGTCGCGAACCCACACCACTCAACCTCCACTGTAGAGTACCACCGATCATCACCGACCGATGATGAGTTTCACGTTTCCATCAAACCACCGGGCTCTAGTCCGAACTGCATGTCGCTCGCTTTACTCCCTTGCTGAATAGGCTTGGATTCCCTGGATCCTTACATCGTAGCCCCTCAATCCAGCTCCACCTTCAACATGACTCTATGGTGGTTGTACGTGCCACCCCGCGCCCCGTCGACTCCAAGCTCTCGTGTGCATCGTCTTGAATCAACCCCGCGCCATAGCCTTGTTGAAGCCACACAAGCCCTCTAGACCTGTGCCACGTGTTTCCACGCCAAGAAGTCGGTCACCATCGACATCACGCTCCAATGTCGTTGTCGCCGATCCCACCACCGTCTCCTGTGCCAACCGACATGCGTCGATCTGTCAAACCGTCCAAGTCTGACCTCAACCGAACTTCCCCAACTGCACGACACGTTCCAGACTCCGCAAGCCGTCACCATGACCATCACCATCCATACACATATGTGTACTAACAAAGAAAACCAGGCAAAGTCCACATAGCCTTCCCGTGTCAACATACATGAAACCCGATTCATCATGTCTGTAGCTGGGCTTTACTTTCCTTTTCTTTTTTCCATGATAGCATCACGATGTGACTAAGTCCGTGTGCCGTATTTTTTCCCAAACAAAATCACTTGTCCTTGCTTTTGCAGCTCTACAGCTTCCTGCATGCACTCATCCATGCTTCCATGCAGCATGCCATGCATGTTGGCCTCACCAGGCTTCGGCCCAGCCGCCCGTGCCATGGCCTCGTCCGTTTCTCACCTTGCAGCCTGCGTAGCTGCACCTGCCCCCAACTTGGGCCGCCTGAACCACACACCTGTAGGCCCCTCCTGGGCCTTAGCGTGCCTTGCACAGGCCAGCCATGCCTGGGTTCTCTTGGCAACCTTGCAGATGGCAACTTTGCCGTGGGATTCCTGCTGCTGCACGACTGATCTGTCGTTGACGTCCGCGTGTACCACGCGCCAACCAATTCGTTCTCACCAAGTCCTGTGGAACATGCCACCACCGCTTTAGATCGATCTGCTGCACGCCGACACATGACGTCTGCCGCCAGCTTCTCGACGAGATGTTTGCCTACGCGCCTGTCGCCGCTTGCACGCCCTCTGCTGCACGCACCGCTGCTTTCCGATTACTTCTTAATAGAACTCCTGCCGTCCATTGATCTTTTTCGGTCGCAGGTCTCGACCAGACTAATTCAATGAATTCCGCTCCAATCTCTAGATCAACAACCATGGTCTCAAATCGAACCTTGCTCATGATACCACTTGTTAGAATAAATCCGAGGCAATATCGTTGATCATCCAAGGACCAAGCAATCACACGAGCATGACACCAATATTTGTTAACGAGGTTCACCAATATGGCTACATCCCCGGGGCTTGACTACGGGCGCTCCTCCCCGTGACACCATCACAATACCGCACACCGGCCACCTGGGCGCCGCCACACGCCGCCGGCTCCCCCTTGCGTGCATGTGCTATTATGTTGGCATAGGTTACATCGTGTGTCTACCCCCGCTATATATGAGAGGCCGAGGATACAAGTGTCCTACTAGGACACAACTCCACATCCTATGTAAACACAATACAACTACAAGTCCAACTATAACCTGCCTTGTACACAATATTCGACACAACTCTAACACCGACCATGTCAAGCCCCCAGACCGCAACGGGCCAAGTAATGGGGATTGTTTGGAGAGCGGTAGGTGGCATATGGCTTTGGTTTGCAAAAAGCTGGCAACTGACACAACGTTGAACGAGGTCCTGTGCGTCTGCTCGGGCCGTCGGCCAGTAAAAACCTGTACGGAAGGCCTTGCTTACAAGGGCCCGTGCTGCGGCATGGTGGCCGCCAAGTCCATCATGAATTTCTGCCAAAAGTTGTCGTCTTCCTCTTCGGAGATGCACCTTTGAAGTACTCCGGTAGCGCTTTTCTTATAAAGCTCTCCCTCGTGGACCTTGTAGGCTTTAGACCGCCACACGATGCAACATGCCTCGTTTGGGTCATTAGGGAGTTCTTGCCTAGTTAGGTAAGCCAAGAAGGGTTCTGTCCACGGGGCGATGACATCCATAATCACGTGGGACAAAGATGTTATTTCGGTGGCAGAGCCTCCAATTACGTCAGAGTGTTCGGGGTCTGGTGTTGTGGCCGGATCCAGACTGTTTTTGCCGGTCTCCCCTTCCCACACCATAGATGGCTTAAATAGCCTTTCCAAGAAGATATTAGGTGGGACAGGGTCGCGCTTAGCGCCGATGCGGGCGAGGATATCCGCCGCTTGATTGTTTTCTCGGACCACATGATGGAATTCGATGCCCTCGAACCGAGCTGACATTTTTAGGATGGTGTTGCGGTAAGCCGCCATTTTTGGGTCCTTGGCGTCAAAGTCCCCATTTATTTGAGATATTGCGAGGTTCGAATCCCCCCGTACCTCTAGGCGTTGAATTCCCATGGAGACTGCCATCCGGAGACCATGTAATAGGGCCTCATATTCTGCTGCATTGTTGGAGTACGTATCAGACTGAATCTCCGGTGGGGGATGTCAGGATGATGCCTGCCCCTAGACCAGCCAGCATTTTAGAGCCGTCAAAGTGCATGATCCAATTGGAGCACGCACCATACTCTTTAGGGAGTTCGGCTTCCGTCCATTCGGCGACGAAATCAGCCAATACTTGCGACTTAATGGCTCGCCGTGGTTTATATGTTATATATGTCAAACGGGAGGAGCTTGGTAGCCCATTTAGTAATCCAGCCCGTGGCATCGCGGTTATTTATTATGTCTTTGAGTGGTACTTTGGAGGCCACCGTAATTGAACACTCTTGAAAGTAGTGTCATAGTTTCTGGGATGCCATGAAGACCGCGTATTCTATCTTTTGATAATGTGGGTACCATGATTTGCATGGTGTGAGGATGGTGGATACGTAGTATATATACCGGCTTTTGAAGCGGGAACTTATGTCCGTCCGTCTGTCGTTCGACGACGAGCACTGCGCTTACAACTTGGTGTGGTGCCGCTATATATAACAACATTGGTTCACCGACATTTGGCGCAGCCAATATTGGGTTGGTGGCCAATACGGTCTTTATTTCTTCCAATTCAGCCGTGGCCGCATCCGTCCACTCGAAGTGTTCGGTGCGTCGAAGAAGGCGATAAAGAGGTAGCGCCTTTTCTCCTAATTGGGAGATAAAGCGGCTTAAGGCAGCCACGCATCCAGTTAACTTCTGGATTTGCTTGAGGTCTGTTGGGATAGCCAACTATGACAAAGCTCGGATTTTAGCCGGATTTGCTTAAATTCCTCTATTGGAGACGATGAAGCCCAAGAGCTTTCCGGCGGGCACGCCGAAAATGCATTTTCCGGATTGAGCTTGATGTCATATGTTCGGAGATTGCCGAACGTGAGCCTCAAGTCATCTATTAAGGATTCGACGTTTCTTGTTTTAATGACCACATCATCTACATATGCCTCCACTGTTTTCCCGATTTCTATTTCCAGGCATGTCTGAATCATGTGTTGATAGGTTGCACCGGCGTTTTTGAGCCCGAAAGGCATGGTGTTAAAACAGAAGGGGCCGTATGGTGTGATGAATACCGTTGCGGCTTGATCGGGCTCCGCCATCTTAATTTGATGGTATCCGGAGTATGCGTCGAGGAAGCACAATGAGTCGTGTCCTGTCGTAGCATTGATAATTTGATCGATGCGGGGGAGGGGGAAGGGATCCTTGGGGAAAGCCTTGTTAAGGTCCTTGAAATCGACACATAGACGCCATGATTTGTCCTTCTTTGGTACCATCACCAGGTTTGCTAGCCAGTACGGATGTTTTATTTCTCTAATGAATCCGGCCTCGGGTAACTTGGCTAGCTCTTTTCCCATGGCTTGTCGCTCAGGCTCAAAGAAACGCCGTAGAGTCTGCTTGACCAGCTTGAACCCCTTTAGAATGTTAAGGCTATGCTCGGCCAGCCTGCGTGGGATTCCTGGCATGTCTGAAGGATGCCAGGCGAAGATGTCCCAATTCTCGCGCAAGAACTCCCGCAGTGCGGTGTCTATTGTGGGGTTCAGATGTGCCCCGATGGATGATGTTTTTGTAGGGTCCGTTGGGTGGACACAGAATTTGACTATTTTGTCCGCTGGTTTGAAAGAGGTGGACTTGGGTCTTTTGTTGAGTATCACGTCGTCCTTGTCCATCATGAAGCGCAGCACAGTTAGTTCTTCGGCCGCAAGGGCTTCAGATAACGCCTCGAGGGCTAGTGCGGCGGTTTTATTTTCGGCGTGGAGTGCTATGTCCGGATCACTAGCCAAAGTGATGATTCCATTGGGCCCAGGCATTTTGAGCTTCATGTAGCCGTAATGGGGTATAGCTTGGAAGATCGTGAATGCCTCCCGCCCTAAAAGGGTGTGGTATCCGCTACTGAACGGGGCCACTTGGAATGTGATTTCTTCGGACCTATAATTCTCCGGCGTGCCGAATACCACATCTAGTGTGATTTTCCCGCACATCGTGCCTCCCGACTAGGGATGATTCCTCTGAAGGTCGTGCTGCTTTGCTCAATGTGGCTCTTGTCTATTTCCATTTTGCTAAGAGTTTCCTCGTAGATGAGGTTTAATCCGCTGCCACTCTCCATGAGCACTTTAGTAAGCCGGAAGACGTCCACAATTGGACTAAGGACCAAAGCGGCTGGTGCTCGGGTTGTTCGGAATTGAGGTTCGTCACTCGCATTGAAGGTTATGGCCGTGTCGTTCCATGGATTTATTGCTGCAATGTGGCAGACTTCGGCAAGGCTGCGGAGTGTTCGCCTGCGCCTATTATTTGCGGTGAAGGTCTCAAAACTGTCAATATTGTATTATTATTATCCGCGGGATGGAACTCTGTTGTATTATTGATGAGGATATCCTCGCCTCTCTTGGCCACCTGCCGGAGTATCCAACATGCTCTAAGGCTGTGTGTTGGCATGGTATCCGCTGTACTGTGAATTTTGCATGGCCCATTGAGCCATCCCTCCAATACAGTTCTATGCCCTGTAGTGGGCTTTTGTTTCTTTGTAATTGGATCGGGTGACTTACGAGAGTACACCCTTTCAGTTCGGACGGGGGGTTTAGTGAGAGCCAGAGGGTCCCAGAATTTGGTTTGGGTTTTCAAGGCGCTTTACATCGCATAGTACTTCCATACTATGGCCGCTAAGTCAGCAAAGTGTGCTATGTCACGACGACTTATGGCGTTGAGGATTCCCTTGTCCGTGCAATTTTTGCAAAAGAATGAAATTGCGTCTTCCTCGCGTCAGTCCTTGACCTTGCTCATTACAAGGAGAAATCTGGCCGAATAGTGATGTACTGTCTCTTGGGGCTCTTGTCTAATGTGGGAAAGATCACTTGAGTCTGGGTGGGTGGGTAGATTTAGGTCCAAACCCTGACCCGATCTGAGACCCAGTGGCGGAGGAGTTTCCGAGCTTGGCAGTTCGGACTCCGGGATGTTGCCCAATAGTTCTGGCCTGCTATCTGATTCTAGGTTCGAAGCTTGGGCCATGTCCTCCCGTGGACGGGTATCCGGCTCTAAGAGCTCGGGAATCCGGACATAGTTTGTCCCCAAAATAGAGGAAGAATTGCTACATTGCTCCTCCACCACCGCTATCTGATGGGTGACCGGCGGAGAGTTAATCTCCCTTTGGTCGGGTTTAAGCCCGATCCGATCATAGTCCATTGCGACTCCCAAGGCAGCGATGCGATCCAAGAGCTCGTTCAAAGAAGAGAGCTCTACTGGATCCATCTGCTCGGCGAATCCCGAGCCGACGTGGAGGTTGTTTTTGATGACCCGAGAAGTCATCGTCGGCGCGATGGCCGAACGGGCGGTCATGACGAAGCCGCCTAGTCGGAGAGTTTGGCCTATAGCCAGGGCTCCCCCCGAGGTAATGTTGTCCTTGACAACAAGACGAGCCATAAAGCATTATCGTGGCGGCACAGTGGAACTCTCAATGAAAGCACCAATGTCGCTGTCAAAACCGGCGGATCTCGGGTAGGGGGTCCCGAACTGTGCGTCTAAGGCGGATGGTAACAGGAGGCGGGGGACACAATGTTTACCTAGGTTCAGGCCCACTCGATGGAGGTAATACCCTACTTCCTGCTCAATTGATCTTTTTGATATGAGTACACAAGAGTTGATCTACCACAAGATCGTACAGGCTAAACCCTAGAAGCTAGCCTATGATTATGATTGTTGTTGTCCTACGGACTAAACCCTCCGGTTTATATAGACACCGGAGGGGGATAGGGTTACACAGAGTCGGTTACAAGGGAGGAGATCTATATATACGAATTGCCAAGCTTGCCTTCCACGCAAAGGAGAGTCCCACCAGGACACGAGACGAAGTATTCAATCTTGTATCTTCATAATCCAATAGTTCGGCCGAAGGATATTGTCCGGCTGTTTGAGGACCCCCTAATCGAGGACTCCCTTACCTATGCTTGCCTCTTAACCACCAAAGAGGAAACTGGTACGCTGCGCCCGCTAGCGCCCGCCTAGCCTTGGGTCGTCATGGCTCACGTCATTCGAACCTCGTGAGGTGAGGCTTGCATAGAGATCTCCGCTCCTTAGGAGCCAGCCTAAGGTGGTGGCTCCTTGTGGAGGTCTTGGTGTCGTCCGCCTGATGAGGCTTGGCCTCTCACTTGAAGCTGGGTCGTACCAGGCCGTTAATGGAGCCATGCCATGGGCCGCAGGCAGGCAAGTCTGGGTACCCCCATTCCCAGAACACCGACAGTAGCCCCCGGGCCCAAGGTGGCTCGGACTTGGCTTCAAGGTGAAGCCAAAGGGTAAGTGCAGAGCACAGCGGGCCCTGACTGCCCACGGCCTTGGTCGACACGTGGCGATTGATGGGACATGGACATCTCCGCTTCCCCACGCAGCCTTGATATCCGTTCGACTTGACGAGACTGTGCTACATGCAGAGAAAAACCATTATTGCGTGGGATCATGGAGGCCGGCAGTTGGCCTCCCTCCGGCTATAAATGAGGGGAAGGGCATAGCTCCCTCGCCCATCTCCATCTTCTTCTTCTTTGTCTCGCCATCTTGCCGCATCACCCATGGTGCCGATTAGGAGATTCTCTGTGGCGCGGAAGGGAAAACCTCCTCGGGAGGAGCCGGGGCTATTCCCGCCGAAGAAGAGGTTCTGCCCCCCCCACGATGCTAGCGAAAGGCAAGAGGCAGCGTGGCCTTTGCACGAGCGACCTCTTCCTGGCTTCCCCCTCCATCTTTACACCTGCGCGGGGGGCTCTAGATAGGGCGGCAATGCCCAGCGCCACGCGGGCCACGTGTCGGTGTCAAAACCGGCGGATCTCGAGTAGGGGGTCCCGAACTGTGCGTCTAAGGCGGATGGTAATAGGAGGCAGGGGACACAATGTTTACCCAGGTTCGGGCCCTCTCGATGGAGGTAATACCCTACGTCCTTCTTGATTGATCTTGATGATATGAGTATTATAAGAGTTGATCTACCACGATATCGTAGAGGCTAAACCGTAGAAGCTAGCCTATGATTCTGATTATTCTTGTCCTATGGACTAAACCCTCCGGTTTATACAGACACCGGAGGGGGCTAGGGTTACACAGAGTCGGTTACAAGGGAGGGATCTACACATCCGAATTGCCAACCTTGCCTTCCACGCAAAGGAGAGTCCCACCAGGATACGGGATGAAGTATTAAATCTTGTATCTTCATAGTCCAACAATCCGGCCAAAGTATATAGTCCGGCTGTCTGAGGACCCCCTAATCCAGGACTCCCTCAGTAGCCCCTGAACCTGGCATCAATGACGATGAGTCCAGCACACAGATTGTCTTCGACATTGCAAGGCGGGTTCCTCCTTCGAATACTACATAGAAGATTTTTGAACACAAGGGTCATGTCCGGCTCTGCAAAACAAATTCCACATACCACCGTAGAGAGTATATTATTCCACAAATCCAATCTGCTGACAACTTTTCATAACGTGATGTCCTGCCGCGGCCCGGTCATTATGTGAACCATTTTTCTCAACCAGCTACTACGCGTATTGCGAGGCGGTTTTCTAGGAACGTCTTGTCGAAGCAGAGATTGTGTCCCCTTATCATGGGATTCTCATCAATACGGGTGTGGGTAACCCAACTGCGCCATTAATCACGGCGCTTGGGGAATAAGCGAGTTTACTAGGAAAGTAGGGAGGCGCAGAATCCCTGCTGCCTTTATAAGGGGATAAGGACTCCCTTTCGCACCCACGCTTTCTCCTTCCCGATCCATTCCCCCTCGCCCGAGCCCTAGCGCCCGAGCGTTCGTCTTCTCTGCCCACAAAGTACTTCCCAAAATGTCTGGATCCGGATTAGGAGGAAACTGGATGGCCTCTACCGTCCAGGAGAAGCATATCAAAAAGCTTCGGGAGGCCAGGTATCTGGCCAAAAAAATCAGCCACCGTCTCCCGATGGCGGGACAGATCGTTCCCACTCCGGAACCCCAAGAGAGGGTTGTATTCCTCCCTCATTTTGTCCGCGGGCTAGGGTTTCCCCCTCACCCATTTGTTCGTGGCATCGTGTATTACTACGGGATCGATTTTCATGATCTATCCCCCAATTCCTTCCTAAACATCTCGACATTCATCATCTTGTGCGAGGCCTTTCTCCGCATCTCGCCACACTTCGGCTTGTGGATGAAGATCTTCAATGTGAAGCCCAAGGTGGTGAGCGGCAAGCACGCCGAGTGCGGAGGCGCTATGGTGAGAAAGATGCCCAACGTTACATGGACAACATGTGCTTTTAATGATTCCGTCAAAGAGTGGCAACAACACTAGTTTTACATCACTGAGCCGCGCGGCACAGAATGGGCCGCTGCTCCAGAGTTCCGATCTGGAGCCCCTCTGCGGCTTAACATCCTGGCCCAAGAAGGTCCTGAATTGGTCTTCGTCCGGTGAACTGTCTATGCTCCAGACGCGAGTTAAAGATATGGAAGACAAGAACATCGAACTTGTTAATGTAGTCTAGGTGATGTTAGTTAGCCGGATCCTGCCTTGTCAGCACCGGACTTGCAATCTATGGGAATTTGATCCGGCCAAGCATCAGACCCTATGAAACCTCTATGGCTCTTTGCACGAAGACATCTAAAAGGTGCTTTTCAAGTCCGGCAAATCATGGCCGGACTCGGCCGATGACCGCGGGTATCAACTATCCCGCCCTGCAAGCTCAGTAAGTTTTTATGCGTTTTATCTGCATGACCCAAGGGAAATGCTTAATGTGTTTTCATCAACTCCCCTAAGGTTGGACGAAGAAGGCGGGGCGGATCCACAGTCTGGCCCCGTTTCCTGAAGAACCGGCCGGCCCACTTCTGACGAAGATGCTGGCCCCGGTGCTGTACAAGGCGCTGAATAAGAAGACCGAGAATGAGGCCAAAAAGACCTGGGGCGGCCTTCGTTGCCGCGGCACTTTGAGCATAATACCCGAAGGCTCCAACGTTCGTTCTGCCTCCAAAGAGGACGAGGAGGAGGAAGACGAATCCCCGGCGGGGGGAAGAAAGAAGAGGGCAGCCTCCATACACTTGGAGGCCGAGTCACCTAAAAGGGGAAAAGCTCCTCTTCCAAAAGAGTCCACGGGTGCCGCCGATAGCAGCCCTGCGTGGGATCCTAGGGCCCAGCCCCTGGTGAACTCGTGAGTGTAAAGTCCGAACACGTTTACGCGTCCAGACTCGTCACGGCATAACATTTTAACCCAAGCTATATATTTTTTGTAGTCCGACGAGGTCCCGCACCGAACGATCCTCGTGACAGGATTTGCTGAGTTCGGATGCTATGGAGAGCGGGACGCCCCCGAAGTCCCCTTCCCCCAAATATGTGAATAATAATGAGGCTTCACCCCAGAAAGACCCTGGCCAAGAAGGGGGGGAAGGGATCGTGAAAGTGGCGCCTGGGGGTCAAACTTCTAGGGCCGGAGGCCGCCTGCTTGATTTTGGAGCCGTATTAGTCTCCGGAATTGCGGCCTCCCTCAGCTGGAAGGGGCGTGCCTGTTCCACCGGCAATCTCTGTCGAAGTAGAGGTGCCGGATGTTTTATTGGCGGCGCTGAAGAACGCCTCCATCGTCGATGAGCACCATGCCCTGATGGGTGCGGTGATTAAGGAGATTCAGTTTGCTGAGAGTGGACTGAATGAAGCCTGTATTATGAGGTTTCGGAGAGTGTCAGAGTATGGATAGTAGCCCCTGATACACTGTTCAGTGCAAGGAAGGACCAGACAGAGGATCAATTTTATTTTCATGGGAAGACTCATTTGATGACATTTATCTCTCTTCTTTTATAAGCAGGCGTTTGCGGCGGCAGTTGCCTCGCATGCTGAGGAGGTCTCCAGACTGAATCAAAGTCTGGAGCAGGCCGAAGAAGAACTTGGTCGGTTGAAAAGGCAGTTGAAAGATTAACAAGGTATGCGCCAGCCTTGTTCACATTTATTGCGAACAAATTCTTAGTATGATAAAAGATGTTTCATTATTTGCGCCAGGGGCGATGACAGAAGTCGAGGTTCTGAGGAAGGCTATTGCTGAGGCCGAGGAAAAGGCAGCCGCAGAGCAGGATCTTCGTGAGAAGCACGAGGCTAGGGTTATTGAAGCTGAGCAGGAGCTTCAAAAGTCCGTGAATAAATGCGAGACCTTGGAGCAGAGTTCAACAGAGAAAGAATCTGTACTCACCAGGGCTCATCAGGACGCACGCGATGCCCAGGGGGAAAACCAAGGCGCCCTATTGGAGATCCAAGAGGCGAGGACGATCGCGGCGGGTAAGGCTTTTTTCATGTAAAGCAAGTATTGGAGGATAAAATCATGTTTCTAATTTTGAGTTTGGATTTCTCCAGGGGTATTTGCGGGACCGCCCCGTAGCATATCGGATGCCGCCCAATTCTACCGAGCCGAAGAAGGGAACACTATGGATAAGCTCTTCTGGTCGAAGTATCTAACCCCGAATTATCCATTGCCTTTTGCTGACCAACTGAAACAGCTGATCGAACTGCATAAGGCGGCCGAACTATCCATGAAGGATTTAATTATCCGGCTATGGCCTGCCGAGCCGATTCTAGGCAGCTACTTCAGGCTCGTGAAGCGGCTTGTGAGTGCCTGCCCTCGGCTTGACGTCATCAAGCGGAAGGTCTGCATAGAGTGTGTGCGAATGGCCTTCACCCGCGCAAAGATGCACTGGGGGAAGATGGATGCTGAAAGGCTGATGACCGAGGGACCGCCAGAGGGGAAGGAGCAACGCAAGCCCGAATTATATTATGAAAGTGGCCTAAAAGGATCCTGCCTAGCGGCAGAGCAATGCACCAAGGATGTTATATTTCCATGAATACAATCATGTTGTCCTTTGTAATGTTGAACAAGGTCATTTCTATCATTTATTGCCGGTTATATAAAAGTGTATCCTCCTGCGCGGCCGTTTTTTATGTATTAATCTTGAGAGTTGGCCAGTAGTCAGACTATAGGGCTGATGACCGAGGGACCGCCAGTAGGAAGTACGGGGGTGTTCGGGATAAACCTGATCATTCTTTGTCCCAGTTTTGGGTCCTTCGAAGGAGGTGTTCGGCACAACGAACCAGGCAATCAGCCTATAGGGCTTTATCGCTCTCACTTAGCCATAGGAGCTTTAGAAAACTTAGGTAGGCGCAACCCCTGGTGTTCGGAAGACCGCACAAGGGGCTATATAAGCACCTGATTGGAAGAAAGCCGATCCATCACACGCTGCTTTGGTTATGGCATTATGCGGAAAAAATCCTTAAAGATTTTACAACCTCTCGAACAGCTGACCAGCTCTTGCCACCTCATGACAGCCAGTTTTTCGCTTTCTCTACTGAGGTGCTCGTCCGGAAGAACTGGGGCACAATCGCAGTAGTTCTCCCAGTGCTACCTTAGCCGATATAGTGGAACATAAGGTATCAAAACATGGGAGCCGGGCAAACCCAACTATTGACCCAAGACATGATTCAGAGCTGATGCATATAATGCTATAAGTTCGGGGTGCCAAATTTCCATGAAGGTGTTTGGACTTGATTGCTGTATTATGGGTAAAACAAAGCCCCTGGCATATTTGTCACGGTGTGCGGATGCCACTTGACAAAAGAAATTTCAACAAGAAATAACAGTAGATAAGTATTGTATAAATCCACATGTTGTGTTTGAGTAGTATGTCGATGCATGTGAGTACATGTAATGTGATGGAAAAGAAATATGACCGTGGAACCTCCTTAGACCTGGGGGGAAGAAGCTGTGTGCAGATCCGGAGTATAGTTGGATGGTCATCGCGGGGAATATATAAGGATTCCCTTATGCATTCGAGCTGCTTCGATATCGCCAGTCCTGGTCTGTGCAAAGTTGAACCTGCAAACAAAATGTAAGAAATGCTTGTGCACTGCTGAGCGGTTGAGCCGCGGTATGTGGCCTATCCTTTCCCTCGCCGGAGTGTTTAATTGAGCTCTGGACGAGCCAGGCTATCCTATCGTGAAGTAGTTCAAAGTCCTTTGGCGGTGTCCGAGAATCGGGCCGTCGACTCGAGGTTCAGTTGGAAGGTGCCACTTGTAGCTTCTGCAGTTAAGGCAGCGATATACTCCTCGGTGCCAATGGAAAGTTCGGCCTTGCCATTATCCGTGATGACGCCGCACGGACCGGGCATCTTGAGCTTATGGTAGGCATAATGTGGCACTGCGTTGAATCGAGCGAACGTGGTTCGTCCGAGCAGTGCCTGATAATCACAGCGAAAGGGGTCGATATTGAAGATTAATTCTTCGGCATGGTAATTTTCCGGTGATCCGATGACTAGCTCCAGGGCAATGGAGCCTGCACAGCTGGCCTCCACACCTGGTATAATACCTCTGAGGGTGGTTGTAGTGGGCTTGATCACCGAATGATCGATGCCCATCTTGCGCACTGTGTCCTGGTAAAGCAGGTTTAGACTGCTACCTCCGTCCATAAGGACTCGTGTGAGGTGTAACCCGTCAATTATTGGGTCAAGGACTAGTGCGGCTAGATTGCCTTGAGTGGTGTTAACCGGATGATCCATGTGGTTGAAGGTGATCGGACCCAGTTTATATTGTGGGACGACAGGTTCCGTTAAGTCAACATCCCTGAGGGTGTGCATTTGGTCCGGGTCAAGAGTGTAGGTGCCGTTTAGCATGTTCAATGTTTGGATTTGCGGGGGAAGTTTCTTCTGCCCTCATGTACTCGGCGAGTTGGGCTCCTCGTCTCCATCGTCGCTTTGAGGTCCCTTATCTTTGTTTTTGGCACCTGACCTGCCAGCTTGTTTGAAGACCCAAAATTCTCTATTAGTATGGTTGGCTGGTGTTTCTGGGGTGCCATGAATTTGGCATCGGCTGTCCTATATGAGGTCCAGGCTGGATAGACCAGGATTGTCATTTTTGAGTGGCCCATTCCGCTGACTGGACTTAGAGCCCCTAAATCCGGCATTGACTGTCGTATCTTCCGCGTTTTCACCCTTTTTGCGGTGCTTGTGTTTGTTGCGTCGGGGTTTGCTGTTGCTATCTCCGGCTTCTGATGTGCCATGGTTGCTTGCTGTGTTGTTGCTACGGGCCAACCAACTATCTTCGCCCACGCAAAAGCGGGTCATGAGTGTCGTGAGGGTTGCCATGGATTTTGGCTTTTCTTGGCCGAGATGTCGGGCGAGTCACTCGTCATGGATGTTATGTTTAAAAGCCGCTAGGGCTTCGGCATCCGTACAGTCAACAATTTGGTTCTTTTTAGTTAGGAACTGAGTCCAGAATTTCCTGGCGGACTCTCCGGGCTATTGTTTTATGTGACTTAAGTTGTTAGCATCTGATGGTCACACATAAGTGCCCTGGAAGTTGTCAAGGAATGCGTCTGCCAGGTTCTCCCAACTTCCAATGGAATTTGTCGGCAAGCTATTCAGCCAATGCCGAGCCGGCCCCTTGAGTTTTAGCGGGAGATACTTAATGGCATGTAGATCATCCCAATGTGCCATGTGAATGTGGAGGAAGAAATCCTCTATCCATACCGTGGGGTCTGTAGTGCCGTCATATGATTCAATATTCACTGGTTTAAACCCTTCTGGGAATTCATCGTCCATTAATTCATTAGTGAAGCATAGGGGGTGTGCGGCGCCTCTGTGCCAGGCTATATCTTGACGCTGTTCATATGAGTCTGGTTTGCTGTGTTCGGCCCGGCCGGATTTGCTTTTAGTATATCCGACGTGACGGTTGTCGTCATGTGTTTGGGTGCGCCCCCGTGATCCGTAGATCGATCCTGCATGTCCTCCGTTGTTTTCCAATACGTCTCGCAGGTCCTGCGTGTTACCCTGGGCCTTGGAATTTTTGTATAACTGGCGACGGGGTGCGGGCTGGACTTCGGCCTGATATGTCGTTTTGTCTCGGCCACGAGGTGGTCGGTCAGCCGCATCATATGCTGGGAGTGTATGCTTTAATGCTTCCTCCTTAAGTTGGGGTAGCGGCCTGCGTTTTGGATAAATTTTGGTTGGGCACTCGAGTTCATATTCCTCGGCCGTCAGGACCTCGGTCCATCTATCCACTAGCAGATCTTGGTCAGCTTGAAGCTGTTGTTTCTTGTTCTTTAGGTTTTTTGCTGTGGCTATTAGCCGGCGCTTGAAGTGCTCCTGTTCGGCAGGATCCTCAGGCACGATAAATTCGTCGTCGCCGAGGCTCACCTCGCCTTCGGAGAGAGGCATGTAATTGTCATTGTCTGATTCTCCGTCTGCTGCCTATTCCTTACGGCTGGCTTGCCCATCCTCCTGCTCGAGGCTTGGCTGGAGGGGATTGTCTTCGTCTTCGGCGCTATCCGTAGCATTACTGTTTCTTGTGCCGGTATCGCCATTTTTGCTATGGCGGGGCTTAGAGCGGCGCCGTTGACGTCGGTGCTTAAATTGCTTCTTGAGGGGATTATCCTCTGTTGCCTTATTGCCATCGCTTTCTTTGGGGGTGTCCACTATGTATATATCATATGATGAGGTGGCGGTCCAGCGCCCTATGGGCGGTGGTTCCTGCTCTTCTACATCGTCGTCCATACCGTTGATGTCTTCGGAGCCGAAATCAAGCATGTCGGTTAAGTCGTCAATAGTGGCTATTAAGTGGGTGCTGGGTGGGGAATGAGTTTCTTCATCGTCCGCTTCCCACTCAAGATGGACATAGTTCGGCCAAGGGTCTCATGACAAGGAGAGAGATTTCAATGAGTTTAGCAAGTCACCCAAGGGCGAGTGCAGAAAGATATCCGCGGAGGTGAACTCCATGATCGGTGGCCAATCAGATTCGATAGGCACGGACGCGGGCGGTTCAGAGCCTGTGGCCGGGGATGAATCCAAGGGTCCGGTAACACAGGTCTCATAGGGAGTGAAGTCTGTATTCAGCTCTATCGCCACTGAGTGTGCGGCCTCCGTGGCGGGGTCTATCCACCCGTCCTCGGACAGCACGATCTGCTCCGGATCGAAGGCCGGAGTAGCCAAAGGTGTGATCTCCCGAACACCGTCGGACGACAGAGCTAAGTCATGCTTGTCGAGACTGTGCGGCGCACCTGAGATGGGATCGAATCCATCGAAGATCAAGTCTCCGCGGATGTCGGTAGTGTAGTTTAAGCTTCCAAACCTGACCTGATGGCCGGGGGCGTAGCTCTCGGTCTTCTCCAGATGACCAAGCGAGTTGGCCCGCAGTACAAAGCCGCCGAATACAAAGATCTGTCCGAGGAGAAAAACCTCACCCTGGATCGCATCGTTGCCAATGATCGAAGGATCCATCAAGCCTTATGGCGACGACATGGAGGAACTCTCAATGAAAGCACCAATGTCGGTGTCAAAACTAGCGGATCTCGGGTAGGGGGTCCCGAACTATGCGTCTAAGGCGGATGGTAACAAGAGGCAGGGGACACAATGTTTACACAGATTCGAGCCCTCTCGACGGAGTTAATACCCTACGTCCTGCTTGATTTATCTTGATGATATGAGTATTACTAGAGTTGATCTACCCCGAGATCATAGAGGCTAAACCCTAGAAGCTAACCAATGATTCTGATTATGCTTGTCCTACGTACTAAACCCTCCGGTTTATATAGACACCGGAGGGGGCTAGGGTTACACAAAGTCGGTTACAAGGGAGGAGATCTACGCATCCGAATTTCCAAGCTTGCCTTCCACGCAAAGGAGAGTCCCACCCGGGCACAAGATGAAGTATTCAATCTTGTATCTTCATAGTCCAACAATCCGGCCAAAGTATATAGTCCAGCTGTCTGAGGACCCCCTAATCCAGGACTCCCTCACCAGGGTCATGGTGGACTGGACGAGGCCACGCGGTCGGCCAGCCCGCGAACCCACGCTGAGGGCACCTCGCGTGAGTTCGTGGTGTGGGCAACAATGCCGCCGCGTGTGTGGATTCGGCTCTCGAGATTCTTCGCCGAGGAGATGCCGTTGAGGGGGGCACTTGAGATGTGGCTGCAGCATGCCGGGTGCTGCAGCCTAGCCAAGGGGGCGGAGGTTGAGGTCGTGCCCCCCGCGCGATGTCTTCATGACCCGAGGATGGGGCAAGGTCGCCCGCGCCTGCTGTCCCGAGGGGGGCCCTCGTCATCCACTTTGAGTACGATGGTGCCTCTACGTTGTTCTTCAAGGTCTTCGACAAGGAGGGCTGACGTATGGAGTGCTGCCCTGAGGGAAGCAACCCACGTGGCACGGCCACGAGCGTCGAGCCTATCTCCGGCCTCATCGGTAGCTCCTCCAGCAGTAGCGATGACTCCTGGGAATCCAGCGACTCCCCCGAGCCCAGTGATTCTCCAGAGTCCAGCAACGACAGCTACGTGTCGTCGATCTCTCACCATGCCCGGAGCGCGGCAGCGGCGTCCACTCGGCATTGTCGGTGATGCCCAGTGGCTGGGGTCCTTCAAAGTTTCCTTCGTTTGTTTCCCTGCACGGAATTGTGACAAACCCTGTGGGGGTATGTAAAGAACTATGATGCTTTTGCTCCAATGTTCATTATTCCTAATATGGTGTTGCAGCCACGCGTCTTTCTCCGGCATGGTTCCCCCCTTTCCGTTCTCACGGTATCTTAGTGCTCTACGCTGGCAGGTCCCAGTCCCCAGGCAGGCTTCAGCCGTCATTGGTATGCCAGGTCACGATGCCGTGGTCAAGGCCAGGAGGTGAGCGGTCTGAGGTCCGGTAAGAGCTCCTGAGGCGCGATGCTCAAGAGGTCCCCTTTGGCGTGCAAGCAGCTCCCTGGAGGCCGAAAAGGGAAGCGGTATTGCCGGAGTGAGATTGCGAGAATCAAAATACCGGACGATGAGGTTCATTCTGATATGTGTGGGTGACTTATCTTTGTAAGCATGAGGTGTTTCCTTCGTGCAATGCTTGATCATGCCTTGGCAGTGATGCTTCCAGGTAGAGCTCATGCCGAACTCCCCTTCTCCGTGCAAATCTAAGTGCTCTACGTCCTCGGGTCCCGACCCTCGAGCGAGGCTTGGCCGCTGCTGGTATGCCAGGTCACGATGCCGTGGTCAAGGCCAGGGGCTGAGGGCTAGAGAGTCAGTAGGAGCTCCTTAGACGCGATGCTCAGGAGCCCACCCTTTAACGTGCAAGCGAATTGCGTGAAAAGGGAACGGTCGGCGGGGCCGCTCGTAGCTAAACTCCAGAGATTCCTACGCATTAGTCCGAGAGGAGAGTATAACCCATAATCGCGGTTGCTGTCCTGTCGATGATCTTTCCGCAAGAAGATGAAGGCGCTGAGGTTCTGGTGAGGTGACGTGCATGGGGCGGGCTGCGAGCCAGAGCTCGATCTCTCAGATTTGTCAGTGTTGCAGGGATGGACCCGAGCACAAGCGCCGTGCCAGCATGTGTAGCCCCCGTTGCGGGATGAACAAGAGGCTGGTCAGCAATGCGGGAGGCTACAAAGGACGATAAAACACCAGGCAAGCTGGTGATAACATAAATCAACTCATGGATAGGGTAGAGCTAGTTCTGATAGAGGCAAAACGATACATGCCGCGGGGACAGACCCACGCGGCCTGGGTATAATGCTACCCAAGGGGTGCCCCAAGCTGAACAAACCATAAAATGTCACCTGGCACCGTTGCTGAAGAGATGTTAGAGTAGCTGGAGACGCGTGTCGCAGAAGTCGCTCCTCATGAGCCGCCCAGGCCCTAGACCTCGGGAGGCTCTGGGGGGCCGGGGGCCTCGCAAGGATCCGTCTCCTCCTCTGACAGTATCTCCTGGCTCCTGCCTCACGAGCCGCCAGGACGCCCTGCAAGTGGCGCTGGAATGTAGCAGCCGCATTCGACAAGCCAAAAGGCATGGAACGTAGCTGTGAGGGGGGCCCTCACACTGGCCAGCATGGGACGGCCAGAAGCGCTCCTGAGATGCGGACCTGTTAAGCCCTAGGATGTCGATGCAGACACGCAGCTCGCTGTCCTTGCCGGGACAAGGAGTCGCGTCGGGTGGTGGGCGATGGTCGCCTCGCATAGCTCTTACCTCATGAAGCTCCTTGATTGCGTTGGTGATGAACTCCTGAGCACTTGGCGCGTCCCGCCTTGTATCCTCCCAGCGGAAGAGCGTGCTGAAGCTCACTTCCACATGGTGCCCAAGCGCCTCCCTTGTGACATTGGATAGGTTAGAGGCCCTCCATAGGAGAGCCCCCGAGCCCAGCGAGAGAGGGGCGTCGAGCGCGCCTTCCTATGCAAGAGAGGGAGGTGCCCCATCAGTGGCGCGACTCCTAACACTATAAAAAAAGACACATCTGTGACATTTTGGGCCGAACAATTTTTTTCTATCATGCTTATGACACTTCTATGACGATAATTGTGACAAAACCCAGTATCATCATAGATGTGGTGGGCTCCTACTTCTATGACAACAAATCATGACAGAAAATGGGATTTTCATCCTGGGCGGGCCGGAGACGCAGCTGCAGTACATTCTTTGGGCCGTCCATGACAGAAAAAAAACATGGTAGAAGCGTGGGCGAGGAAAATATCGGGGAGTTCCCGGTTACGGTGGGTGGTCGGGGCCGAGCGATGCACGAAGGTTTGCGCATTTCTCTCGTGCACATACGCGTGTGTGTGCGAGGTGTTGCGCTCTAACTGAACACGAGCGAGGCGGTGGGCTCTAACTGAACCGAGCGATTGCACTACTATGTTACTCAACCCTGATATATCCCTTGCTGTTAACTGAACCCGAGTGATTCCTTCGCTACTGCTGCTCACTGAAGCCGATTGATGCTGCCTCTTGATGAATAGTGAGCATTGTTGGGGGGGGGGGTTGGATGAACAGTTCCCGGTGGGGGTGGATGAACAGGACCCCGTGGTAGTAGAGGTCGTTGCCGCTGCATGAACAGGACCCCGATCGAGCCGGTTGGGGTGGATGAACAGGACCCCGTGGAGAGCTGGATGAACAGGATCCCGTGGAGGGCTGGTTGAATGGTAGCCGATGGAGGGCTGGATGAACACTAGCCCATGGAGGGGTGGTTGAATAGGACCCCGTGGATGGACAGTGGCTGGTGGAGGCAGGAGGAGAGACGCCATGGATGAACAGTCGCGGGTGGAGGCTGGCGGAGGTCGACGGTGGATGAAAAGTAGCCCATGGAGGCAGTCGACGGTGGAGATGAACGGTATCCCGTGGAGTCCCGTTTTGCGGTACGCCACACCCCTCCTAATGAACAGGACCCCTGTTTCAACCGTAGCGCTCCAACACAAGTCCGTTTCCTCCGTTTTGCGGTACGGCACACCCCTCCCGATCAACAGGACACCGTTTCAACCGTAGGAGGTCCAAGAGAAGTCCATTTCTTCCGTTTTGCGGTACGCCAGACCCCTCCCGATGAATACGATCCCGTTTCGACTATGGCCGGTCGAACAAAAGGCCGTTTCCTCTGTTCTACGGTATGCCAGGCCTCGTTTCGATCAGCTATTCTGTCCAAGCCGGTTGGCTCCCGATGAACACGACGACGCAGTTTCTCCGCTTTGATCCAGCCATGTACACGAGCCCTGGCCATACGTATGCGCGAGTAGGCGTTCAAGACCCCGCCTGTATGTACATATGTGGCCGTATTTACTTTCGTGCACCCTGGTTGTACGTACGTGTACATGCTACGTGCGCGCCTCTACTATGACACGTGCCCTTCCTTACTCGGCCACGATTCACCGCTGTAGCCTGCGGACAGACCGATTGACCAGTATGTATGTACACGTTCGCGACCAGAATGACAACACTACATACGCTTCGACCAGGTGGGTCCCAACTGTCAGGGAGGATAAGGAGGCACTTCCTTGCATGCGGAGATGTAGCTGGTGGGTCCCAGCAGTTAGGGGGCGAATCTTTTTTTTTGCCCGTAATTTGGACGCACTTCCTTGCGTGCGAAGATGTAGCTGGTGCGTCCCAGCAGTCAGGGGGGAAACATTTTTTTCGCGAAATATGGTGGCCTGTTCGGTGGGTCCTAGCTGTCAGGTGGAGGAATCATTGTTTCTCGCGTAATAAGGAGACATTTCCTTGTGTGCGGCCATGGACCCAACTGTCAGCCTCTCCACGTACAGTCCACTTCCAATGGATGTCGTTCGTTGACCACGTTGACCACGCGGCGCTGAGAGCACCAGGGCGGCGGACGATGGCGAGGCCTCGGAAGGGGATGGCGTGGAGCCGGGGAAGACGCGACAGTCGATGCCCACGCGGAGAGGAGTACAAGGGTTCACTGGTTCGCTTGCGGTGCGAGGCTTCCATCGCCGCAGAATAACAGGGGGTGTGGGTGAGTAGAGGGATGGCCTGGCCAGCGGTGGGAGTAGTAAGGGACGGTGAGGCCTCCGCGGCAGCACAGCCGATGCTACCTCTTGAGCACTGTGTTGGTTTTCCCTTGAAGAGCAAAGGATGATGCAGCAAAGTAGCGTAAGTATTTCCCTCAGTAATTGAGGACCAATGTATCAATCCAGTAGGAGGCCACACACGAGTCTCTCGAACTTACACAAACAAATAAATCCTCGCAACCAACGCGATAAGGGGTTGTCAATCCCTACACAGTCACTTACAAGAGTAAGATCTGATAGATATGAAAAGATAATATTTTTGGTATTTTTATGATAAAGATGCAAGGTAAAATAAAAGCCAATAAAAATAACTAAGTGTTGGAAGACTAATATGATGGCAAATAGACCTAGGGGCCATAGGTTTCACTAGTGGCTTCTCTCAAGAGCATAAGTATTTACGGTGGTTAAACAAATTACTGTTGAGCAATTGACAGAATTGAGCAGAGTTCTGAGTTTATCTAGGTATGATCATGTATATAGGCATCACTTCCGAGACAAGTAGACTGACTCCTGCCTGCATCTACTACTATTACTCCACACATCGACCGCTATCCAGCATGCATCTAGAGTATTAAGTTCATAAGAACAGAGTAACGCTTTAAGCAAGATGACATGATGTAGAGGGATAAACTCATGCAATATAATATAAACCCCATCTTGTTATCCTTGATGGCAACAATACAATACATGCCTTGCTGCCCCTACTGTCACTAGGAAAGGACACCGCAAGATTGAACCGAAAGCTAAGCACTTCTCCCATTGCAAGAAAGATCAATCTAGTAGGCCAAACCAAACTAATAATTCGAAGAGACTTGCAAAGATAACAATCATACATAAAAGAATTCAGACAAGATTCAAATATTGTTCATAGATAAACTTGATCATAAACTCACAATTCATCGATCTCAACAAACACATCGCAAAAGAAGATTACATCGAATAGATCTCCACAAGAGAGGGGGAGAACTTTGTACTCAGATCCAAAAAGAGAGAAGAATCAATCTAGCTAATAACTATGGACCCGAAGGTCTGAGGTAAACTACTCACACTTCATCGGAGGGGCTATGGTGTTGATGTAGAAGCCCTCCGTGATCGATGCCCCCTCCGGGGGAGTTCCGGAAAAGGCCCCAAGATGGGATCTCATGGATAGAGAAAGTTACGGCGGTGGAATTAGGGTTTTGGCTCCGTATCTGGTGGTTTGGGGGTACGTAGGTATATATAGGAGGAGGGAGTACGTCGGTGGAGCAACAGGGGGCCCATGAGGGTGGAGGGCGCGCCCAGGGGGGGTAGGCGCGCCCCCTACCTCATGGCCTCCTGGTTGATGTCTTCACGTAGGGTCCAAGTCCTCTGGATCACGTTCGTTTCGAAAATCACGTTCCCGAAGGTTTCATTCCGTTTGGACTCCGTTTGATATTCTTTTTCTACGAAACTCTGAAATAGGCAGAAACAACAATTCTGGGCTGGGCCTCCGGTTAATAGGTTAGTCCCAAAAATAATATAAAAGTGTATAATAAAGCCCAATAATGTCCAAAACAGAATATAATATAGCATGGAACAATAAAAATTTATAGATATGTTGGAGACGTATCAAGCATCCCCAAGCTTAATTCTAGCTCGTCCTCGAGTAGGTAAATGATAAAAACAGATTTTTTTCATGTGGAATGCTACTTGGCATAATTTCAATATAATTCTTCTTAATTGTGGTATGAATATTCAGATCCGAAAGGTTCGGGATAAAAATTCAATATTGACATAAAAATAATAATACTTCAAGCAAACTAACTAAGCAATTATGTCCTCTCAAAATAACATGGCCAAAGAAAGTTCATCCCTACAAAATCGTATAGTTTAGTCACGCTCCATTCTCGTCACACAAGAATGCTCTCATCATGCACAACCCTGATGACAAGCCAATCAATTGTTTCATACTTTAGTAATCTCAAACTTTTTCAACCTTCACACAATACATGATCGTGAGCCATGGATATAGCACTATGGGTGGAATAGAATATAATGATGGGGGTTATGTGGAGAAGACAAAAAAGGGAGAAAGTATCACATCAACGAGGCTAATCAATGAGCTATGGAGATGCCCATCAATTGATGTTAATGCAAGGAGTAGGGATTTCCATGCAATGAATGCACTAGAGCTATAAATATATGAAAGCTCAACAAAAGAAACTAAGTGGGTGTGCATCTAACTTGCTTGCTCATGAAGACCTAGGGCATTTGAGGAAGCCCATTGTTGGAATCGACAAGCCAAGTTCTATAATGAAAAGTTCCCACTAGTATATGAAAGTGACAAAACAAAAGACTCTCTATCATGAAGATTATGGTGCTACTTTGAAGCACAAGTGTGGTAAAAAGGATAGTAACATTATCCGTTCTCTCTTTTTCTCTCATTTTTTTGGGCCTTCTTTTTTTATGGCCTTTCTCTTTTTTTCCTCACTTGGGACAATGCTCTAGAAAATGATGATCATCACACTTCTATTTATTTACAACTCAATGATTACAACTCGAAACTAGAACAAAGTATGACTCTATATGAATGCCTCCGGCGGTGTACCGGGATGTCCAATGAACCAAGAGTGACATGTATGAAAGGATTATGAATGGTGGCTTTGCCACAAATACTATGTCAACTACATGATCATGCAAAGAAATATGAGAATGATGAACGTGTCATGGTAAACGGAACGGTGGAAAGTTGCATGGCAATATATCTCAGAATGGCTATGGGAATGCCATAATAGGTAGGTATGGTGGCTGTTTTGAGGAAGATATAAGGAGGTTTATGCGTGAAAGAGCGTATCATATCACAGGGTTTGGATGCACCAGCGAAGTTTGCACCAACTCTCAATGTGAGAAAGGGTAATGCACGGTACCGAAGAGGCTAGCAATGATGGAAAGGTGAGAGTGCGTATAATCCATGGACTCAACATTAGTCATAAAGAACTCACATACTTATTGCAAAAATCTACAAGTCATCAAAAAATAAGCACTACGCGCATGCTCCTAGGGGGATAGATTGGTAGGAAAAGACCATCGCTCGTCCCCGACCGCCACTCATAAGGAGGACAATCAAAGAACACCTCATGTTTCAAATTTGTTACATAACGTCTACCATACGTGCGTGCTACGGGACTTGCAAACTTCACCACAAGTAATTTTCATATTCACAACTACTCAACTAGCACAACTTTGATATCACTACCTCCATGTCTCAAAACAATCATCAAGCATCAAACTTCTCTTACTATTCAACACACTCATCAGAAAGTTTTTTACTAGTATTGAATACCTAGCATATTAGGATTATTTAAGTAAATTACCATGCTATTTAAGACTCTCAAAATAATCTAAGTGAAGCATGAGAGAATAATAGTTTCTATAAAACAAAACCACCACCATGCTCTAAAGATATAAGTGAAGTACTAGAGCAAAAACTATATAACTCAAAAGATATAAGTGAAGCACATAGAGTATTCTAATAATTTCCGAATCATGTGTGTATCTCTCAAAAGGTGTTTACAGCAAGATGATTATGGTAAACTAAAAAGCAAAGACTCAAATCATACAAGACGCTCCAAGCAAAACACATATCATGTGGTGAATAAAAATATAGCTCCAAGTAAAGTTACCGATGGAAGTGGACGAAAGAGGGGATGCCTTTCGGGGCATCCCAAAGCTTTGGCTTTTAGGTGTCCTTAGATTATCATGGGGTTCCATGGGCATCCCCAAGCTTAGGCTCTTTCCACTTCTTGTTCCATAATCCATCAAAACTTTCACCCAAAACTTGAAAACTTCACAGCGCAAAACTTAAAGCAGAAAATCTCATGAGCTCCGTTAGCGAATGAAAACAAAACACCACTTCAAGGTACTGTAATTAACTAATTATTTATTTTTATTGGTGTTAAACCTACTGTATTCCAACTTCTCTATGGTTTATAAACTATTTTACTAGCCATAGATTCATTAAAATAAGCAAACAACACACGAAAAACAGAATCTGTCAAAAACAGAACAGTCTGTAGTAATCTGTAGCTAACGAAAGATCTGGAACCCCAAAAATTCTAAAATAAATTGCTGGAAGTGTGGAAATTATATATTAATCATCTGCAAAAATAATTAACTAAATATCACTTTCCAAATAAAAATGGCAGCAATTCTATTTAGCGCGAAAGTTTCAGTTTTTTACAGCAAGATTAAAAAGACTTTCCCCAAGTGTTCCCAATGGTTCTACTTAGCACAAACACTAATTAAACACAAAAAACACAACCAAAACAGAGGCTAGATAAATTATTTATTGAATAACAGAATGGATAAATATTGGGTTGTCTCCCAACAAGCGCTTTTCTTTAAAGCCTTATAGCTAGGCATAATATTTCAATGATGGTCACATGAAAGACAAGAATTGAAGCACAAAGAGAGCATCATAAAACACGTGACAAACACATCTAAGTCTAACATACTTCCTATGCATAGGCATGTTATAGGCAAACAAATTATCAAGGCAAGCAAAAACTAGCATATGCAAGGAAGCGCAAAGAAACAATAGCAATCTCAACATAACGAGAGGTAATTTAGTAACATGAAAATTTCTACCACCATATTTTGCTCTCTCATAATAATTACATGTAGGATCATAAGTAAATTCAACAAAATAGCTATCACATAAAATATTTTCAACATGATCCACATGCATGCAAAGTTGACACTCTTCCAAAATAGTGGGGTTAACATGAACTAAAGTCATGATCTCTCCAGACCCACTTTTATCAAAAATTTCATAAGATTGAACATTCTCCAAATATGTGGGATCTAAAGTTGACACTCTTCCAAACCCACTTTCAATAATATTGCAAACACTATTATCAATCTCACATTCATCATGGGGCTTAAATAAATTTTCAAAATCAAAAGAAGAATCACCCCAATCATGATCATTACAACAAGTAGTAGACATAGCAAAACTAGCATCCCCAAGCTTATTGTTTTGCATATTATTGACATCAAGAGAATTTATAGTAAAATCATTGCAATCATGCTTTTTATTCAAAGATCTATCATGAAACACTCCATAAAGTACTTCATCACAATTTTCAGATTCACGAATTTCAAGCAAAACTTCATAAAGATAATCTAGTGCACAAAACTCACAAGCAATTGGTTCATCATAATTGGATGCCTTAAAAATATTAGCAAGCGGATGAGGATCCATAGATCTTAGGTTCTCTGTTTAGTAATAAATAAACAACTATTCCAACAACACGAGCAAATGAGCCAAGTAAGAGATCAAAACAGACGGGAAAGAGGTAAACGGAAAAAAGGGGGCGAATAAAACGACAAGGGTGAAGTGGGGGAGAGGAAAAAGAGAGGCAAATGGCAAATAATGTAATGCGGGACATATGGGTTTGTGATGGGTACTCGGTATGTCTTGACTTGCAACAGCGCCACAAGTGACTCGTTGTCGGGAGTCAAATCTTGACTTGTCTTGCGCGAACCTCCCCGGCAACAACGCTAGAAATCCTTCTTGCTTCCTCTTGAGCACTGCGTTGGTTTTCCCTTGAAGAGAAAAGGGTGATGCAACAAAGTAGCGTAAGTATTTCCCTTACTTTTTGAGAACCAAGGTATCAATCCAGTAGGAGGCCACACACGAGTCCCTCGCACCTAAACAAACAAATCAATCCAGTAGGAGGCCAAACCAAACTGATAATTCGAAGAGACTTGTAAAGATAATCAATCATACATAAAAGAATTCAGAGAAGATTCAAATACTATTCATAGATAAACTTGATCATAAACCCACAATTCATCGGTCTCAGCAAACACACCACAAAAGAAGATTACATCGAATAGATCTCCACAAGAGAGGGGCAGAACTTTGTATTGAGATCCGAAAAGAGAGAAGTAGCCATCTAGCTAATAACTATGGACCCGAAGGTCTGAGGTAAACTACTCACACTTCATCGGAGGGGCTATGGTGTTGATGTAGAAGCCCTCCATGATCGATGCCCCCTCCAGCGGAGCTTCGGAAAAGGCCCCAAGATGGGATCTCATGGATACAGAAAGTTACGGCGGTGGAATTTGGGTTTTGGCTCCGTATCTGGTAGTTTGGGGGTACGTAGGTATATATAAGAGGAAGGAGTATGTCGGTGGAGCAACAGGGGGCCCACAAGGGTGGAGGGCGCACCCAGGGGGGTAGGCGCGCCCCCTACCTCATGGCCTCCTGGTTGATGTCTTGACGTAGGGTCCAAGTCCTCTGGATCACGTTCATTCCGAAAATCACGTTCCCGAAGGTTTCATTCTGTTTGGACTCTGTTTGATATTATTTTTCTGTGAAACTCTGAAATAGGCAAAAAACAGCAATTCTGGGCTGTGCCTCTGGTTAATAGGTTGGTCCCAAAAATAATATAAAAGTGTATAATAAAGCCCAATAATGTCTGAGGGAGTCCTGGATTAGGGGGTGTTCGGGTAGCCGGACTATACCTTCAGCTGGACTCCTTGACTATGAAGATACAAGATTGAAGACTTCGTCCCGTGTCCGAATGGGACTTTGCTTGGCGTGGAAGGCAAGCTTGGCGATGCGGATATTCAAGATCTCCTACCATTGTAACCGACTTTATGTAACCCTAACCCTATCCGGTGTCTATATAAACCGGAGGGTTGTAGTCCATAGGCAATCAACTCCATACAAAATAATCATACCATAGGCAAGCTTCTAGGGTTTAGCCTCCTTGATCTCGTGGTAGATCTACTCTTGTACTACCCATATCATCAATATTAATCAAGCAGGAGTAGGGTATTACCTCCATCGAGAGGGCCCGAACCTGGGTAAAACAAAGTGTTCCCTGCCTCCTGTTACCATCCGGCCTAGACGCACAATTCGGGACCCCCTACCCGATATCCGCCGGTTTTGACACCGACATTGGTGCTTTCATTGAGAGTTCCTCTGTGTCGTCGCCTTTAGGCCCGATGGCTCCTTTGATCATCAACAACGATACGGTCCAGGGTGAGACTTTTCTCCTCGGACAGATCTTCGTCTTCGGCGGCTTCGCTCTGCGGGCCAATTCGCTCGGCCACCTGGAGCAGATCGAAAGCTACGCCCCTGGCCATCAAGTCTGGTTTGGAAGCTTAAACTACACGGCTGGCATCCGCGGAGACTTGATCTTCGAAGGGCTTGAGCCACGGCCAAGTGCGCCGCACTATCTCGAGGGGCATGATCTAGCTCTGCCCCCGGACAGTGTCCTGGAGGCCGCACACGCATCGGTTCCGACCCCTAACTCGGAGCCTATTGTGCCAATTGAGGATGAGCGGTTGAACACTTTTGGGGCTGTGATCCCGAAAGCGATCGAGCCGAACGCTAGCCCCGGACTCCTCCCCGGACTCCGAACCCCCCGCGCCCCCGCCAATCGAATCTGATGGGGCGCCGATAATGAAGTTCACCACCGCAGACATCTTTCAGCACTCGCCTTGTGGCGATATCCTGAACTCTCTCAAGTCTCTCTCCTTATCAGGAGAGCCCTGGCCGAACTACGGTCAGCGAGGATGGGATACGGACGATGAAGAAATTCAAAGCCCACCCACCACCCACTTGGTAGCCACTGTCGACAATTTAAACAACGTGCTCAACTTCGACTCCGGAGACATCGACAGCATGGATGACGATGCAGGAGATACCGACGAACCAACGCCATAGGGCATTGGACAGCCACCTCATCTCACGATGTGTACATGGTGGATACCCCTAAAGGAAGCGACAACGAGGAAAAAGGGGATGGGACGGGAGATCGACCCCCCGAAAAGCAATCAAAGCGTCGGCGTAAACGCCGACCCAAGCCCCGCCTCGACAAAAACCCAGCCATAGAGCAGGACGAGCCGGTAGACGACGAGCAGGCCTTAGAGCAACCGTCCGAACAGGGCAACACGGATAGAGAAACCGAACATCCCTCCCCCGGCGAAAATGGCATTCCGGACGACCTCACGCCGAATAAACCTATGGAGCAGAAGAATCTCCACGAGAAGCTCGTTGCAACTGCACGCAGCCTAAAGAAGCAGAAGCGGAAGCTAAAAACAGCGGAAGACGCACTCCAGATTAGATGGAGCAAAGTAATCAATACCACAGATAAGTACGGCGATAGTCACCGCACTAAAAGCTATCCGAAAAGAAAGCTACTGCCTGAATTCAACGAAGAGGCCGTAGAGCCCTCGCATTCAAAAAATGAAAAAGCCACACGATCGGATAGACGACCCCATAAAGCGGCAAGCGGCGCCGCACCTAAATCGGCATGCGACCCACTTAAGGATTCGCATCATGGCCCAGTCAGGTCCATTTATGGGCCAAGAAAACAAGCTCTCGTAAGCAACGCTATGAAGCCATCATCAGAATCCGGCACACCCAAATACAGGGGCGCCGCACACCCCCTATGTTTCACCGATGAGGTCCTGGACTATGAATTCCCAGAGGGATTCAAACCCGTAAACATAGAGGCATATGATGGAACAACAGACCCTGGAGTCTGGATCGAGGATTATATCCTCCACATACACATGGCTAGAGGAGATGATCTCCACGCCATAAAATATCTACCCCTTAAGCTTAAAGGGCCAGCCCGGCATTGGCTTAAAAGCCTTCCCGAAAACACAATTGGAAGCTGGGAAGAGCTCGAGGATGCTTTCCGAGCAAACTTTCAAGGGACCTATGTCCGCCCTCCGGATGCAGACGATCTTAGTCACATAACTCAACAACCCGGAGAATCAGCTCGGCAGTTCTAGAATAGATTCCTCACTAAAAAGAATCAGATAGTCGACTGTCCGGACGCCGAAGCCTTAGCAGCTTTCAGGCATAACGTCCGAGACGAATGGCTCGCCAGACACCTCGGCCAAGAAAAGCCAAGAACAATGGCCGCACTAACAAGCCTCATGACCCGCTTTTGTGCAGGGGAGGACAGCTGGTTGGCAAGGTGCAGCCCCAGCGACCCAAGTACATCCGAAACTAGGGATGGAAACGGAAAACCGCGACGCAACAAGGACCGTCGCTGGACTAAGGACAAAAGTCCAAAGAGCACGGCAGTCAATGCCGGATTCAAAGGCTCACGACAAAAACAGGAAAAATCGCCCCCCCCCAGGATAACAGGGACGATCCATCCAACCTAAATAAAATCCTGGACAGGATATGTCAGATACACAGTACTCCCGGGAAGCCTGCTAACCATACCCACAGAGACTGTTGGGTTTTCAAACAATCCGGCAGACTAAATGCCGAACACAAGGGGCTCGACACACCAAGCGAAGACGAGGACGAACCCCAAAAGCAGAGCACCAGGAAACAAAAGAGCTTCCCACAAGAAGTAAAAACAGTGAACTTACTTCACATAACAAAACGTGCGGCGCCCGTAAAGGTACGCACCACACGGCCCATCCCCAAAGGGTCCTGCCACTGGTTGTCAAAACCGATCATCTTCGATCAGTTGGATTATTCTAGGAATATCAAGAATGTAGGCTGGACTACCTTGATACTCGATCCAATAATTGGCGGACTCCAGTTTCCAAATGTCCTTATGGACAGCGGCAGTGGACTAAACCTGATATATCAGGATACAATCCAGCACATGGGGATAAACCCAGCAAGAATCCGCCGCAGCAAAACCTCCTTTCAAGGGGTAATACCTGGTCCGGACACCCATTGTATGGGTTTTCTCCGGCTCGAAGTCATATTCGGCTCGCCGATAACCTCCGCCGTGAAAAGCTGACCTTCCATATCGTCCCGTTCTCAAGTCGCTATCAAGCTCTACTGGGACGCGAAGCTTTCGCTCACTTTAACGCAATACCGCATTATGCATCTCTTACGCTTAAGATGCCCGGTCCACGAGGCATCATCTCTTTGAAGGGGAAGCACTAAAGTGCGCCTCCCCAAGCGGAGGAATGTGCGGCCGCTTTGATAACCCCACAGCAAAACGGCCTCACCGGCCAGAAAACTTTGAAATAGGTCATTAAAGACCACAAACGCGGATAGACGAGTTCGGTGCAAAATCATCATTGATGCAGGCCTAGAAGCCATATACCCCCGCACTAGGGGCTCCACTCATATACAATAAGAGACAATAATATATCTTGCTTTATACTTTGTTTATTTTAAACTTTTTTCGGCACGACACATTTTCAACTCAGTTCCTCTCTTTTATAGATGAACGTCATGCGGCGCCCGTCCAGGATACGGCACAACGGAGACACAGGCGCAGACGTGCAGTAGGGACCCGTCCTAAAGGATTCTTTTTAGATTAAGACCCTGCGTAAACCTTTTTTACTGTCTCTTGTTGCTACACATCCCCTGGTTTTTTCTTTCTGATATAACCAAGGAGGAGGCTGGCGTCTTGGCATGTGGCCACGTCAGAATTTTTGCACGTACCTGGACACTAGGGGCTTTTTTAATAAAGAGTGTCGTTTCGCCCGCACTCATAAAGACCGAACACCTTAGGGAGTGTTCGGCGTCGCGAGTTTTGGCATTATATGCATCAGCTCCGAATCATGTCTTTGGTCAAATGTTGGGTTGCCCGGCTCCTGAGTTCGGCTACCTTACGTTCCGCTCTATCGGCTAAGGTAGCACCAGGAGAACTACTGCGATTGTGCCCCCGGTTCGGCCGGGCGAGCACCTCAGTAGAGAAAGCCGAAAACTGACTGTCATGATGTAGCGTGAGACTGGTCAGCCACTCGATGACCTATCGGAATCTATCGGATTCCTCCGCTTTAACGAAGGGCCGCCTCCCGGTCAGGCACACACGCGCCCCGAATTCGGACGAGCGCAGTTGCCACCAAGGAGCTACCTAAAGAGTCTCATTGTCAAACACCTATGGCTAAGTGAAAGTGTTAAAGCATTATAGTCCGGTTGCCTGGCCCGCTGCGCTATCACCTCCTTTGTAGGACCAAGACGTTGGGTTAAGTGTGAAAATGCGTCTTCTGCGAGCACCCCCGCACTATGTGCGTGGGGGCTGAAGCCAACGACTGCCATCTTTCAGATTCTATATATATATATATATATATATATATATATATATATATATATATATCTTAAAACGGCCGCATAGGAGGTGTTCCCAATACTTGGAGGCACAAGTATAAAAAAGGCCACTACAGTTTATCAAAATATTACTTTATAATTACATATGCTATCATAACATAGCATCTTTCGAGCACTGCGTCTCTATTATACGAGCGCCTTCAAGAACTTCCTGAAAATAGTGCTCGGAGGATACTCGGCTTTTGTCCGAATCTCGGGACGCAACAATGGTGGTCTCCATCTCTGCCCAGTATGTCTTAACACGGGCAAGAGCCATCCTAGCGCCCTCTATGCATGCTGACCTCTTCATTGCATTTATACGCGGCACTGCGTCAAGGAATTGCTGCACCAAGCTGAAGTAACTCTTCGGCTCCGATCTCCCCGGCCACAGGTGACCCATGACGTACTTCATGGCGAGTCCAGACAACCTATTCAGTTCGGCCCATTGAGCCAAACGATCATCCACTGCCAGTGGACGCTCTGGATTGTGAAACTGCGACCAGAAAAGCTTTTCCACTTCGCGATCTTTCTGATCTCGAAAGTGTTCGGTCGCATCAGAAGCACTCGCTGCCAAATCCAGATAGGTATCCTCCACGCTTCACATCCGGTCCAACGGAGCAAACTTCGGATCACAAAACTTCCTCCGCAGCATAAAGGGCTTTCCAGCCGCAATCTGTTCGGCCTGACGCAGCTCCTCCCTTGCAGCTCTCATCGCAGAGCGAGCATCCTTGGCATCGGCAACGGCCTTCTCTAAGTCCGTCTGTCTCGCCCGGTCTTCTTTCTCAAGAAGTTTGCAACGGTCTGCAGCGCTCTTTAACTTCTCGGCCATCTCGGCCATTTCTTCTTTGCTTCGGCAGTGAGCAGCCTGTTCGGCTTTCAGCTCTTCAAGGGCCTTCTCGGCAGCCGCATCGCTTTTTCTGGCTTGCTCCTTAGCTCGGGCAAGTTCTGCCCTAAGATTCTCCACGGCGGCCGTACCATCTGCGTCAAGCATACACATTGTAAGACACTGACATGAAGCTCCTCTTACATGATGCCGCCCGAAGAATTACATACCTTGAGCCTCATCAAGCCGCTTGTTGACAAGCGCGATGTCGGCGTCTGCCACGTCCAGTTGCCGCTTTAGTTCGGCCACATCATCAGTTCGGCTTGATTCCGGACACCTCGCCACCTACATTCAAAGGCGACATCTTAGACCTGGGATTATGATCCTCTGCGTGCCGTCATTTCTTGACAACGCGCAGAGTCTCAGGGGCTACTATCTATACAGGGCGCATCTTACTTATGCGCAACTGACAAAAGTGTACATTATCTAACGTACCTCAAAACCCGTCAGTAAACTTTTGACGGCCTCATGCAATCCGCTTTCTGCGGATGAAATCCTTTCAATCACCGTGCCCATCAATGCACGGTGCTCCTCTGAGATAGAAGCTCGCCCCAGCAGAATCTTCAGCTCCTCCGGCCGAGCACCAGACGGTGCCGGACTTGTCCTATGGCCTCTTTCGAAGGCCGGACGCGGAGAGCCTTGGGAGCCCACATAGCTATCTTCCGCCCCTGCCGGATTCAGAGAAACCCTCCGCGACGACACCTCAGGGTCGCCCGCCTCGCTAGGCGGTACGGCAGGGGGAGGCGTCCCGCTCTCCATCATCTCCGGAAGAAGATCCCCCGAAGACGAGCTCTGCTGAGAAGGGCTGAGGTCCGAGCTACAAGGTAAAATTTCGGTTAATCTTCTCAGATATAAATCAAGGATTTCTCTCATCCCTCAAAAGGAAAACCTCTCTCTACTTACGGCTCGCTGGAGGGCTGATCCCCTTGAGGGCGTAGTCCGGCCGAGGAACTCCCCGGCGTCGGACCCTCTGACGAGGATTTTCTCCCCCGTTTCGAGGCCATGGTTTCCGGGTCGTCAGAGGCGGCTCTCTTCTTCCCCTTAGGAGAGGAATTGTCGGTTCCTCCCTTCGGGGCAGCCTCCTTCGAGGAGGCCATAGCTTCCTTGTCCTCCCCCTCCAAAGGCATTATCTCCAGCATCCTGACTAGCACGGGATCCGGCCTGGTTTCAGGAAGGGGAGCCGGACACCTGATCAGCTTTGCCTTCGCTATCCACTCCTGTTTAAAAGGACGGCTCTTTTAGGGGCAAGTTTATGACAATTATACGGATAGAAGGTCCGGGCACAGGGTTGCTTACTTGAGTATCCGGGCGATTGCAGCTTAGGCCTGCGTCTTCGGTTAAATCCGGACACATCTCTTGTGATCCGAAGAACATTCTATACATCTCCGCGGGCGTTGCGCCCATAAAATTCTGGAGAGCTCGCGGTCCCTCCGGATTAAACTCCCACAGGCGAAGGGGGCAACGTTTGCTGGGCAATATTTGGCGAATCAGCATGACCTGCGTCACCTTGACCAAACTGAGGTCTCCTTCCAAGAGATCCTTAATTCGGCCCTGTAACAGGGGCACGTCTTTGGGCAAACCCCAATCTAATCCTTTGTTGACCCATGACGCTAGCCGTGATGGGGGACCCGAGCGAAAGGCAGGAGGCGCCGCCCACTTGGCGCTCCTGGGAGCGGTGATATAGAACCATTCTTGTTGCCACAAGCCGAGCTCCTCTTGAAAGGAGCCCTCGGGCCATGGAGCATCAACATTCTTACTTATGACAGCGCCTCCGCACTCTGCATGCCGTCCCTCGATCATCTTCGGCTCCAATCCAAAAGTCTTGAGCCATAATCCGAAGTGAGGAGTAACACGGAGGAACGCTTCACACACAACGATGAATGAGGAAATGTGGAGGATGGACTCCGGGGCTAAGTCATGAAATTCCAGCCCGTAATAAAACAGCAGCCCCCTCACGAAGGGATCCATCGGGAAGCCTAACCCCCGAAGGAAGTGAGACATGAACACTACGCTCTCACCGGGCTGGGGACTGGGAATAGCCTGCCTTTGAGTAGGAAACCTATGCGGAATTTCGGCGGTCAAGAACTTAGCCTCTCTCAACTTTAGCACGTCCTCCTCCGTGACGGAAGAGGGCATCCATCGGCCTTGAAGGTCGGAACCGGACATTGTCGAAGGTCCGAAGCGCCTGGAATTTGGAGCCTAGGGTGTTGGAACTCGAGGCGACGGGCGAACTCGTTTGAGATTGGAAAAAGGAGTAAGGCCTTGGTCTCTTTATAAGAGGTTGAATACCAGGAGCCCTCCCCGTAACCGTTTGGGACTCGCCTTTAATCGAGAAAACATGCTAACGGGCACGATTGGGTTACCCACGTCCGTATTGATGAGAATCCCGTAAAAGGGGGGCACACGATCTCTGCTTTGACAAGACGTGCCAAGGAAACCGCCTCGCAAAACATGCTGAGGTGGAAAAGTAAAAACGATTCGAGTAAAGAACTTGGCCGTAGTGTGATGACGCACTGCGGAATACGTCAGCAGATTTGATTTGTGTTAATATTATTCTCTCTATGGCAATATGTGGAAACTTATTTTGCAGAGCCGGACACTACTCTTGGTGTTTACAATCTTCTATGAAGGACTTGGAGGAGGAACCCGCCTTGCAATGCCGAAGACAATTTGCGCGCCGGACTCGTCGTCATTGAAGCCTGGTTCAGGGGCTACTGAGGGAGTCCTGGATTAGGGGGTGTTCGGGTAGCCGGACTATACCTTCAGCCGGACTCCTGGACTATGAAGATACAAGATTGAAGACTTCGTCCCGTGTCCGGATGGGACTTTCCTTGGCGTGGAAGGCAAGCTTGGCGATGCGGATATTCAAGATCTCCTACCATTGTAACCGACTTTATGTAACCCTAACCCTATCCGGTGTCTATATAAACCGGAGGGTTGTAGTCCGTAGGCAATCAACTCCATACACAACAATCATACCATAGGCTAGCTTCTAGGGTTTAGCCTCCTTGATCTCGTGGTAGATCTACTCTTGTACTACCCATATCATCAATATTAATCAAGCAGGAGTAGGGTATTACCTCCATCGAGAGGGCCCGAACCTGGGTAAAACAAAGTGTTCCCTGCCTCCTGTTACCATCCAGCCTAGACGCACAGTTCGGGACCCCCTACCCAAGATCCGCCGGTTTTGACACTGACAATGTCCAAAACAGAATATAATATAGCATGGAACAATCAAAATTATAGATACATTGGAGACGTATCAGCCGACCAAGGGAGGCAGGAGAACGAGGCACGACCGGGGTTGGTTTGGGCGGCTGGAGCAAGAAGACCAGAGGTTGAAGAAGCACTACGGCCGTTGGATGGACATCGTATGGTCATTGGAGCTAGAATCGTTCATATTGACTAAGTTGACAAAGCCCTCCGTCCCCGTCAACATAGTAGGCCCACAAGTCAGCCTCCCACTATGGTGGGTCCCAGCTAGCAGGGGAGTACTCATTTTTTTGTGTAATAAGGAGGTACTTCCTTGCGTGCGAAGATATAGCTGGTGGGTCCGAGCTGTCAGTGGGGGAATGTTTTTTCGCAAAATACAGAGGCCCTTCCGGTGGGTCCCAGCTGTAAGGTGGAGGAATCGTTATTTTGCATGTAATAAGGAGTCATTTCCTTGCGTGCGGCTATGGACCCAACTGTCATCCTCTCCACGTACAGTCCCCTTATGATGGATGTCGTTCGTTGACCATGCCGCGCCGAGAGCACCAGGGCGGTGGACGACAGCGAGGCCTAGGAAGGGAACGACACGGAGCCAGGGAAAACTTGGCAGTTCTTTCCCACGCGGAGGGGAGTACGAGGGTTTACTGGTTCGTCTATCATCACTGGAGAATAACATCATGTGTGGGTGATAGAGGGATGGCCAGGCCAGCGATGGGAGTAGGGTGGTGCGGTGAGGCCTGTGCGGCAGCACAACAGGCCACGGGAGGAGGGAGCATGCAGTCCCGCCGATGCTTGTTTAAGCGGCTGGAGCAGGAAGAGCAAAGATTGAAGAAGCACGACGGCCATTGGATGGACATCCAATAGTCAATGCTCTCGTGTGTTGACTAAATTGACATGGCCTTGCATGTGCGTCGACCGTTTTTTAGGAAAGCCTCAAATCTGTGGAAAACAGCATACATCCCATCTTCCATTATTTCTAAATAATTTAAAGCCCATTTGCTAATTCTTAGGTTTTTAGATCCATATTCTTTGTAGCATACAGCCATATTGTGCCACGATTAAAAATTAACAAAATTTTGCATATTTCCAGTGCGGTCCAAACTGTTTTACATCCCGCATTCGAGTCACATTCAACAACTGATTTTAAAAATAAATTTAATAATAGAAAATCCAACAATTGTCATTCGCATAAAAACATGAATTTAAAATCTCAAAAAGAAGAAAAGAAATTTGAAACTCATGCCGTTGAATGTGTTTTAAAAATGTACAGCCCATTTCTCATACTTGAAGGCCATTTCTAGGCCGTCGAATGAAGCTCTCCTCGTCTTGAAAGATTTGCGGCCCAACTGCCGACAAAGTGCTTACTTGACAAAGCACAAAAAAACTGGGCTAGCAATTTTCAGAAAGAAAAAAACTACATGGTTGGTCTTGTGGTAAACATAAAAGAAAAGGTTGTCTAGACATGCCAGAGTGCCCCGCACAGCCTAGTTGACACCCTGCTTCCGTCTCAAAAACAAATTAGATAAATGCCACTCAAAAAAAACTGGGCAAGCTGTTGGGTCCCTAGTGTCAGCCGCTCGTTGCCTCTTGCTACCTCTTGAGCACTGCGTTGGATTTCCCCAAAGAGGAAGGGATGATGCAGCAGAGTAGCGTAAGTATTTCCCTCAGTTTTTGAGACCCAAGGTATCAATCCAGTAGGAGGCTACGCTCGAGTCCCTCGTACCTACACAAAAACAATAGCTCAACGCAACCAACACACTTAGGGGTTGTCAATCTCTTTACGGTCACTTATGAAAGTGAGATCTGATAGAGATGATAAATAATATTTTTGGTGTTTTTGGTATAGAGATGCAAAGTAAATAAAGAAAAATCAATGCAATAATAAAGTGATGGAGATTGATATGATGAGAAAGAGACCCGGGGGCCATAGGTTTCATCACGTCCGAGACAAGTAGACCGAAACGATTATGCATCTACTACTATTACTCCACTCATCGACCGCTATCCAGCATGCATCTAGAGTATTAAGTTAAAAACAGGGCAATGCCTTAAGCAAGATGACATGATGTAGAGGGATAGTTTCATGCAATATGATAAAAAAACCTTCTTGTTATCCTCGATGGCACAATACAATATGTGCCTTGCTTCCCCTTCTGTCACTGGGAAAGGACACCGCAAGATTGAACCCAAAGCTAAGCACTTCTACCATGGAAAGAAAAACAAATCTAGTAGGCCAAACCAAACTGATAATTCGAAGAGACTTGCAAAGATAACTAATCATACATAAAAGAATTCAGAGAAGATTCAAATATTATTCATAGATAGACTAGATCATAAACCCACAATTCATCGATCTCAACAAACACACCGCAAAAAGAAGATTACATCGAATAGATCTCCACGAGAGAGGGGGAGAACATTGTATTGAGATCCAAAAAGAGAGAAGAAGCCATCTAGCTACTAGTTATGGACCCGTAGGTCTGAAGTAAACTACTCACACTTCATCGGAGGGGCTTGGATGATGATGTAGAAGCCCTCCGTGATCGATGCCCCCTCCGGCGGAGCTCCGGAACAGGCCCCAAGATGGGATCTCGTGGATACAGAAAGTTGCGGCAGTGGAATTTGGTTTTTGGCTCCGTCACCGATCGTTTGGGGGTACGTGGATATATATAGGAGGAAGAAGTATGTCGGTGGAGCTTCAAGGGGCCCATGAGGCAGGGGGCGCGCCCTAAGGGGGGGTGCCCCCTACCCTCTTGACCACCTCGTGGCTTTCTTGACGAAGGGTCCAAGTCTCCTGGATCTTATCTGATGAGAAAATCACGTTTCCGAAGGTTTCATTCTGTTTGGACTCCGTTTGATATTCCTTTTCTTCGAAACCCTAAAACAGGCAAAAAACAGCAATTCTGGGCTGGGCCTCCGGTTAATAGGTTAGTCCCAAAAATAATATAAAAGTGGAAAATAAAGCCCAATAATGTCTAAAACAGTAGATAATGTAGCATGGAGTAATCAAAAATTATAGATACGTTGGAGACGTATCAAGCATCCCCAAGCTTAATTCCTGCACGTCCTCGAGTAGGTAAATGATAAAAACAGAATTTTTGATGCAGAGTACTACTTGGCATAATTTTAGTGTAATTCTTCTTAATTGTGGTATGAATATTCAGATCCGAAAGATTCAAGACAAAAGTTCATATCGACATAAAAATGATAATACTTCAAGCATACTAACTAAGCAATTATGTCTTCTCAAAATAACATGGCCAAAGAAAGTTCATCCCTAAAAAATCATATGGTTTAGTCATGTTTCATTTTCGTCACACAAGAATGCTATCATCATGCACAACCCCGATGACAAGCCAAGCAATTGTTTCATACTTTAGTAATCTCAAACCTATAAACTTTCACGCAATATATGAGCGCGAGCCATGGACATAGCACTATGGGTGGAATAGAATATAATGGAGGGGGGTTATGTGGAGAAGACAAAAAAGGAGATAGTCTCACATCAACGAGGCTAATCAATGGGCTATGGAGATGCTCACTGATTGATGTTAATGCAAGGAGTAGGGATTTCCATGCAACGGATGCACTAGAGCTATAAATGTATGAAAGCTCAACAAAAGAAACTAGTGGGTGTGCATCCAACTTGCTTGCTCACGAAGACCTAGGGCACTTGAGGAGGCCCATTGTTGGAATATACAAGCCAAGTTCTATAATGAAAAATTCCCACTAGTATATGAAAGTGATAACATGAGAGGCTCTCTACTATGAAGATCATGGTGCTACTTTGAAGCACAAGTATGGTAAAAGGATAGTAACATTGTCCCTTCTCTCATTTTCTCTCATTTTTTTGGGCCTTCTCTTTTTTATGGCCTTTCTCTTTTTTTAGGCCTTCTCTTTTTATGGCCTTTTTTTATTCCTCACTTAGGACAATGCTCTAATAATTATGGTCATCACACTTCTATTTATTTACAAATCAATGGTTACAACCCGATACTAGAACAAAGATGACTCTATATGAATGCCTCTGGCGGTGTTCCGGGAAATGCAATGAACCAAGAGTGACATGTATGAAAGAATTATGAACGGTGGATTTGCCACAAATACTATGTCAACTACATGATCATGCTAAGCAATATGACAATGATGAGTGTGTCATGATGAACGTAATGATGGAAAGTTGCATGGCAATATATCTCGGAATGGCTATGGAAATGCCATAATAGGTAGGTATGGTTGCTATTTTGAGGAAGATATAAGGAGGTTTATGTGTGGAAGAGTGTATCATATCATGGGGTTTGGATGCACCGGCGAAGTTTGCGCCAACTCTCAATGTGAGAAAGGACAATGCACGGTACCGAAGAGGCAAGCAAGGATGGAAGGGTGAGAGTGCGCATAATCCATGGACTCAACATTAGTCATAAAGAACAGACATACTTATTGCAAAAATCTACAAGTCATCAAAAACCTCGGCACTACGCGCATGCTCCTAGGGGGATAGATTGGTAGGAAAAGACCATCGCTCGTCCCCGACCGCCACTCATAAGTAAGACAATCAAATAACACCTCATGTTTCAAATTTGTTGCATAACGTTTACCATACGTGCATGTTACGGGACTTGCAAACCTCAACACAAGTATTTCTCAATTTCGCAACTCCTCAACTAGCATGACTTTGATATTATTACCGCCATATCTCAAAACAATCATCAAGCATCAAACTTTTCTTAGTATTCAACACACTCATAAGAAAGTTTTATTATTAATCTTGCATACCAAGCATATTAGGATTTTAAGAAAATTACCATGCTATTATGACTCTCAAAATAATCTAAGTGAAGCATGAGAGATCAATAGTTTCTATAAAACAAATCCACCACCATGCTCTAAAAGATATAAGTGAAGCACTAGAGCAAATCTATAAAGCCCAAAAGATATAAGTGAAGCACATAGAGTATTCTATCAAATTCCAAATCATGTATGGCTCTCTCAAAAGGTGTGTACAGAAAGGTTGATTGTGGTAAACTAATAAGCAAAGACTCAAATCATAAAAGATGCTCCAAGCAAAACACATATCATGTGGTGAATAAAAATATAGCTCCAAGTAAAGTTGCCGATAGAAGTAGACGAAAGAGGGGATGCCTTCCGGGGCATCCCCAAGCTTTGGCTTTTAGGTGTCCTTAGATTATCTTGGGGGTGCCATGGGCATCCCCAAGCTTAGGCTCTTGCCACTTCTTGTTCCATAATCCATCAAATCTTTACCCAAAACTTGAAAACTTCACAACACAAAACTTAAAGTAGAAAATCTCGTGAGCTCCGTTAGCAAAAGAAAACAAAATACCAGAAAACAAAATACCAATGCAAGGTACTGTAATGAACTCATTGTTTATTTATATTGGTGTTATACCTACTGTATTCCAACTTCTCTATGGATTATAAACTATTTTACTAGCCATAGATTCATCAAAATAAGCAAACAACACACGGAAAACAGAATCTGTCAAAAACAGAACAGTCTGTAGTAATATGTATCTAGCACAAGATCTGGAACCCAAAAAATTCTAAAATAAATTTCTGGACGTGAGGAATTTATCTATTAATCATCTTCAAAAATAATTAACTAAATATCGCTTTCCAAATAAAAATGACAGCAGTTCTCGTGAGCGCTAAAGTTTCTGTTTTTTACAGCAAGTTCAACAAGACTTTCCCTAAGTCTTCCCAACGGTTCTACTTGGAAAAAACACTAATTAAACACAAAAACACAACCAAAACAGAGTCTAAATAATTTATTTATTACTAAACAGGAGCAAAAAGCAAGGAATAAAAATAAAATTGGGTTTCCTCCCAACAAGCGCTATCGTTTAACGCCCCTAGATAGGCATAACAAGCAAGAATAGATCTAGGTATTGCCATCTTTGGTAGGCAATCCATAAGTGGCTCTCATGATAGATTCATATGGTAATTTTATTTTCTTTCTAGGAAAGTCTTCCATTCCCTTTTTAATGGAAATTGGAATCTAATATTCCCTTCCTTCATATCAATAATTGCACCAACCGTTCTAAGGAAAGGTCTACCAAGAATAATAGGGCAAGAAGGATTGCAATCTATATCAAGAACGATAAAATCTACAGGCACATAATTCCTATTTGCAACAATAAGAGCAACATTAATTCTTCCCATAGGTTTCTTAATAGTGGAATCCGCAAGATGCAAATTAAAGAGCAATCATCAAAATCACGGAAATCTAGTAAATCACACAAAGTTTTGGGAATAGTAGAGACACTAGCACCCAAATCACACAAAGCATAAAACTCATAATTTTGAATTTTAATTTTAATAGTTGGTTCCCACTCATCATAAAGTTTTTTAGGGATAGAAACTTCCAATTCAAGTTTTCCTTCATAAGATTGCATCAAGGCATCAACGATATGTTTAGTAAACGCTTTATTTTGACTATAAGCGTGAGGAGATTTTAGCACAGATTGCAACAAGGAAATACAATCAATCAAAGAGCAATTTTCATAATTAAATTCCTTGAAATCCAATATAGTGGGTTTAGCAACATCTAGGGTTTTATTTCTTTTAATCCCACTTTTATCAATTTCATCATCAAGATCTAAATACTCCGAATTTTTAGAATGCCTTCTAGGTAAAGGTGGATGATATTCAGTTTCATCAAGATTTATATTGCAAAAAAAGATTTAATAGGAGACGCATCAATAACTTTTAGATCTTCATCTTGATTTTCATAGGAATTGGAAGAACATGCTTTAATAAAGGCATCTTTCATAGCACCGCGTCCTAGCGGTTCTTTCCTTGCACTCATCAATGGAAATTATCATGGCTTTGAGAGACTCATTGATATCATGCTTAGGAGGAATAGATCTAAGCTTTAAAGAATCAACCTCAAGAGAAATTCTATCAACGTCCCTAGCCAAATCATCAACTTTAAGCAATTTCTCTTCAAGCAAAATATTAAAATTCTTTTGTGAATTCATAAACTCTTTAACACTACTCTCAAATTCAGAGGGCATCTTATTAAAATTTCCATAAGAGTTGTTGTAGGAATTTCCATAATTATTAGAAGGATTACTAGGATAAGGCCTAGGATTAAAATTCCCTCTATACGCGTTGTTACCAAAATTATTCCTACCAACAAAATTCACATCCATAGATTCATTATTATTCTCAATAAAAGTAGACAAAGGCATATCATTAGGATCAGAACATTAATTTCTTCTATCGCATGCACTTTTTTATTAGTAGATCTTTCAGTGTGCCATTGAGAATAATTAACCATAATATTATCTAGGAGTTTAGTAGCATCTCCTAAAGTGATTTCCATAAAAGTGCCTCCCGCGGCCGAATCTAAAAGATTTCGAGAAGCAAAATTCAATCCATCATAAAAAATTTGTATAATCATCCACAAATTCAAACCATGAGTAGGGCAATTACGTATCATTAATTTCATTCTCTCCCAAGCTTGTGCAACATGTTCATGATCAAGTTGTTTAAAATTCGTAATATCATTTCTAAGAGAGATGATCTTAGCGGGAGGAAAATATTTAGAGATAAAAGCATCTTTGCACTTGTTCCATGAATCAATACTATTTTTAGGCAAAGACGAAAACCAAGCTTTAGCACGATCTCTAAGCGAAAAAGGAAATAGCTTCAATTTAACAGTATCATTATCGACATCTTTCTTCTTTTGCATGTCACACAAATCAATGAAGCTATTAAGATGGGTTGCGACATCTTCACTAGGAAGGCCGGAGAACGGATCTTTCATGACGAGATTCAACAAAGCAGTATTAATTTCACAAGATTCAACATCGGTAAGAGGAGCAATCGGAGTGCTAAGGAAATCATTATTGTTGGTATTGGTGAAGTCACACAATTTAGTATTATCTTGAGCCATCGCGACAAACAAGCAAACTAACACACGAGCAAAAAGCAAATGGGGAAAAGAGGCAAACGGAGAAAGAGAGTGAGGATAGAGAGAGAGGGCGAATAAAATGGCAAAGGTGAAGTGGGGGAGAGGAAAATGAGAGGCAAATGGCAAATAATGTAATGCGGGAGATAGGGATTGTGATGGGTACTTGGTATGTTGACTTTTGCACAGACTCCCCGGCAACGGCGCCAGAAATTCTTCTTGCTACCTCTTGAGCACTGTGTTGGATTTCCCCGAAGAGGAAGGGATGATGCAGCAGAGTAGCGTAAGTATTTCCCTCAGTTTTTTAGAACCAAGGTATCAATCCAGTAGGAGGCTATGCTCGACTCCCTCGTACCTACACAAAAACAATAGTTCAACGCAACCAACGCGCTTAGGGGTTGTCAATCCCTTCACGGTCACTTACGAAAGTGACATCTGATAGAGATGATAAATAACAGTTTTGGTGTTTTTGGTATAGAGATGCAAAGTAAATAAAGTAAAACCAAAGCAATAATAAAGTGATGGAGATTGATATGATGAGAAAGAGACCCGGGGGCATAGGTTTCACCAGTGGCTTCTCTCAAGAGCATAAGTATTCTATGGTCAGTGAACAAATTACTGTTGAGCAATTGATAGAATTGAGCATAGTTATGAGAATATCTAGGTATGATCATGTATACACTACTAGGAAAAGGGCTATAGATAGGATTGATACTAATGGCGCACCATGGAAGCAGTGCGCCACTACTATATACTAATGGCGCAGCGGTTGGTGATGCGCCATTAGTGTGGAAGACACTAATGGCGCACCAGAAACAGGGTGCGCCACTAGTATTAATTTTTTTCCATTTTTCCATACATACTAATGGCGCATCAGGTCGAAGTGCGCCATTACTAGTTCTAAGTAGTAATGGCGCACCAAGCAGACAGTGCGCCATTACTGTAAAAAATTATTCTTTTTTTTTGCAAAACTACTAATGGCGCATCGTTTCACAGTGCGCCATTACTAGTTTAAACTAGTAATGGCGCACTATTACCCGGTGCGCCATTAGTATATATATATATATTTATTTTTACTTTTTTGCAAAACTACTAATGGTGCACTATTACCCGGTGCGCCATTAGTATATATATTTATTTATTTTTACTTTTTTGCAAAACTACTAATGGCGCACCACTTGCAGGTGCGCCATTAGTAACCAGGGTAACTAATGGCGCATTTGCTGGTGGTGCGCCATTAGTAACCTGGGACCCCAACAAGATATTTTGGACAGCCCCACACCTACCCACTCACTTTCCCCACTTCATTCCCTCCACCTCCTTCTCCAAGATTTCGGCCATCTCCTCCTCCTCACCTCATTTCCACCATAGATTCATCAAAATTAAGTGGTGAAATTACCTTTTTTTTATAGGTAAGTAAGGGGAAAGCTATCTTCATGATGTAGATCTACTTTTTTTCTCCCTAGCTCGCTCCAACAACGTGCACATGCACTTTTTGTGGCCTAGCAAGATCTATGTATGTTTGTGGTGTTGCATGTGTTTGTGGTGTTGCATATATGTTTGTGTTTGAAGGTACCGGCATTTGAAATGCGATAGTTGCCAATATTTTGCCAGAATGTTTTGATTCATTTCCGTTTCGGCGAGATTTTGGCACTATGCATTCTTTTTGGTCCTATTTTTAGGGAAGGTCATGCCAAATTTTTTCTTGGTTCTAAAATATCGTTTTGCTCTACCCCGCAGGCGACCATGGTCCACACGATGACTGAAGGCATCGTGTATAGGTTTTTGAGCTCTGCGAAGGCCGAGATGCTTCAAAGGAACGAGATGGAGATAAGATGTCTGTGTCGAAGATGCAAGATGAAGAGCCTTATTGCGGACCCGGATTCTGGGCAGGTGCAGGACCACCTGCTCTTGCGTGGTTTCATGGAAGGCTATCGGTGGCAAGGTGATGAAGATGACTATGAAGTCGTCCATGGGGGCCGGGCAAGAAATGAGGAAGGGAAACAAGACAAGTACCACCGCGGCGAGGGCGGGCGAGAAGACGAAGAATCTCCAGGACATGATCACGACGGTGATGCTGTACACAGTCATCATGTAGAAGATGTCGTACATGATGATGAGGAAGATCAAGACGAAGGGCATGATCATGAAGATGAAGATGCCGGAGCAGACGACGATGGAGGCTGGGTGCAGGACCCTCATATTCAAGAGCTGCTTCTCAAGCAGACGGATAACGCAAGAGCTGCCGCCCGAGAGAAAGCCAAGCTGGATCAACTGGAGATAGACGCGGTTACTCCATTGTATGAAGGATGCAGGCCCGAGGATACCCGCCTGAAAGTAACACTCATGGCTCTGGAGATGAAGGTAAAACACAAAATGACCGACGCATGCTTCGACGAGAACATGTCATTCTGGCACGAACGTCTTCCCAAGGGGAACAAGTGCCCGACCAGTTTCGAGGAGGCGAAGAAAATCGTGTGTCCTCTGGATTTACCGCACGTGAAATACCATGTGTGCATGAACAATTGTATCATTTATCGGGACGAGCACGCGGAGTCTACCATATGTCCGGTGTGCGGCGTCACTCGATACAAGAAGAGGAAGAAAGCTCCTCGAAAATCGGTGTGGTACTTTCCGATCACTCCTCGTCTGCAGCGGTATTTCGCGGACCCTAAGGTAGCAAAGCTCCTGCGTTGGCACGCGGATAGGGAGGAGAAGAAGCGGGAAGATGACGGAAATGATCCGGAGATAAATAAAAAAGACAAGATGCTGAGTCACCCTAAGGATGCGAGCCAGTGGCAAGCGTTGAACTTCGAATACCCAGAATTTGGGAAGGATCCAAGGAACATCGTGCTGGGCGCGAGCACCGATGGAGTCAATCCGTTTGGCAGCCAGAGAAGCACACATAGCACCTGGCCTGTGTTTGTGTGGATGTACAACCTTCCCCCCTGGTTGTGCATGAAGAGGAAGTACATTCACATGAGTATGCTAATTGAAGGGCCGAAACAACCAGGGAACGACATCAATCTGTATCTGGGGCTGCTGAAGGAGGAGCTAGACACGCTGTGGAAAACGCCAGCCAATACGTGGGACGCCGCAGAGAAAGAATATTTCCCTATGAGAGCCGCACTGCTCACGACGGTGCACGACTATCTCGGTTACGGATATCTCGCGGGGCAGGTAGTCCACGGATTTTCTGGATGCGTAAGGTGCATGGATGACACAACGTATCGCCAGCTAGATAGAGATCCCGGGTCTTCGAAAACCGTGTTCATGGGACATCGAAGGTGGCTTCACGACGATGACCCGTGGAGGAAACGCAAGGATCTGTTCGATGGTGAAACCGAACCCCGAAAACGCCCGTGTACGAGGAGCGGCGAGGAAATAGACGAGCTGTTGAAAAATTGGAAAGACTGCCCACTGCCGGGAAAGAAGCAAAAGGCGCCAGAGCCGGGAAAGAAGCGAAAGGCGCCAGAGCCGCTGCTGAAGGTATGGAAAACGAGGTCTGTTTTCTGGGACTTGCCGTACTGGAAGATCCACCGTGTGCCTCACAGCCTTGATGTCATGCATATCACGAAGAACGTGTGCGAGAGTCTGCTTGGTACCCTGCTCAACATGCCAGAGAGGACCAAAGATGGGCCGAAAGCAAGGGCAGACTTGAAATCAATGGGCATCAGGCAGGAGCTTCACGCTAATGATGATGATGATGATGATGATGATGATGACGATGATGGCGAAGCAGGACACAGAAAGTCGTCGCAAAGGCAAAAAGGCCAAGAAGATCGGAAATGACTACCCTCCCGCGTGCTTCACTCTAAGTCAGGAGGAGATCGAGCAGTTTTTCACCTGCCTCCTAGGAGTAAAACTTCCTTACGGTTACGCGGGGAAGATAAGCAGATACCTAGACCCAGCGAAGCAGAAGTTCAGCGGGATGAAGTCTCACGAATGTCACGTGCTGATGACGCAGATACTTCCAGTTGCAATCCGTGGGATCATGGACGCGCACGTCCGTGAAACGCTATTTGGCCTATGCAACTTTTTCGACGTCATCTGTCGGAAGTCGATTGGCGTGAGGCAACTCAGAAGGCTACAGGAAGAGATCGTGGTGATACTATGCGAGCTTGAGATGTACTTCCCGCCCGCATTCTTCGACGTTATGGTGCATCTGCTGGTCCATATCGTGGAGGATATCATCCAACTTGGGCCGACGTTCCTGCACAGCATGATGTCGTTCGAAAGGATGAATGGTGTCATCAAAGGATACGTTTGCAACATGTCACGTCCAGAGGGAAGTATAGCCAGGGGCTTTCTGACCAAGAGTGCATCTCGTACTGCACGAATTATCTAGGCATCAAGAACCCCGTTGGTCTGCCCGTCAACAGGCACCTCGGCAGGCTCGCTGGATGGGGTCACCGTGAGGGTCGCCGCGAAATGCATGTCGACTTCGAGGGTCGACTCGCCGACTTTGAAAGAGCAAACCTAGTCGCGCTACAACACATAGACGTGGTCGATCCTTGGGTGGTAGAGCACAAAACCTTTATTGAGAAGACGTACAATGACCGAGGCCAACAGAGGACGGACGGAGATATACTCAAAGAGCACAACTCATGTTTCATGCGTTGGTTCAAGCAGAAGCTTCTGTCGTACCCTTTACATGAAGATTCTTCCGCGGAAGAACAACTCATATTCGCCTTGTCACAGGGCGCCGAGCACAACCTGATGACCTATGAGGCGTACGATATCAACGGCTACACATTCTACACCGAGGACAAGGACATGAAGAGCGATGGTTATCAGAACTCCAGGGTAACGATGGAATCCTACACCGGTAACGACAAGGACAGATACTACGGAAGGATCGAGGAGATCTGGGAGCTGAGCTACGCTGGAGAGAAGGTCCCGATGTTCCGTGTCAGATGGGCCAAGAGCGTCCTAAAAGAAGACCGGTATTCACCACCATGGTTATACCCGAAGCCAAATCCAAGACCGCGGGCGCAAACGTCACCGCGAAAAATGAGCCATGGGTACTGGCTTCCCAAGTGGACCAATGCTTCTTCATTACCGACCCGTCAAAGCCCAGTCGTGTTGTTGTGAGGAGAGGCAAAAGGAAGATCATCGGAATGGATGGAGTAGCCAATGAGCAAGACTTCGACAAGTACGGCGACCCGAAGATCGAACATGATGACGACGATGAAGTAGCAGCACACACCACAAGAAGAAGCAGGACCACCCTACCTAAAGGACGTCCGTTCCACAGAAGAACTCCATTTGTGAAAAAGAAGGGCAAGAAGATTGTGAACAGATAGCTAGCTAAGATCGATTGTATTTAAATCGTAGTCTTCATTTCTCGATTGTATTTCATGGGCACTTTTTCATATCATGAATATTTTTAAATTTCATGGGCACTTTTTGAATTCATGAGGACACTTGATCTCGATCCCCCTCCATCTCGATCTCGATTCCCCCTCCATCTCGATCTCAATCCTCCTCCATCTCGATCCCACCCGCACCCTCCCCCGCTCCACCGCCGCCAACGGGCACCCCCCGCACCCTCCCCCGCTCCACCGCCGCCGCTGATGATATTTTCAAGTAACAAATTTGAACATATTTTTAAAAAATTATTACTGTTTTTATAAAAAAAATATTACTGTTATGATTAAAACAAAATTCTATTGGCGCACCGAGGGGTGGTGCGCCATTAGAATAGTTGTACTTACGGTGCACGAGGGGGTGGTGCGCCATTAGAAAGCTTCCCCCCACACTAAATTCTAATGGCGCACCGAGGGGTGGTGCGCCATTAGAATAGTCGTACTTATGGCGCACGAGGGGTGGTGCACCATTAGAAAGCTTCCCCCCACACTAAATCCCCAATCTCTCTAATCTCTCCCCTGCCTCATCGATCTCACCCGCTGCCCCCCGGCCGTGTTCGCCGTCCCCCTCGCTGTCCCCCTCGCCTCCTTTGCCGTCCCTGAGCAGCGTGGCTAGTCCGGACCATGGAGGAGTGCCCCATGCACCCAGCCGACCTTGCCGCCGCCTCGTCTCCTCCCACCTCTCGCCCCTCCGGCCGGATCGGTGAAACCCCCTCCCCCGCCTCCCGCCGCCTTCCCGCGCCGCCCACTCTGACCTCGTCGTCCCCGAGCAACAGCAGCAGCAGCAGCGCTCCGCCCCCTCGTGCTAGCCTAGGGCTTCCGCTCAGGTATCGCCCCCTGTGACCTTGGCCACTTCGTTGCCTCCCGGTAGAGCAGAGATTCTACTGCTTGTCTTGTGTTTTTCTGGGTTGTTGCGTGCGTGCGAGAGAGGAGAGTCGGGGATGGCTGGGCTGGGTGGGAACCCATCTCGGCGAGTGGAGGAAATCTGAGAGAACACGGAGTAGTCTGTCAGATGTAGTGTAGAATTGACTTCGTTTGGGCCATGTTCATGATAGATTGTGGTAGCATATAGCTTTCGGTTTGGACCCTGTCACCAGTCGGACTGCCCGTGGTCTATGTACTGGAGATTTCTGAGGTAGATGCTTTTGTTCATCATAGTATAAAATGTTCTGGGTATCCCTGTCAAGGTTCCAAGATCAGCCCCTTGTGTTGCCTATTTGATTTGTAAAACTGTTGTTGCTACTCCAAACATATTCTGCTACTGCTGCTTGTTTTTTCACAGTTCTCCCAGTGAACTTACTAGCATTTTATGTTACTGCTTGAATACTAGCATTGGGTAGCACCAGTAAACCTTATTTCGTGTATATTCACCTAGGTTACATCACCACAGCTCTATTTAAATCTCATTGCCGAAATTATATCTAGCAAATATCATCTCTAGCATTGCTTGTGCTTGTATGTGTTTGTAAATTGAAAACCTGGAGTAGAACAAGTCCATGCATCACAATCTATCATAATCTATTCCCCAAGCTATCACAATCTATCATAATTTATGTGTCCAGCTATCATAATTTGATTAGTTCCATAAATTTGTATGACCACAGATTTAGACAATTTTCAGAGATTTGTATGACCAAAGATACAGTTCAGATTTGATTAGTTCCATAAATTTGTATGACCAAATATATATTTCAGATTTGTATAGTTTCAGAGATTTGTATGACCAAAGATACAGTTCAGATTTGAATTGTTTCAGAAATTGGTATGACCAAAGATGCTATTGTATATAAATGGGCTGCTGTAGAACTGTTCTTCATCTTTACAGTGCTGTTGTATAGAAATATGCTGAATTTTCTGCTCTGATTGTTGCTCAAAGAAATTTAGCAAAAAAATGGGGTCCTGGGAGACGCCGCTGCTGCTTGAGGCCCTTGAGAGGCCCTTCGTGTCGTGATGATTTTGCAGGTACCCCGAGAGGCCCTTGAGTTTGCCGGAATGTCGATTAACTTCCGTTCCGGCAAATTCGGGTACTCCATATGTCCTATTTTCAGCAAAGGTCATGCTGAAATTTTCCGTGAATTTTAGCATGACTTTGCTAAAAATCGGACATATGAGGTACTTGCTACTAATGCATGGGCCGGGGTATCTTAGTACTTAATTAAGTAGGATCAACTGCCCCTTTATTCTTGCTGTATTAAACCATAGGTGGCAATAGAGCCAAGTGATTAGTGCCAAGTGATTAGGCCCAACCTAGGGTGCCTCGGCATCGATAAACCCTAAATGATGAAAACTTAACTTGGCTGCCCCAGATGCCTCGGTGTCGATGAGAACCTAAATGATGTACGCTTAGGCTTTTAGGGTGCCTCGGCATCGACAAACCCTAAATGATGAAAGCTTAGGCTTTTAGGGTGCCTCGGTGTCGACAAACCCTAAATGATGAGACCATGATCTTGTTCCTTGACAATAACCAACTTTTTGACCAAACTTTTTTCCTATTTAGAGCGAAACATGGCCCACAACGATGAGGCCGGTGGTTCGGGCGGCAAGCAATTCTGGGAGCTGTCCCAGGATATGTCGTCATCATCATCGGACGACGAAAATCTCCTGGCGGAGTGCGACTGGTGCCACGACGATCGAGGTCTGTGCGACATGCCTCACCTGGACGATGATCGGCGCTTCAGCATTAAGCTCGAGGAGACCTTCGAAGTTGAAACGGTACACAACGACGACAAGTGTTATTTTCATAATTAAGCATGACTTCAACTATTTCAACGTGTAATTTTCATCTTTTACAATTCGAGTATAGCTTATCCCATGCCATGCAAGACGCTATGTCTTGGAGAGGATGGATTTTGAAGACCATGAAATTTCTGAAACAAAGAAAATTCACCTAAGGACTCATCACGATGTGGACTTTGAAGTAAATCTATATAATTCTGAGAGCGTAACCCATTTTGGTTGCAAAAATTGGGAAGCATTTTGCAAGATGTATGGTTTTGATGAGGGTATGCTTATCACCATGGATCTTGGTAATCCTGACATCAACCAAGACAATATGGACATTTGGGTCCTTGTTGATACGCCTCCAGTTCTACCGCTATGTGAGTTTCTCAAACATAGTTATTAGCTAATTTATATTGTTTATTTCAAAATAGTTGACAACTTATTTCCATTGACAGCTTATTTTTATTGTTCAAAGAATGTGCGGGAGATGGTAGACAAAACCCACTACACCGATGGCTCCGAATTAACAACTTACAAGGAGAAAAATCATTTGGTCGGATTTTGTACTGACATTGAGAATTACAATATCTACAATCAAACTCCTCAACATTATGGTAAATACGTGCCACTAGTGCATGTGTTCAACTACGGTAACTACCATGGAGATACCCTGGTAAGATTTTTACTATTACGACATCCGTGCATCTTTTGCATACTTCTAAAACTAGTACATCATTGCTAACTATGAAGTTATTACTATGTTTTTCAACAGATAATCCCAGAGAATTGTGTGCCTCATATGATGTATCTGAAAGGTAGTGTTAATGTTTTGAACATACAGCCAGGTCGTCCTACGAATCTCAACTGTCCATACGAGATTTCTAAAAGAAGTGGAGACATGAAAATCAAAGGATGGAAAAAATGTATGGACAGTCGTAAGGAGCTTCTTGGAAGCAAAAGGAAGCGAAGCGCAAGAATTGGAGACAGGATGTTCTCCATTCTCCATAATGGAGAGTCAGGGTCTATATTGTTTTATGCTATTTTAGCTTAAATAGGGTATTTAGGTCCTGCCTAATACTGATGATCATGGGCTAAGAACAATTAAGTAGGGTTGGTTCGAAGACTATCAAGATGATGATCGTATGACTTGTTATGAATAACGAGTAGAAGTTATATGATGATGATTAGTAGGACTTGTTAGGATTAGTATTACTTCCGACAAACTCGATACTCGCGGTCTTGAGACTTGTAATGTTTTATCTTTGTTCGGTCTTTTGAATTCGAAGACTAATATGATGAAGTGTATTCAGAGACTAATCTTCTATTGTATTCGATGAATCTGATGTTGCTGTGTGCCGCTGTCTATATTCTGTCCAATAATATATTTTGTAACCTGTGCAAAAATCAGAAAAGCAAAAAAATAAAACCTAATATTCATACTAATGGCGCACCACACAAGACACTAATGGCGCACTGTGATCATCACACTAATGGTGCATTAACTTCTGGTGCGCCATTAGAATGCCAAAGCACATGGGTACATATGGCCCCCTGGGAGGCATTCTAATGGCGCACTGCAGGCTATACTAATGGCGCACTACATGGTGCGCCATTAGAACACCAGATACTAATGGCGCACCGGTGGTGCGCCATTAGAATTTAATTCTAATGGCATGATGCCAGTGGTGCACCGGTAGTGCGCCATTAGAAGGCAAATTCGGTGCGCCACTAGCATGCCTTTTCCTAGTAGTGATATAGGCATCACGTCCGAGACAAGTAGACCGAAACGATTCTGCATCTACTACTATTACTCCACTCATCGACCGCTATCCAGCATGCATCTAGAGTATTAAGTTCAAAACAGAGTAACGCCTTAAAAAGATGACATGATGCAGAGGGATAGTTTCATGCAATTTGATAAAAACCCCATCTTGTTATCCTCGATGGCAACAATACAATACGTGCCTTGCTGCCCCTTCTGTCACTGGGAAAGGACACCGCAAGATTGAACCCAAAGCTAAGCACTTCTCCCATGGCAAGAAAAACCAATTTAGTAGGCCAAACCAAACTGATAATTCGAAGAGACTTGCAAAGATAACTAATCATACATAAAAGAATTCAGAGAAGATTCAAATATTATTCATAGATAGACTTGATCATAAACACACAATTCATCAGTCTCAACAAACACACCGCAAAAAGAGGATTACATCGAATAAATCTCCACGAGAGGGGGGGAGAACATTGTATTGAGATTCAAAAAGAGAGAAGAAGACATCTAGCTACTAGCTATGGACCCGTAGGTCTGAAGTAAACTACTCACACTTCATTGGAGGGGCTTGGATGATGATGTAGAAGCCCTCCGTGATCGATGCCCCCTCCGGCGGAGCTTCGGAACATGCCCCAAGATGGGATCTCGTGGATACATAAAGTTGCGGTGGTGGAATTAGGTTTTTGGCTCCATCCCCGATCGTTCGGGGGTATGTGGATATATATAGGAGGAAGAAGTACGTCGGTGGAGCTTCGAGGGGCCCACGAGGCAGGGGGCGCGCCCCCTACCCTCGTGACCACCTCATGGCTTTCTTAACGGAGGGTCCAAGTCTCTTGGATCTTATCTGATGAGAAAATCACGTTTCCAAAGGTTTCATTCTGTTTGGACTCCGTTTGATATTCCTTTTCTTTGAAACCCTAAAACAGGCAAAAAACAGCAATTCTGGGCTGGGCCTCCGGTTAATAGGTTAGTCCCAAAATTAATATAAAAGTGGAAAATAAAGCCCAATAATGTCTAAAACAGTAGATAATATAGCATGGAGCAATCAAAAATTATAGATACATTGGAGACGTATCACCTCTTCGTGCACCATGGTAATCGTCCATCACCTCTTTGCCTTTCCCTCTTGATTTGGAACTACTGACGCACGCTCTTCCTCCCTCCTCCATTTGCCTTCACCCTTCCTTCTGCCATTGTTCGATCGTCTTCTCCATGGACCGAACAGGGTGGAAACGACCCCGTTATTCTTGCCTTGATCTGAAAGATGATGTGGTGGAGGAACTCATTGACCGGTACGACGTCATCACCTCGGCTAGCATGGAAGGTTCGTTCAAGACCATTCTCGACTCAAAGAATAACATCATTGCAAGGAACCCAAGGGTCCAGGAGAGGTTTGATCTCCCCTATCTTCTTCGTCGTGACCCTGTTGACTGGCACGCGGACGACAGAGGCCTGGCCTTGTGCAAGTTGATGCCGCTTGATAATGATACATGTGATGTTAAGATCCCATCGCTTGAGGGTAAGGCTTGGGCAGGCGTAAATGGAGATTGGGTTGTTTATATTGCATACAACTACGAGTGGGAACTTGTGAATGTGTACACTTGTCACTGTGTTCCACTTCCAAAAATCTAAGAATGCCCAGAGGTTGAGCACACCGGTATTCTACGTATGTTCAACTACGATCATGGTGACTGTCGTGTACGGAAGATAGCAATTTATCAAGTTCCTGACCGCTCTTGGAATTACACGAACTATGAAGTTGTTGCTATCTTCGACAAGCTTGTTGCCGTCCTTACTTCCACGCCTCGATGGATATTCCTCAAAAATCAATTTCTGTACACGGATGAGTACTATGATGCAATTCAATATGAGGGTCTTGTGTTTGCTGCCACCACTCATGGCACTATTTTCACATGGAATCTTGATGCTTTCGGTACGTTTGTCTTCCACCATAAATATAATTGTTTCATCCACATGCATGTGGGTTAGCTAGTTTACCTTTACTAATTAACCTTCTTGTGTTTCCAAGGTCCTGTGAACATTGCACCACCTATACTTGAAATTTTTTATAACCAAGGGGGAGATGACGATGATGATGATCAGGAGCATGAGGACCCATATACTCAGTGGCGCCTGGCAACTTATTCTGATGGATCACCTCTTCTTGTCTGTATACAGGGCACTGCTGATGTTACTAAGGAAGCAGGTGTTGTCTCCAATGGTCGCACTCTCTAGACCTAATCCAACATCTATTGCAGGGTATTCGGGATGGATACTACTGTGCTAGCACCAACACCTTCTCCCTGGTTTAGTATTGATACTCTTGGAGGAAACTCGCTCTTTCTTGGACAAAACTATCCAATGATGGTGAAAGGCGATCCAGCTATTGTTGACGCAATGTTACTACCATTTATGAGAAGCAACTGTATCTATACCTCGAACGTTGCTATGGTTCCCTACCATGGCTATCACAATATGCGTCCTGACATAGGCCGCTTCGGCCTGGATGACTAGTCTTGCATTGTTCTCGAGATTAACAGTAGCTGGCCCTTCCTAGAGAATCACTTCTGGTTCAAAGAAAGCGTTTTCCAATGCCGATGAGTGGTTGAGCTGAAGTTCATTTCATTGCTTGTTATTTGTTGTGTGATGAAATCTTTAGTATTTATAATGTATCCTCGTTGTCGTTGTGGGTTGATGACCTGTTGTATGTAATGCTAAATGATATGCCTATAATAAACTTACTAAATTTATGAATGGCTTTCAAGTCACTTCTCTCAGTGGGTGCTGCGATGAGGCAAAAAATTATTTTCCGAATACATAATTGTACGTGCATTGCAACAGGTTATCGTATGAGTCCAATCAACAACAGTATTATATTTGTACTAGCTTCATATGCTTCGCACGTCGGGCGAGTGTTTTTACTGTAGTTGCGAATCCCATCATCCTAGGTCCTCAAATGAGTCCACTAGAAATTGCATTCTGATGTTTGGGTTCAAACTTTCAAAACTGTTGCACTATCTCTACGTCTACGTATACGTAATACAACAAGTTTTAAACTTGAGACCAGCCACCCACCCTCACAAAGAACACTTTTTAACCTAGAACAAATTCCAGGAAATTTGGCCACAATGTGAGGTGGGCCATATGTTAATGTGTTTGCTGTACATAACCAGCACCTCGAATCCTCGATATATAGTAGGGTGGCATGGGCCAGAACGAGCATTCACGTCCAGGAGTATGGCACACACCACCAGCACGATTTCCATCTGACACCATATTTCTTGAAGTCTGTGCTACAGTTATCTCTTCAACCTCCTCATTTCTCTAACTCCGCCATCGCGTGGTCGGTGAGGTGGGGGTTTGCCAATAGTCGGTTTCCTCCACTGCGGTCCCACTTGTAAGGCCAACTCCAACGCACGACCCCAAACGGATGTCCGTTTTGCCCGGATTCTGTCCGTTGGGGTAGGGCAATGGGGTCGTGTCCGGGCCATTTCACGGATGCGGTGGCTGTGCAGACACATATCTTATTTTCATCATTGATTTTTGGTATATGGAAATACATCACCAAATTTTGACTAGAAAAGCAAGACCAATGAAAACAAGAACCACAAGAATACATTTTAGAAGATATCTAACTTCCATAACTGCTCGTGTAAGTTGGATTAGTGCCTTCTTGATGCATTCATTGTTGATCTCCGGAGGCTCGATCTTGCATGATTCTTTCTTCTTCGAGTGTAAAGAAGTAGACGTTGCTTCCTCGCATCTAGTTTCATGTGTAGCTTCTTTCTATCAACAAGTGCACTAGTCTCATCTCTAGCCTCTATGCTAGGTAAAAGTGCTAGAACATCTACTAAATTGCTCTCTATCAATATATCGATGTACTCTTCTTCCCAATACCAAAACTTGCATCCATTCTACACAATAAAATTTTAAGTTAGCACAACTAGTCTAATCCGAGAGCACAACCGAAGCTAAAGTAGCACATACCCCATCGGTTCAGCACTTGAAGAACACCCATCTGGCATGTTCTGTCGTTGTATCCACGCGGTGCAAGACCTTCTTTGGGTAGTCGTCACACGTAATGAGTGGCAACGATGCGCTGATGAGCTTTTGGGCCAGCATCGAGCCCGCCCGACCACCATTCATGTATCTGCTACAGACCATTGACGGTGTAGATCCGAGCGGCTACATGAGGAGTCAGTAGCCGCATGTGACCTTGCGGCCTTGCTGGGGCCTTCCGGCCCAGTGCCTGGCCAGTCCATGGCGTGGCGCGGCCTCCCATAGCCGGGCGAGCTCAAGCCGACCAGATCCGCTCCAAATCCGGTCGCGGGGTGCACAAAACATGTAGCCACGGTTGGGTAGCTCAGGGGCATCGATGGAAAGGGGGCTGAGCAAGCGCGCGTCCAAGCTGCACGCGCTGGAGTTGGCCTAGCGGCGTGGCGGACCAACTGTGTGGGCGTGCGAAGTGGCTTCGCTCGTGTGGGGGATGGAAGCCATCTCACCCGAGCGCTAGGTCTAACAGGACGTCATTGTCGTCAGTGTGTGACCTCTGTGGCAACAGTCCGCTCCCCACTAGCCTCTCCATTGACATGTGTACCCGTTCCAACATGTCAGTGAGACGACAACGAATCCTTTTGTCCAATTTCTGAACAGACGTCTATGTAGGCCGGGGCGCCTCTTCATGTACCGTGGAAACCGTCCATCGCCTCTTTGCCTTTTCCTCTACATTTGGAACTATTGTTGCACGCTCTTCCTCCACCCCTCCATTTTCCTTCACCCTTCCTTTTGCCATTGTTCGGTCGTCTTCTCCATCGAGGGAACAGGAAGGAAACAACCTTGTTATTCTTGCCCCGATATGAAAGATGACATTGTGGAGGAACCCATTGATCGGTGCGATGTCATCACCTCGGGTAGCATGGCAGGTTCATTCAAGAACATTCTCAACTCAACTAGTAACATCATTACAAAGAAACCAAGGGTCCAGGAGCGGTTTGATCTCCCCTATCTTCTTCACCATGACCCTGATCATTGGCGCCCGAACGATGCAAGCCTCGCCTTGTGCAAGTTGATGCCGCTTGATAATGATACGTGTGATGTTAAGATGCCATCGCTTGAGGGTACGGCTTGGGCAGGCGCAAATGGATATTGGGTTGTTTATATTGGGTACAACTGCGAGTGGAACCTTGTGAATGTGTACACTCGTCACCGGGTTCCACTTCCAAAAATCACAGACTGGCCAGAGGTTGAGCACACCGGTATTCTACGTAAGTTCAACTACGATCATGGTGACTATCGTCTATGGAAGATAGCAATTTGTCGAGTTCCCAACCGCTCTTGGGATTACACGAACTATGAAGTTGTTGCTATCTTCGACAAGCTTGTTGCTGTCCCTACTTCCATGCCTCGATGGATATTGCTCAAAAATCAATTTCCATACACGGATGAGTACTATGATGCAATTCAATACGAGGGTCTTGCGTTTGCTGCCACCATTCGTGGCACTGTTTTCGCATGGAATCCTGATGCTTTCGGTATGTTTGTCTCCCACAGTAAATATAATTGTTTCATCCACATGCATGTGGGTTAGCTAGTTTCCCTTTACTAAGTAACCTTCTTGTGTTTCCAAGGTCCTGTGAGCATTCCACCACCTATATTGAAAAAATTTATAACCAAGGGGGATATGACGATGATGATGATCACGAGCATGAGGACCCATATACTGAGTGGCACCTGGCAACTTATTCCGATGGATAACCTCTTCATGTATGTATACATGGCACTGCTGATGTTACTGAGGAAGCAGGTGTTGTCTCCCATGGTCGCACTCTCCAGACCTATTCCAACATTCATTGCAGGGTATTCGGGATGGATACTACTATGCTAGCGCCAACACCTTCTCCCTAATTTAGTATTGATACTCTTGGATGAAACTCACTCTTCCTTGGACAAAACTATCCAATGTTGGTGAAAGGCGATCCAGCTGCTGTTGACACAACGTTACTACCATTTATGAGAAGCTACCGTATCTATACCTCGAACATTGCTATGGTTCCCTTCCGTGGCTATCACAATATGGGTCATGAAATAGGCCGCTTCAGCCTGGATGATCAGTCCTGCGTTGGTCTCGAGATTAACAGTAGCTGGCCCTTCCCAGAGAAACTCTTCTGGTTCAAAGCAAGCATTTCCAACGCCGAGGATTTGTTGAGATGAAGTTCATTTCATTGCTTGTTATTTGTTGTGTGATGAAAACTTTAATATTTACTGGAATTTTTTGTTGGAACTAATCTATAATCCAACATGTATCCTCATTGTCGTTGTATGTAATGAATGGTATATTTGCATGTGCATGTCATAAACTCAATTTATGAATGGTTTTCGACTCACTTCTTGGAGTGTTAGTGCCGTAGTAGTATAACCAGCATCCGGTTATATGAAGTTGCCACATCACATATAGCCAACCAATATTGGAGTATGCTAGCACAATAGTTAGTTCTAGTTAGATCAACTAGAGCTAGGTGTCGCATGGAGGCCGAGAAATATGGTGATAGCGTGACTGCGTGAGGTGGTCTTGTAGGCACATGGCTTGTCGTGTTTCCTACTCCTCCGGTCTAAATGTGGAGAAGATTTGGTCAAGTTCTTCCTCCTTTTGCTGAAACATGGGACATCCAGCACCCAGGTCGTGTCATGGAAGAAAATGGAGTGCTAGTTGAAGCCATGTGATGTGCATCTTAGGTTAAACTATAAATAGAATCTTACTACTCTTGAGTAACTCCAAAAGCAGCCACCAAAGATATTTATTGGATTTTTTTCATCACCAGCACGTCGAGGTGAAAGATGTGCAGGTTTAGTGGGTCCTCTTCTATTTTCACTAACATGTGGGAGCGCATGTGAGCAAGCAGACAATGGGCTCCGCGCGTCTGCTGACTGGCTGAGAAGAGAGATAGAGGAGGGCTAAGCACGGACTCCGGGAAAATTGTTCTGCGTAACCAGCACCTCGATATAGTCTCGATATAGTGGGAATAGGCCATAACTAGCATTCACGTCTAGCAGTACGACACATGCTACCCACATGAGTCCCATCTGACACCAATTTTCTTGGAGTCCGTTCTATGGCCATCTCTTCTCCCTCCTATTTTCTCAGCCATCGCGCGGTGGGCAGGGTGGGGGGTTGCCGATAGTAGGTTTGCTCAACCGTGGTCCCACTTGTAAGTGGAAATGCAACACAGTGCACATTCCCCCTTGAGCGGCGTGCCGGACCAACCGTGTGGGGGCGCGACATGAACACGGCAGGCTTTTCGTTTTGAACTTGTAACTTGTAAAGTTTGGTTCTGCTCCATGGCGCGACCGATAGATAGAAATAACGATTTTCCCTAGAGTAATGAGAAGTTTGGTTCTGGTGCGGTTCATGCATGGAGTACGTAAAAAAATTATGAAGTTAATTCGAAAGGTAAGATAATTACTAGTAGTACCATATACTACTACATGGATATGACGGAAAGATAAAGATACATACGGATCCATCAACAACATCCTCACGCCCTAGTGCGCCAGGTCACCAACCGACGTGTGAGGAGCAGTGGCGTTGGCAGTGAACTCAACGTGCTTCTGAACAATGCCGTCCAAGGTTGCCCTACGGTCCGAGAAGGCCAGCGACCTCGTCCTACTCTTGCACGTAGTAGTCCTTGTGGACGATCTGTGTGTAGACATGGGTGATTATGTGTAACACCCACGATGCGGCTATATCTCCCACGTGTCAAGGCACGACTTAGAGGCATAACCTCATGGTGGTTTAGTCGCAGGTGGGGTAATCTTCACACAATCTCATGTACTGGATAAGAAAGGGATAAAGAGTTGGCTTACAATCGCCACTTCACACAATACATAAATAATTCATAGATCATCCAAATACACACAAAGACCGACTATATTCAAATCCAAAATAAAAGGAAGATAAACCCCAAACGTTAGATCCCCGATCGTCCCAACTTGGCACCACTGCAGATCAACCGGAAAAGACACAAAAAAACGATCAAGGTCTTCTTCGAGCTCCCACTAGAGATCGGTTGCGTCACCTGCACTAGTATCATCGGCGCCTGCAAGTGTTTGAAAGTATTCATGAGCACCGAGGACTTAGCAATCTCACACCCGAGAGATCAAGATTATTTTAGCTTATGGGTAGGAATAGTAATGAGGTGGAGCTGCAGCAAGCACTAAGCAAATATGGTGGCTAACATACACTAATAAGACCGAGAAGAGAAGCAACACAACGGTCAAGAAGCTAGAAGTGATCAAGAAGTCATCCTGAAACTACTTACATTCAAGCATAACACAAGACCGTGTTCACTTCCCGGACTCCGCCGAGAAGAGACCATCACGGCTACACACGCGGGTGATGTATTTTAATTAAATCAAGTGTCAAGTTCTCTGCAACCGGATATTAACAAATTCCCATCTGCCACATAACCGCGGGCACGACTCTCGAAAGTTTATACCCTGCAAGGGTGTCCCAACTTAGCCCATCACAATATCTCATGGTCAACGAAGGATATTCCTTCTCCCGGGAAGACCCGATTAGCCTCGGAATCCCGGTTACAAGACATTTCGACAATGGTAAAACAAGACCAGCAAAGTCGCCCGAATGTGCCGAAAAATCCCGATAGGAGCTGCACATATCTCACTCTCAGGGCACACCGGATAAGCAATCCGTACAACTAAAACCAGCCCTCAAGTTTCCCCATGGTGGCTCTGCAAAGGGCTCTAGTTTGGACCAACACTCAGAGGAGCACTGGCCCGGGGGGGTTAAAATAAAGATGACCCTTGAGTCCGCGGAACCCAAGGGAAAAAGGCTTAGGTGGCAAATGTTAAAACCAAGGTTGGGCCTTGCTGGAGGAGTTTTATTCAAGGCGAACTGTCAAGGGGTTCGCATACACCCAACCGCGTAAGGAACGCAAAATCAAGGAACATAACACCGGTATGACGGAAACTAGGGCGGCAAGAGTGGAACAAAACACCAAGCAAAAGGCCGAGCCTTCCACCCTTTACCAAGTATCTAGATGCATTAATTAAAATAAGATATAATGTGATATCCCAACATATCCATGTTCCAACATGGAACAAACTTCAACTTCACCTGCAACGAACAACGCTATAAGAGGGGTTGTGCAAAAGCGGTAACATAGCCAAACAACAGTTTGCTAGGAAGGTGGGTTAGAGGCTTGACATGGCAAGATGGGAGGCATGATATAACAAGTTGTAGGTAGCACGACATAGCGATAGAACAAACAACTAGCAAGAAAAGATAGAAGTGATTTTGAGGGTATGGTCATCTTTCCTGCAAAGTTCTCAGAGTTGTCGAAAGCTTGATCCTCAAAAGCGTACTCAACAGGTTCCTCGCTCACGTACTCATCTCCCGACTCTACCCAAGGCAAGAACACAAGCAATGGAACAACAATCAATCACGGTGCAATGCACAAGAAACATGATGTGATACATGGCATGATATGCAATGCGTATGCGTGCTCCGGAAGGGAAAGAATGATCAAGGCATCAACTTGACAACCCAAGTATTCCGATGAAAAGATGACGTGATTTTGGTCGACATCGATAAAAAGATCACCGGAGACGGATACACGGTTTGCAAATGACAAGCAACACAAGAATGACGCAAATCTGCAATTAACAGCATGATAGCACTTACAATGCAACAAGAAACTAAGCTACTGCACTCCAACATAGCAACAATGCATATGGCAGTGATGTACAAGAGATCCTTGACAAAACATGAACACCGAGCTACGGCTAAATCACACTAGAACAGGTTCAAACAAGCATGGCAAAAGTGCAAAAGATATCAGCTTCACAGACTGAAAATACTAACATGTCAAAAACAACATCAGGAAGCAACATTTAGATCAAGAAAACAACATGCTACATGAACGTATCATAGCAAACAAAGGCATGGCATGATTCTAATAAATGCATAGAACAAAAGACCCTTACTAAACATGAGCCATAAAGGCACCCATGTAAACATAGCAAGTGTTATTAACAGGTTTAGACTTAGAAGAAAAACAGAGCATGGCATGAACAGATTCATGATAGTAACTTTGCGAGCTCATGCCACTCACCACAAAGCACTAAATGACACATAAGCATACCAATAGCAAGATGACATGTTCATGAAGCTAACCAATGCAATAGCAAGTTAATAGGATGCATGGATCACTAGCAAAACACATGGCAATTTTGGTTAACATGTTAACGATCTGCCAGGAACATTTTATAGGAAATATAGAGCAAGCAACTGAGATGCTAGATCACTCCATAATTGCAACCAGGAGCAGTGGCGGACGACGAGAATGGGGCAGCATGGGGCGGTGAACCTCGGATCTAGAACGGAGCAACCTGATCGGACCGGCAGCGGCGCTTCGGGTGAGAGTGGCTATGGCTTGGCCGACGAGCTCATCGGGCGAAGAGGCGCTGAGCGGCAGCGGAGGTCGATTCGGCGAAGCTGGGTGCGGAGGCGGCGTCACCGGTGTGGCCCGGTGGCGTGGAGGAAGGCGACAAGCGACGCGGCAGTGGGCGGAGCCGAAGCGGGGCGGCGGTGCGGCGAGCTCGATGAGGCGGCGGGAACACGAGGTGATGGCTGGAGGAGCGGACGGCAATTCCGAGGACGACGAGTAGCAATTCCGGCGAGCAGGCGTGGTCGACGATGCGCGCAGGCGGCGGCGGGCGGATCCAGGCTCACCCGGCCCCCGGATGGGCCTGGGCGGGCCGCGCGGTGGAGAGGAGCCGGCGGGGACAGGTGGCGCGATGCGAGTGGATGCGGGAGGCGGCGTAGGTGACGTGGCGCCCTCTGATTGGCCGGATTGCGTGGCGGTTGGACATGTCCGGTGGTGGGAGGTTTTGTCCGGCGGCGCGAGGAGCGGGGCTAGGGTTTCATCTGCGAGAAATTTCGGGGGAAGGTGCCAATTTATAGGTAGAGGGGGCTAGGAGAGTCCAAAAGAGATGCGGTTTTCGCCCACATGATCGTGATCCGACGACGGAGAACATGGAGGTGGTTTAGATGGGATATTGGGCTGTTTTGGAGGGGTTTTGGACTGCAACACAAAGAGGCTTTTGTGGCTACCCGGTTAACCGTTGGGGCATTAAACGGCCTCCAAATGGAACGAAATTTAACAAGCGGTATACCGGTGGTGTACCAAAGCCACTTGACAAATCTCGGCCCATTTCGAGAATGTTTGACTCCCGCTCACGAAAAGAGACAAGAGGGGTGCGCAGGGTGCATCTGGGAGTGTCGGATTGTGAAAGGGACAACGGGGAAAATGCTCAGATGCATGAGACGAACATGAATGCAAATGCGATGCACATGATGACATGATATGAAGTGCATGACAAGAACAAAATGCAAAACAACTAACAAAAACACAACAACGGAGGGAATATCATATCACAAAGCCGAAAATGGCAAGAGTCGGAGTTATAAATATGGAAAGTTACATCTGGGGCGTTACAACACTCCACCACTACAAGAGGATCTTGTCCCGAGATCTAGGATGGCACCGGAGGGAAAACAGAAGATGAAGAGGTAAAACAAAGTTGCTTATTCGACAAATGAGTGAAACCACGAACCTTGAGAGGTTAAACCATTTTGAGAAAAGAATACAGCAGAGAAGATCGAAGTTGAAAACACTCCATTAGAAAAGAGGAACAAGGAAGAACAAATTCGGGAAGCACTCCGGTTGAAAAGAGATGCAAGACTTGAGAAGATGAAAAGAACTTGAAAAAAGGACACGACACTCCGGTTAAATGGATAAGCACGAAAAGAACCCGATCCTCAAAATTCGAGATGATGAGTGAAGAGAGCAACATCACAATTCCTCCAGAAGAAAGAATAGAAGGTAGATCATTGGAATGAATGAATGGAGAAGAAAATGCCAACTTCTGCCACAAAAGAGCTTCGAGAGCACCCTTCCCGGAAGGTTATAACGGAGTTGTTGGAAAACCAACCACGAAACGAATAAACTTGTAGTGGGCTTATGGAAAACCTCTCAAAATTGAGGCGAAATTCTGCCACTACGGAAACAAAAGATTGGATTGATATCACCAAGGAGATGAGAAAATTATTTCACCAGGAGGATAAGTGAAGAACTTGGGTCATTTATCAGCACCATAAATAGCAACAATCCTTAGGGAAAGGTTTAGGTGAAATATAACCCAAGATAACTCCGATGAAGAGATTGATGGGTTGCAAAGGATCTCATGAACGAATTGAAAATGATGGGTTTAAAATATGTCATTTCGGCCAACGTGTGAATCATGAAACATGAAGGAAGCTGTCAAAACGACATAACACCACCTCAAAAGATAAGATAGAAAGAATTGCACTTTGGAATGCAAGATGAAGAATGCTTGAACTCCTCAAAACAAGACATGTGTTGAACACCATGTTTATTTGAGAGTATAGCTTGGCGGATCTTAACATCGAGAGAAATCTTGAGGACAATTGAAGAATGAAAGGAATCCTTGACGAACCACCATGAAGAAACTCTTGAAGAACTATGGATAGATACAAGAAGGTCGCAAGGAAAAGAAGCTTGAAAATAATAAGATGAATCCTTGCATTGATTAGATGGAGCTTCGCAATGATATAACTGAGAAAAACTTGGAACTCCGGAAAGAAAGATGAAAAATGAAATCCAGAACTTTTTGATGAACCTCCGGAATAAGGAATTGAATTCACTCAATGAAACAAGAATAAGAATTACATTATGCTTATCCTTCACCAATTTTAAATTGATGACAAGCAACAGATTTTGCATACTAATTATTCTCGTAGAAAAGATTAAAGAGAGGTATAGTGCAAACTTTGGAAGGTCTTCAAGGAACCACCGATAGGATTGAAACAGTGAATAAATTAAATATGAGAACATAGGAAGAGGAGTCTCGAACGAACCACCGTAAGAATTGGAAGTGAAAGTAGCAAAGGCGCAATTCACCGGGAATAATTGGAAAATGAATGAAGATACTTGTTGGCATTTAGATACATGAGAACGAAGAGATCATGAACTGATTAGAGGATATTTGAACGATGCACCGGTAATATTTGAGAACGAGACCTGAAAGCTGGAATGAATAATTATGAGATGATGGGCTCCGGAGAATCAAACTGAAAAGACTCTTGAATTGCTCCGAATGGGTGAAAAGAATTCTCACAATCGAAAGCAATAATGAGAGGATGGCCTCAAGCTTGAACTTCGCATATTTGAGAGGAACGGATAAGATTTGGCGGAAAATCTCTTCTTCGGTCTTCAAAATCCGGGAATGATGACGAGAGACACCACCATGAATTGTTGAGGCACTCCAGAATGAAAATTAGAAAGGTTGAACCAAAAATGAAAAGAATTTTAAGGATCTTGGATAAAGACATTTGACTGATGATAACTCATTCTTACGTCAAACATGGAGAACAATTTGAGAGTAACTCTGGGACAATTAGAAGAGTTAAGTCAGATCCTGGGAAAAGACCTGTGGGTTAGGGCCCACTCAAGAGAAACACCGTTGGAATGATTTAAAAGAGAGATTGCACTGGTTGAATTAAATGGCTTGAATGAGATAACACCCTTGAGACAGCTTGAACGGATTAGAATTGAAAACATGAATCTTCTGAGATATCTTCGGCACTCCGGGACAAATGAATAACAAGAAGTGAACTGTTACGAGGTGCACCAGTGTGGGAAAACATTTGAAACAAGGAAAGGAATATGATCAACACTGAAAACTTGAATTGAATCCACTGGAGGAGAAAAAAGAATGAAGAAACCTTCGGAAATCATGTACCTCAACCTTCGAAAAGCATCCGTTATACGAGTTATGGCAATACTCCCGAACTCCCGCCCGAGTACTGGGTGCCACCGAGGTTATCTCACCAACAACTGCATAAAAGAGATTTTCGATGTCGGCGAACTCAGGTATTCCAGAACTGCAACGATAAAATTGTGACAACAACACCTCGGAGCTCAACTCCCCAGGACACTGCCACAACCCCTAAATGTCAGGAGGCACCAAGAACAATGTTCTCATCACAAGAATATCCGAACAATCCCAAAATACCCGCATGATCCTAAAAAAATCTTGAAATTTGAGGAGAGCGAAGTCAAAACTTCTACGTCAGGAGCCCTCACCAGAGCGACGAAGGGACTGAGGAGTAAAAGAATTCTACTCTCTGATATATATAGCCCAAGGACTCAAAACATTTTGTTCTAGACTCGACAACGTCAGTGATTCGATCAAGCAGGGGGCTCCTAAATCGGGGATGGCTCTGATTACCAACTTGTAACACCCATGATGCGGCTATATCTCCCATGTGTCGAGGCACGACTTAGAGGCATAACCGCATGGTGGTTTAGTCACAAGTGGGGTAATCTTCACACAATCCCATGTACTGAATAAGAAAGGGATAAAGAGTTGGCTTACAATCGCCACGTCACACAATACATAAATAATTCATACATCATCCAAATACACTCAAAGACCAACTACGGTCAAATCCAAAAGAAAAGGAAGCTAAACCCCAAATGCTAGATCCCCGATCGTCCCAACTAGGCACCACTGCTGATCGACCGAAAAAGATACAAAACAACGATCAAGATCTTCTTCGAGCTCCCACTAGAGGTCGGTTGCGTGACCTGCTCTGGTATCATCGGCACTTGCAACTGTTTGGAAGTATCCGTGAGCCACAAGGACTCAGAAATCTCACACCCGCGAGAACAAGACTATTTTAGGTTATGGGTAGGATAAGGTAATGAGCCGGAGCTGCAGCAAGTGCTAAGAAAATATGGTGGCTAACATACACAAATAAGAGCGAGAAGAGAAGCAACACAATGGTCGAGAAGGTAGAAGTGATCCTGAAACTACTTAGGTTCAAGCATAACACAAGACCGTTTTCACTTCCCGGACTCCGACGAGAAGAGACCATCATGGCTACACACGCAGTTGATGTATTTTAGTTAAGTCAAGTGTAAAGTTCTCTACAACCGGATATTATCAAATTCCCAACTGCCACATAACCGCGGGCACGACTCTCGAAAGTTTATACCCTGCAGGGGTGTCCCAACTTAGCCCATCACAAGCTCTCACTGTCAACGAAGGATATTCCTTCTCCCGGGAAGACCCGGTCAGTCTCGGAATCCCGATTACTAGACATTTTGACAATGGTAAAACAAGACTAGAAAAGCCGACCGAATGTGCCGACAAATCCTGATAGAAGCTGCACATATCTCATTCTCAGGGCACACCGGATGAGCAATCCGTACAACTAAAACCAGCCCTCAAGTTTCCCCGAGGTGGTGGTGCAAAGGGCTCTAGTTTGGACCAACACTCAGAGTCGCACTGGCCCGAGGGGTTAAAATAAAGATGACCCTTGAGTCCGTGGAACCCATGGGAAAAAGGCTTAGGTGGCAAATGTTAAAACCAAGGTTGGGCCTTGCTAGAGGAGTTTTATTCAAGGCACAATGTCACGGGGTTCCCATAACACCCAACCGCGTAAGGAATGCAAAATCAAGGAACATAACACCGGTATGACGGAAAGTAGGGTGGCAAGAGTGGAACAAAACACCAGGCAAAAGTCTGATCCTTCCACCCTTTACCAAGTATATAGATGCATTAATTAAAATAAGAGATAATGTGATATCCCAACATATCCATGTTCCAACATGGAACAAACTTCCACTTCACCTGCAACTAGCAACGCTATAAGAGGGGCTGAGAAAAAGCGGTAACATAGCCAAACAACGGTTTGCTAGGAAGGTGGGTGAGGGAGTCCTGGATTAGGGGGTGTCCGGATAGCCGGACTATACCTTCGGCCGGACTCCTGGACTATATGAAGATACAAGATTGAAGACTTCATCCCGTGTCCGGAAGGGACTTTCCTTGGCGTGGAAGGCAAGCTTGGCGATACGGATATGTAGATCTCCTACCATTGTAACCGTCTTTGTGTAACCCTAACCCTCTCCGGTGTCTATATAAACCGGAGGGTTTTAGTCCGTAGGACAACATACAGAACAACAATCATACCATAGGCTAGCTTCTAGGGTTTAGCCTCTCCGATCTCGTGGTAGATCTACTCTTGTACTACCCATATCATCAATATTAATCAAGCAGGACGTATGGTTTTACCTCCATCAAGAGGGCCCGAACCTGGGTAAAACTTCATGTCCCTTCCCACCTGTTACCATCCGGCCTAGACGCACAGTTCGGGACCCCCTACCCGAGATCCGCCGGTTTTGACACCGACATTGGTGCTTTCATTGAGAGTCCCTCTGTGTCGTCGCCGTTAGGCTTGATGGCTCCTACGATCATCAATAGCGCTGCAGTCCAGGGTGAGACCTTCCTCCCTGGACAGATCTTCGTCTTCGGCGGCTTCATAATGCGGGCCAATTCACTTGGCCATCTAGAGCAGATCGAAAGCTATGCCCCTGGCCGTCAGGTTAGGTTTGGAAGTTTAAACTACACGGCTGACATCCGCGGGGACTTGATCCTCGATGGATTCGAGCCACTGCCGAGCGTGCCGCACTGTCACGACGAGCATGATCTAGCTCTCCTGCCGAACAGTGCCCTGGAGGCCGCACCCGCATCGGCTTCGACCCTTAATTCGGAGCCAACTGCGCCGATCGAGGATGGGTGGTTGGACGCCGCCTCGGGGGCTACGATCCCAACGGCGATCGAGCCGAACACCAGCCCCGCACTCCGCGAGACTCATGACTCCAAGGAGCCGGACTCCTCTCCTGACTCTGAACCCTCTGCGCCTCTGCTGATCGAATCCGATTGGGCGCTGATCATGGAGTTTACTGCCGCAGACATCTTTCAGCACTCGCCTTTCCGTGATATTCTGAAGACACTAAAGTCTCTCTCTTTATCAGGAGAGCCCTGGCCGGACTACGGTCAGCAAGGTTGGGATACAGACGATGAAGAAATTCAAAGCCCACCCACCACCCACTTTGTAGCCACTGTCGATGATTTAACTGACATGCTCGACTTTGACTCCGAAGACATCGACGGTATGGACGCCGATGCAGGAGACGATGAAAAATCAGCGCCTATTGCGCCCTGGAAAGCCACCTCGTCATATGACATATACATGGTGGACACCCCAAAAGAAGGAGATGGCGATGGAATAGCGGAGGATGACCCCTCCAAGAAACAGCCTAAGCGTCGGCGTCAGCGGCGCCGCTCAAAATCCCGCCAAAGCAAATACAGTGATTCCAGCATGGGAGATAATAATACTCCGGAGAGTGCGCATGTACGAAGAAAGAGAAGCCGAGCTCGATCGGCAGGACAGTTTGGACGCATTGGAGGAGGAGCGTGACGTGGCAAAAGCTCGTTCCGCATTCTATCAACAGCAGGCTCGAAGATACCAAAGCAGAGAAGTACGGGCCAAAAATTACAACGTTGGCGAATTAGTTCTACGCCTGCCGGACAAGAAAAAGGACAAACTCAAGCCCAAGTGGGAAGGTCCCTTCATAATTGACCAAGTCCTGACTAGTGGAGCGTACCGCCTGCGAGATGCATCGGATAACCGACTCGAGCCGAACCCATGGAACGCAGCCCATCTCCAAAGATTCTATGCCTAGCGCCGGACTCTCTGTTCGTCTCCTTCCTCTGTCCATTTTTTATATACTATCTGTCTTACATTTCTCTCCTTCTCCCCTCCCTTTCTCTTATAGCCTTTAAAGGCTCATCAAATGACGTGCTATTCGCACTCATTAAACCTGGGGGCTTCTTTTAACAAAAGCTTATTTATACGGGCTTCATGCCCAACACATGTGTTACACTTCCGCATGTACCTTTTATTTCACCATTATATGCATTGATATGACTTAAGTTTTGGCCAAGCTGGGTTGCCTGGCTCCTGTGCTTACCCCTACGTTCCCGATTATTCGGCTAGGCGGTAAAGGGAGCACCTCTGCGATTGTTACTGCCGGATCAGCCGGATGTGTACCTCAGACTGGGTGAAGCCGAAAGCTAGCGTTCTTAAGGGAATATTCGGTCGGTGACCTAAAAGATGATCTTCTCACTTTTTATTTATGCGCCCCCAGATGCTTTTTCCCGCGTCTTTTTCGCAGAATGGGCATGCACTTTAGGGCATGCCTCCCAGGGAAAAGAACCCCTAACAGAACTATTCTCCCTGGAAGATGTTTCTTACTAACCATGTAATATAACATAACTAGTCGGGCACTTGTCTGTTCACGCACTAATGACCCCTACGCCTGGTCTCCATGCATTCCCCGGTTCTTATATGTAACACCCCGGATGTAACTTTCCCTATTTGTACTCCAACTCTTGCCGTTTCCGGTGTTAAGTTATATTTATTTCTCGGGTTCAGGTCTTTGTCTCCATGCGTTGTTTTCGTTTTCATGCATCTCATGTCATGTCATCATGTGCATTGCATTTGGATACGTGTGCATCTCATGCATTCGAGCATTTTCCCCGTTGTCCGTTTTGCATTCCAGCGCTTCGTTCTCCTCCGGTGGTCATTTCTACCTTTCTTTCATGTGTGGGGATTAAACATTTCCGGATTGGACTAAGACTTGTCATGCGGCCTTGGTTTACTACCAGTAGACCGCCTGTCAAGTTTCGTATCATTTGGACTTCGTTTGATACTCCAACGGCTAACCAAGGGACCGAAAAGGCCTCGTGTGTGTTGCAGCCCAACACCCCTCCAATTTGGCCCAAAACCCACCAAACTCTGCTCCATGTCCTAGAGCGTTCGATCATGATCGCGTGGCCGAAAACCGCACCTCATTTGGACTCTCCTAGCTCCACTTATGCCTATATATAGCCCCCCCGTTCTCGGATCTCTTCTTCCTCCCCGAAACCCTAGCTAAAAAAATAGATCCCCGCCACCGACGGACACGTCCGCACCCGACCGGACAGCGTCCGCCGCCGCCTTCGTCCAACTAGGTCGCGCCACGTGGCCTCCCGCCAGCCTCCATCGCCGCGGCCCGCCAGGCCCGGGAACGGCCCCCGTGAGCCCGCACCGCGCGCCGCCGCCTCCCGCTCGCTGCCCAACGCCGGTCGCCCCCGCCACCGCGCCGCAACTCCGCCTCCCCGCCGCCATCGCGCCGGTGTCGCGCCGCCGTCAGCCGCCCTCGCCGCGCCCTGGCGCCTCCGCGGCCAACTCCGGTGGCCGGGTCCCCCGCCTCCTCGCCGCCTCCTCGGGAGTCGCGGCAACTCCGGCCGGGCCCCGCTCCGCCGACAACCACCTCCGTCCCGGCCGGCGACCTCGACTTCCACGCCCGCCGCCGCCGTCGTGAACAGTGCCGCCGGAGTTGCCTCGGTTTCCGTGCAAACCCTAGTTCCAAATCCAGAGGTTGTTTTTTTTGCTAAGTCCCTAGATTTTTTTACTCCATATGCTCCTGTCCGAGGCCCCGTAACTTTGCATCCGTAGTTCCGATTTGGACATATAGTATATCAAAATGTTCGCCTCGATGAGTACATCATTTCATTCCATTGCATCATTTTCATTTGAGCTCATCTTGATGCCTGAAATGCTGTTAGAAGGAGGCTTCGTGAGATATTCGTCAGATCTGCTAGTTCATCTTAGACTTTTGTCATTTTTGCCATGATTATTGTGTGCATGCTATGCCTGTGAGTCCTTCATATGTTTTTTTTAAGGTTTTTGTCTTCTTCCAGAGGTGCAACCCATGCATTTTTAGGATGTTTGTGGTGACTTTTGCAAGCTTGCAAAGTGAGGCACCCGGTAAATCTGTTTTCAGAGACTTAGTAGTTTTCACTAAGTCTGGGATTATTTAGTTCATGATGCCATATGTTCAGCTTGTTTCCTAGTGATCCGTGCCTCTTTTGAGGATGATCAGTAAAGGAGTTTTGTTAATCATGTTATGCTCTATCCATCCATGTCTTTGTTTTCAATTATGGAGGACCCTAGCTTGAGTCAATCGAGCTCTACTTTTGCTTCGTGGTGAATCTGGGCAGATCGTCAAGTCGTTTGCGATTTTGCCATTGTTATTATAGTTGATCCGTGCATGCTATGCCATTGTTCTTGCCATGTATAGCTAGCATTTTGTGCCTTCTTAATGGATGCATGCTTGCCTTGCCATGACTTGCACCGTGGTGAGTGCATCGAGCTCGTTTACATGCCTTCGTGAGTTATATTTCAGCATGTCTCAGTTTTCACTAAGTCTGAAAACTGATTGTGTTTGAGCTATGTTCGTGTGCCCGTTAGTATATTTTGTGAACCATTTTGGCCCCAGGTCACTTTGGGTCTTTTGTTAAGATTGTTCAGTAGCTCCATGCCATGTTCTTACTTGTCTTAATCAGGTCATGTATCATGTTGTTTTGCTGCTCCGAAGAGGGCTTCATGATCTGAAATTTCAGACAAGTGTTAATTTCACTAAGTCTGGAATCTGTTTTGCATTTACGTTTTTGCCATGCTTGTTTGAACCTCGTAATGGATGAATTGGCCGTAGCTCAGTGCTAGACTTTTGTTAAGCATCTTGTGTGCATCCCTGCCATGTATTTTGTTGTCATGTTTGGTGGCTGTAGCATGTTCCTCTCGTTGCATTTAGATGCCTACTTGCTGTAAATCGCAGACCGGTGTCATTCTTAAAACGCTTGCCATTTCCAAACCGTAGCTCCGATTCCGATGATCTTTATATCGTTTTCAAGCGATTTCATCTCATCTTTCCAGTGGCACGCTTGGAATTCGAAGTTGAGGCCAGGTTCATGCTTTCCTATCATATCTTGCTTTTTGCATCCCGCATCGCATCCCGCATAGTATATCATCTTTGCATCGTGTTGATTGAGTTTGCACGTGGTTGATCGTATCCTTGTTGCTTGTTTGTCTTTTTTGGGTAGAGCCGGGAGACGAGTTCGCTACCGAGGAGCCCGTAGAGTCTGCTTGTGAGGATCCAGTCAACTCTGACAACTGTGCAGGCAAGATGATCATACCCTCGAAATCACTACTATCTTTGAAATGCTAGTTTGCTCGCTCTTGCTATGCCAATGCTATGATGCCTACATTTTGCTTGTCAGCCTCCCAAATTGCCATGTCAAACCTCTAACCCACCTTTGTCCTAGCAAACCATTAATTGGCTATGTTACCGCTTGCTAAGCCCCTCTTATAGCGTTGCTAGTTGCAGGTGAAGATTGGAGGCGTTCCTGGTTGGAACATTTATTTACTTGTTGGGATATCATTATATTGCTATGTTATCTTAATGCATCTATATACTTGGTAAAGGGTGGAAGGCTCGGCCTCTCGCCTAGTGTTTGGTTCCACTCTTGCCGCCTTAGTTTTCGTCATATTGGTGTTATGTTCCCGGATTTTGCGTTCCTTACGCGGTTGGGTTATAATGGGAACCCCTTGATATTTCGCCTTGATTAAAGCTTTTCCAGCAATGCCCAACATTGGTTATACCATTCGCCACCTAGCCCTTTTCTTTCCCTTGGGTTCTGCAGACTCAAGGGTCATCTTATTTTACACCCCCCCGGGCCAGTGCTGCTCTGAGTGTTGGTCCACCTGTCAGCTACCGGTGGCCACCAGGGGCAACTCTGGGCTGGCCTACCCATACCTAGGACAATCTGAATGTGCCCTGAGAAAGAGATATGTGCAGCTCCTATCAGGATTTGTCGGCACATTCGGGCGGTGTTGCTAGTCTTGTTTTAACCTGTCGAAGTGTCTTGAGTTACCGAGATACCGAGTCTGATCGGAATGTCTTGGGAGGAGGTCTATTCCTTCGTTGACCGTGAGAGCTTGTCATGGGCTAAGTTAGGACTCCCCTGCAGGGATTGAACTTTTGAAAGTCGTGCCCGCGGTTATGGGCAGATGGGAATTTGTTAATGTCCGGCTGTAGATAGCTTGAACCTTAATTACTTAAAATGAATCAACTGAGTGTGTTACCGTGATGGCCTCTTCTTGGCGGAGTCCAGGAAGTGGACACGGTGTTGGAGTAATGTTTGCGCAGGTTGTTCCTCTAGCTTCTCGCTCGTGCTTTGCCTCCTCTTCTCGCTCTCTTTTGCGAATAAGTTAGCCACCATACTTGCTAGTCGCTTGCTGCAGCTCCACTCATATTTTACCTTGCCATACCTATAAGCTTAAATAGTCTTGATCGCGAGGGTGCGAGATTGCTGAGTCCCCGTGGCTCACAGATACTATAACTCCAGATGCAGGTCCAGGTGATTCCGCTCTAGGTGACGAGTACGAGCTCAAGTGGGAGTTTGACGAAGACTCTCAGCGTTACTACATGTCTTTTCCTGATGATCAGTAGTGGTGCCTAGTTGGGGTTCGATTCAGGGCCTTGTCGCATGTTGGGTTTTCTTCTATTTTGGCGCCGTAGTCGGGCCATGAGTGTTTGGATGATGTATGTTATTTATGTACTCTGATGTGACGTGGCGAGTGTAAGCCAACTATGTTCTCCCCTTTATTATTCATATTACATGGGATGTTGTGAAGATTGCCTAACTTGCGATATATGCCTTCAATGCGATTATGTCTCTAAGTCGTGCCTCGACATGTGGGAGCTATAGTCGCATCGAGGGTGTTACATTATATAACCGCATGGGAATTCAGACACACTCCGGACCGTCAGGTCCCGAGGCTGAAGCGAAAAGGTCGGCCATGACAAATGATCTACAATCCGGCTAGAAGGCATTATAAATGTCAATTAAATTACATAGTCATTCTGACTGATTGTATTCCTCTTCAATACCATCTAACAGGCTGTCTAATTTACAGTCCAGCTGGGAATACTTTGCGGCCAATTCTACTTGGCCGTATACTAAGCTTACAGGGATCTCCTTCCCATCAGGCCCCACAGGACCGACCTCAGCCATGTGGTTGGGGTCAGCCTTTGTGTACCGCGTCTTCACCATGGACCAGGCCTCCATAGCGCCTTGACGGCAGGCCGATATCTTCCACAATCGGAAGCGCCGTCGTGCTCCCTTTAGCTTCTCCGCAAGCTCTCCAAGACCTTCGGGCATGGAGATTGATGGCCACAAGGCCTGGGCGATGCCTTGCATCGCCTGTCGAACTCGCTTGAGCAGTTGCGAGAACTTGGGAAGAAGGTCACCCGTAGAACCGGGCATCTCCTCTACAGGATGACCTGTTAGCACACCTACAGACATTACTCTGTTAGTCGACTTCCACGCCGAACTATTTTTCAAAGGTTCGTTCAAGCACTTACTAAATATGTCGCGCCGAAGCCGCTAATTCTCCTTAACGGAGTCTGACAGCTGGGCACGAACATCTTTCAGGTCGACGTCCAGCTTGGTGTTGGTATCTTGGAGATCGTTCTTCTCCCGCCTCAACTTTGTCAGCACCTTCTCACTAGCCTTCAGCTGGCGTAGGAGTTGTTGCCTTTCCGGACTCAATCTGGCGCCATCTGCAATTTCATTTGTCAGATTCGCACCCATGCCGTGCTTCGCAAAATACTTATCTTTCGAAGTGTATATTACCAGAGGGGGTCTCCTTGGGCTCCCCTGCCACGGCCAATGCGGCCTCAAGTTGGGCTTTGCACTCTTCCAGCTCCTGGGACAGTAGAGAATTCTTTTCTGTAAGAACCTGCATAACAAATGATCCTTGAATCAGTTATTCTAACTGTTTCAAGTCTCGGGGGCTACTGGTATATATATAATTACCAAAAATTTCTTACCCGTATGTCTTTTACATATTGCTCCGTGGCTCTGGCTAGACCATTTTGAGCGGCACGGAGGTACGCATCTCCCGAATTGAAGGCATCTAATGCCTCTCGGGAGAAACAAGTGTCACGAAGAATTGTCCGGCGATGCCTGTGGTTCATTGCAGTCTCCACCTCAGAGTTGGTGGCAGACAACCTGTCCACATCCTCCGTCGGAGGAGCGTCCGGTGCACGCCTTGTGTTCGCCTCCGCCTCCGGACCAGGCTTTGGAGCTTGGGTGGTGGAGGCGTGATTGGCAGCCTCTCCGGATATAGTCCGGCGAGGTCTCTTTGTCCTGAAGAGAGCACGAGTGTTAATATGCCTTGAAGGTATAACACCTAGGATAAGGGGGCGCGCCATACCTTTGCGCTGACGCCTCAGTCCGGACTGCACCTCTTTTCTGCCCACGGGGCCCTGCGGCCCCTGTTGGCTTGTCGCCGCAGGTTCGGCATCCCGTCTCAAAAACCTCCCCTGCAAAGGTCGGTTGTAATCAGGAAACTGAAAACACGAGAGGATGGACCCCTATTCGGGGTACTGGGACTTCGATCTCAGTTACCTGGGAGGCCGGGATTAGCCCTGGGTAATCGGCCGTAATGGCCACCAAGGCGTTTTCCTTGCTCAATTGATGGAACACTCCATCAATCAGCTCCATAGATAAGTCCGGATCCTCTTGAGAGGCCGGGTCGAGGGACCGTCCTGGGTCCTCGGGTTGTGGAGTAGGGCTGTTTATTTCTTTAACAGCCTGGCGCAGTTCCTGCGTTAAAGTCGTTAGACTGAATATTTAACAATGGGAATATAAAAAGGATGGGCCAGTAAACCACTTACCCAGCTTGGGGGATTGTACATAGAGAATCCACCCTATGGGTTGACGCGGAGAAATTCCTCTTCTTCTCCCTTGTACAAAGCGGACAAGGTCTTTGTTAGGGCCGCAGCCGAATCCGGTCCCTTACGGCCGTAGCGGGTGGCGTCGTCCTCCCCGTTGAAATCCCACATGGGGTGGCCTCTGTACTGTAGCGGCTGCACCCTTCGCATGATGCATGCGTCCATGACCCCGATCATGGTCAGTCCGGAATGAGCTAACAGTCTTATCCGGCCCATCACGTAATGGACGTCCTTGTCACTTTCCCTCTGAGGGCTCCATGGACGCCAACTTAGGCGCTTCTTTAGTGGAGCACTGTCGAACTCAGGGAGGCCGATCCGGACAGGATCCGGCAGCGAGACGTCATCTATGTAAAACCATTCTGAAGGCCAGTCCTCGGACGCCTTCTTTGGGGTTCCGTATAGATATCCGGTCCCGGCGATGCGCCACACTTTGGCTCCGCCCACTTGAAGTATCGACCCCTTCTGAGAACGGGGCACAAGGCAGAATAGCTCTTTCCACAGCCCGAAATGAGCCTCAACACCCAAGAACAGCTCGCAGAGGGCTACGAAGCCAGCGATATGCAATACGGAGGCAGGCGTGAGATTGTGTAGCTGGAGGCCATAGAACTCCAGCAGCCCCCGGAGAAATGGATGGATTGGAAATCCGAGCCCTCATATTAAATAAGGGACGAGGCACACCCGCTCTCCTTTGGAGGGATTAGGGGCACTCTCCGCTTGCTCTTTGCCATTATAGATGGCAAGACCGGCTCGAACTGGGACCATATAGGCCAGGGGGAGAAATCCCTTGGTCTGGAGCGTCACTAGATCGCTATGCAGGATGGAGGATCTCTCCCAATATCTAGGCTGAGGGCTGGAAGGGCGAAAGGAGGAGTTGTGATGGCTGGCCATGGTGGTATGGACCTTTGTCGGATGCGCTCTGATGAACACCCGCGAAGGGGAGAAGGTGTCGTTTGGATCTAAATCCTCGTCCCCTTAAATGGGCGGCTCATTTACGCGGCTAGGGGTGTGGATGTAAAAACACTCAGACTTTTCATATTCGTTTGACACATGGGAGACGGCCATTATTGGGCGTAGAAGCCGAGGAACGCAACATTTACAAGAAACCGGACTTTATTCAATAGGTACACGGAATTTGGAGGAGAACCCGCCTTGCAATGCCGAAGACAATCTGCGTGCCGGACTCATCGTCATTGAAGCCTGGTTCGGGGGCTAATGAGGGAGTCCTGGATTAGGGGGTGTCCGGATAGCCGGACTATACCTTCGGCCGGACTCCTGGACTATGAAGATACAAGATTGAAGACTTCATCCCGTGTCCGGAAGGGACTTTCCTTGCCGTGGAAGGCAAGCTTGGCGATACGGACATGTAGATCTCCTACCATTGTAACCGACTTTGTGTAACCCTAACCCTCTCTGGTGTCTATATAAACCGGAGGGTTTTAGTCCGTAGGACAACATACAGAACAACAATCATACCATAGGCTAGCTTCTAGGGTTTAGCCTCTCCGATCTCGTGGTAGATCTACTCTTGTACTACCCATATCATCAATATTAATCAAGCAGGACGTAGGGTTTTACCTCCATTAAGAGGGCCCGAACCTGGGTAAAACTTCGTGTCCCTTGCCTCCTGTTACCATCCGTCCAAGACGCACAGTTCGGGACCCCTACCCGAGATCCGCCGGTTTTGATTAACATGTTAACGATCTGCCAGGAACAGTTTATAGCAAACGTAGAGCAAGCAACTGAGATGCTAGATCACTCCATAATTGCAACCAGGGGCATGAATAGATAGAGCATAACCACGTGTTCAAAACATCCTTACTGAAGTAGCTCAAAATAAGCATGGATCTCATGGTAGCATAAAGTTTACATGGCCTCAAAATAACAGAAGGAAAAGGACTTAGGAAAATCATAAGTGCCTGAAAACAGCAACATTACGGAGCCTAGTTTGCATGCTTGTGCTAGTCACCACATAGATCACAAAAATACAATACTTGCACCCCTGTAAAGATGGCTTGTTTTAGTTGAACACACATGTAGACCTCATGCTCATAGGACGCACAAATCAAATGCAACAAAAATGACAAATCACCATGATCTGATAAGTACCAACAGTTAACATTTTATACCACTCTTGCAACAATGAAAAAGGCATCATAATGGATAGTAACATGCACGAAAATGTTGCTAACATGAAGAGATGTACGAGCCGAACATTTTGACATCTCATACACTCCAATCGGGTAACCATGCACAAAGTAACAAGCAGTCAAACATGCCTATATGACGATGACTTTCAGGGACTTAGAAAAATAACGACGGGCGATGGATAGATAAAACACGCCCAGGCGGGGGATTGGATGGGAGCGCTCACTTTGGGCCCATGGGCCAGCTTGGAGCTGTCGGGTGTAAACCGGGCAGTTCGGGGCAGTACACGGCGGTCTGCAGGGCCGGGTAAACCGGGCAGGTTCGCAAGTGAACCGACCGGTTCACCAGTCTTGCTGGTCCGGTGAGGTTGGTGGCGGGGCCCACCTGGCGTGCGAGGTCAACGGGCGTCGGGTCCAGCGGGAGGCACGACGACGAAGAACTCCGGCGATAGGGCGCGAATGCCGGCGAGGAGCCTCGGATCTGGAACGGAACAACCAAATCCGATCGGCGGCGGCGCTTCGGGCGAGAGTGGCTATGGCTTGGCCGATGAGCTCATCGGGCGAAGAGGCGCTGAGCAGCGGCGGAGGTCGATGCCGTGGAACTGGTGCGGAGGCGGCGTCACCGGTGCGGCGTAGTGGCGTGGAGGAAGGCGACGAGCGACGCAGGAGTGGGCGGAGCCGAAGCGGGGCGGCGGCGCGGTGAGCTCGATGAGGTGGGGGGGATGTGAGGCGGCGGCTGGAGGCGCGGACAGCGATTCTGGCGACGGCGAGCAGCGATTCCGACGAGCGGGCACGGTCGACGGTGCACGCAGGCGGCGGCCGGCGGATCCAGGCTCACCCGTGCCCCAGATGGGCCTGGGCGGGCCGCGCGGTGGAGAGGAGCCAGCGGGGACAGGTGGCGCGATGCGAGTGGATGCGGGAGGCGGTGGAGGTAACATGGCGCCCTTTGACAGGCCGGAACGCGTGGCGGCTCGACATGTCCGGTGGTGGGAGGTTTTGTCCGGCGGCGCGAGGAGCGGGGCTAGGGTTTCATCTACGCGAAGTTTCAGGGGAAGGTGCCAATTTATAGGTAGAGGGGGCTAGGAGAGTCCAAAAGAGATGAGGTTTTCACCCACACGATCGTGATCGGACGACGGAGAACATGGAGGTGGTTTAGCTGGGCTATTGAGCTGTTTTGGAGGGGTGTTGGACTGCAACACAAAGATGCTTTTGCGGTTACCCGGTTAACCGTTGGGGCATTAAACGGCCTCCAAATGGAACGAAATTTGACTGGCGGTCTACCGGTGGTGTAGGAAAGCCACTTGACAAATCTCGACCCATTCCGAGAACATTTAACTCCAGCTCACGAAAAGAGACAAGAGGGGTGCCCCGGGTGCATGTGGGAGTGTCAGATTGTGAAACGGACAACGGGGAAAATGCTCGGATGCATGAGACGAACATGAATGCAAATGCGATGCACATGATGACATGATATGAAGTGCATGACAAGAAAATGGTGGAAAACAACAAATAAAAACCCAACCATGGAGGGAATATCATATCACATAGCCCAAAATGGCAAGAGTCGGAGTTATAAATATGGAAAGTTACATCCGGGGCGTTACAACACTCCACCACTACAAGAGGATCTCGTCCCGAGATCTAGGATGGCACCGGAGGGAAAACGGAAGATGAAGAGGTAAAACAAAGTTGCTTATTCAACAAATGAGTGAAACCACAAACCTTGAGAGGGTAAACCATTTAGAGAAAAGAATACAACGAAGAAGATCGAAGTTGAAAACACTCCGTTAGAAAAGAGGAAGAAGGGAGAACAAATTCGGACAGCACTCCGGTTGAAAAGCGATGCAAAACTTGATAAGATGAAAAGAACTTGAAAAGAGGACACGACACTACGGTTAAATGGATAAGCACGAAAAGAACCCGATCCTCAAAATTCAAGATGATGAGTGAAGAAAGCAACATCACAATGCCTCCGGAAGAAAGAATAGAAGATAGATCATTGGAATGAGAGAATGGAGAAGAAAATGCCAACTTCTGCCACAAATGAGCTTGGAGAGCACCCTTCCCGGAAGGTTATAATGGAGTTGTTGGAAAACCAACCACGAAAATAATAAGCTTCTCGTGGGCTTATGGAAAACTTCTCAAAATTGAGGAGAAATTCTGCCACTACGAAAACAAAAGATTGGATTATCACCAAGGAGACGAGAAAATTATTTCACCGGGAGGATAATTGAAGATCTTGGGTCATTTATCAGCACCATAAATAGCAACAATCCATAGGGAAAGGTTTAGGTGAAATATAACCCAAGATAACTCCGATGAAGAGATTGATGGGTTGCAAAGCATCTCATGAACGAATTGAAAATGATGGGTTTAAAATATGTCATTTCGGCCAATGTGTGAATCATGAAACATGAAGGAAGCTGTCAAAACGACATAACACCACCTCAAAAGATAAGATAGAAAGAATTGCACTTTGGAATGCAAGATGAATAATGCTTGAACTCCTCAAAAGAAGACATGTGTTGAACACCATGTTTATTTGAGAGTATAGCTTGGCGGATCTTAACATCGAGAGAAATCTTGAGGACAATTGAAGAATGAAAGGAATCCTTGATGAATTACCATGAAGAAACTCTCGAAGAACTCCGGATAGATTGTCACAGCCCTAGAATTTGATTGCAATTAGTTTCATAAGCATCCATGCATCATGTCTATGTTGTTTGAATTTTGAAATGGGGATGACAAACCCTAGCACTAAATGAAATGCAATTATGATCAAAATAAAAATATTTTCAATGAACCCAGAATGCCCTTTAGAGAAGTTCATTATTTTTATAAAGGTGAAAACCTCTGCCAAAAATGATGCACATATTTTTAGGCCATTCTGGATTTTTAAATTAACTCATATTGTATTTGAATTGGGGCCTTTAAATGCTATATATATATTAGATGATCCAAAAATGTTGGAAATTGTTAAGGGTCACTGAAATAATTCAGAAAGCACCCATAATTGTTTCCAGGATTTTATGAAATGGTTTGGTATTATTACTAAATCAAAACAAATAGAAAAAAATAGAAAACATAAATAAAATAGAGAAAACCAGTGAGAGGAAAACCCATCTGGCACTTACCTGGCGCAGCCCACCTAGCGCCCAACCGGCCTAACTCTGTGATAGCCCAACCGGCCCGACTGGCCCAGTGGGCAGTCATCGTTCTCCTCTTGCCAGGAGGACACAGCGCGCGTGGCCGCCGCTCGTGAGCACGCGCCTCGCCAGCTCCTGCTTGCCGCCGACGCGTGGACGCCTCCAACATAGCCACACACCCCCTGAACTCTCTCTCCCTCACCCGTGGCCTCTCCCCTCCTCTACTCTCTCACTCGCGCGCACACGAGCGGCCCCGTCGCCGCCGACGTGCACCACCGCGGCCACCGCCTCCCCCTCGCCTCGCCAACATTCCCAGGAGCTCCGCCACAGACATCTACGCCTCTCTGTCGACTCACGCGACGCCAAACACCGCCGAACGCCGTCTTCGCCTTTGTCTTCAACCTCGGGCACCCGAGCCCGTCTCCGGTCGATTCGGTGCCGCCAGGACCTCCCCGAGTGTAACGTCCGGGTAATTAAGCTACAGTAATCCCACACTAATGGTGCCACGTAACCTCTGTCACTGTAGTTAATCTCGGGTTAATTAGAAACCGTTTCAAAATTCAAATTCAAATTAATGTCAACAATAAAAGTTTTCAAATATCAAAACTAAAATGTGCAAGCTATGGAAAATAATTGGTAAATATTGTTGGTGAAGAAACCAAAATTTTATAAAATGTTTAAGTGCTCAAAATGATTAAACAGTAGATAAAACAATTAATTGAATGCCTTTTATAATTTCAAAAATGCTAAACTATTTTTATTTAAGAGTGAAACCTTCTGTGGCAGAGGTATAAGCGGTAGTACTAATTTAGAAACTACTTTTGTGTTTTAACTAAACCAAAATAATGCGAAACTGAAATAAAATAAATAAAAAGAAAAGGTCTAAATAGAAACAAAACAAAAGGAAAAGGAAGAAAGCCCCCCCCCCCCCCCCCCGCGCTGGGCCTTGGCCCAGCTGGCATCCAACCGGGTTGGCCCACCTAACCCATCCATAACCCCTCAACGACCGAACCCTAGCGGTTCACCCCCCACTACCCCCACTCCCCCGTTCTCTTTCTCCCTCGCACCCATCTGGACTGGGATCGGGCGTCCCCGTCGCCCCCGACGCCACTAGACCTTGTCGTCTCCCGAAGGCCTCCCATCGCCGGACCACCCCACCGTCGCTGCTCGTCGCCAGGACCTCCTTCGTCTCCGCCTCGCGTCCTCGTTCGCCTCCCCGAGCAATGCTGCCACTGTCCCTACGGCCCCGCGGTGAGGCCCTGACCTCTCCTTCTCCCATGCCCCGCGATGAGCCAGCCTGCGCCATGCTCGTCGGCACCGCGCTGCTCGCGCCTCCCCTACTCTAGCCATTGAGGCCCGCGGCTGCCGTGGCCTTGCCCCGCGCCGTCGCGTCTCACTCCCTACTCCCGGTTCGCGCACCGACCTCCCCCTACACGACCCAGGCCATGCCCCGGCGCCTCCCGTGTGCTCCTGCCATGTCCGCGCCTTCGCCGCCACCGCTGTTTGCTGCTCCACCACGCCCCTGCTTTGCGCCCCACCACACTCCCGCCGCATTTCGGCCTCACTTGGCACTGTCGTCGGGCGCACCCTGGACGCGAACCCTCGTCACGGCCTCTGGCCACCTCAGCCCCGCGCCACACTGTTATGAACCGCGCCCTACTGCTGGTCGCGCTCGCCCGCCGCCGTTGCTGCTTGCCATCCCCTGCTGCTCATCGCCCCACCGCTTCCCGCGCTCCTACACATGCCCAACCAAGCCTCGCTGGTGCCCTGCCATGGATGTTCGCTGTCGCCCGCACACCCCCGGGGCTCCGCCTCGTTACCCACTGCCCGGGCGCCCGCTAATAGCTGCCCCGTTTGTCCCCTGTGCCACTGAACGCCGGGGCCCACGCCCTGAAACGTTAAAAAATATATTTAAAAAGTAAATAATAAATAAAAACATTAATTAACTAAGTAATTAGTTAACTTAATTAATTGTGTTTAATTAACCCAATCAATTAACTTAACCTAATTAATCTGATTAGTTGCCAGTCAATGACATGTGGGTCCCCTGTCCAGTTTGACCAGTCAAACTGTTGACTGGGTTGATCCAGTCCATGACATGTGGGTCCTGTGTGACCCTGCTGACCAGTCAACAGTTGACTGGTCAAATGCCGACTGGACCCGCTTGACCCCACCTGCCAGCCACACATACATTCTGTTGGGTACAACTCTGGGTACCCGTAGCATTTTGTTCTTTAATTTCGAATTAAAATTAAAACCAAAAAAATTAGATAATGAATTAAAACTTTAAAGATTGATATAAAATAATCCGTAACTCAGATGAAAATACTTTGTACATGAAAGTTGCTCAGAACGACAAGACGAATCCAAATACGCAGCCCGTTCGTCCACCACGCATCCCTAGCATAGCAAACACGCAACTTTCCCCCTCTGGTTCATCTGTCCGAAAACGTGAAACACCGGGAATACTTTACCGAATGTTTCCCCTCTTCACCGATACCACATCGTACCGCGTTAGGGCACACCAAGCATCACGCTTTGTCTTGACATGCATCGGCATGCATTTGTTTGCATTATATTTATTGTTTCTTCCCCCTCTTCTCTCACTAGACACCGAGACCGGCGCCGCTGCTACCCAGTACGACTACGGTGTTGACGACCCCTCTCTCTTGCCAGAGCAACTAGGCAAGCCCCCCCCCCCTTGATCACCAGATATTGCCTACTCTCCTCTATACTGCTTGCATTAGAGTAGTGTAGCATGTTACTGCTTTCCGTTAATCCTATCCTGATGCATAGCATGTCCTTGCTACTACTGTTGTTACCTATACCTGCTATCCTAATGCTTAGTATAGGATGCTAGTTTATCATCAGTGGCCCTACATTCTTTTCCGTCTGCCATGTTATACTATCAGGCCGTGATCACTCGGGAGGTGATCACGGGTATATAGTTATACATAATATATGATACATGTGGTGACTAAATTCGGGTCGGCTCATGGAGCACCCGCGAGTGATTCACGGATTGGGGGCTGAAAGGACCTTTGTCCCAACGGCCCTCTGTGTGGATCTTTGTGGTGAAGCGACAGGGCAGGTTGAGACCACCTAGGAGAGGGGTGGGCCTGGCCCTGGTCGGCGTTCGCGGTTATTTCAAGATAACATGTTTAACGAGATCTTGGTATTTGATCTGAGTCTGGCCACTGGCCTATATGCACTAACCATCTACACGGGGACAGTTATTTGCACTCGACGTCGTGGTATCAGCCGAAGCCTTTGTGACGTCAGCGACTGAGTGGCGCGCAACGGGTTGGACCGCGTAACGCAACTTCCTTTGTAATGGAGGTTTCTAGGTCTGCTCTCCGGCCGCCCTCGCAACATGCATGTGTGCAATGGGCGATGGGCCCATACCCCTGCGCCATAGGATTTAGACCGGCGTGCTAACCTCTCTGTTGTGCCTAGGTAGGGCTGCGACGTGTTGATCTTCCGAGGCCGGGCATGACCCAGGAAAGTGTGTCCGACCAAATGGGATCGAGCGTGTTGGGTTATGTGGTGCACCCCTGTAGGGAAGTTAATCTATTCGAATAGTCGTGATCTTTGGTAACAGGACGACTTGGAGTTGTACCTTGACCTTATGACAACTAGAACCGGATACTTAATAAAACAAACCCTTCCAAGTGCCAGATACAACCGGTGATTGCTCTCTCACAGGGCGACAAGGAGAGGATCATCGGTCAGGATTATGCTACATGATGCTACTTGGTGAACTTACCATCTACTCTCTTCTCTTGCTGCAAGATGGAGGTTACCAAAAGCGTAGTCTTCAATAGGACTAGCTATCCCCCTCTTATTCTGGCATTCTGCAGTTCAGTCCACATATGATACCCTTATTCCATTTGATACCAATGCATACATATGTAGTGTAGCTCCTTGCTTGTGAGTACTTTGGATGAGTACTCACGGTTGCTTTTCTCCCCCTTTTCCCCTTTCCTATATCCGATTGCTGTGACCACACAATGGAGTCCAGGAGCCAGACGCCACTGTCGATGATGACTACTACTACTCGCGAGGTGCCTACTACTACGTGCAGCCCGCTGACGATGACCAGGAGTAGTTTAGGAGGATCCCAGGCAGGAGGCCTGCGCCTCTTTCGATCTGTATCCCAGTTTGTGCTAGCCTTCTTAAGGCATACTTGGTTAACTTATGTCTGTACTCAGATATTGTTGCTTCCGCTGACTCGTCTATGATCGAGCTCTTGTATTCGAGCCCTCGAGGCCCCTGGCTTGTAATATGAAGCTTGCATGACTTATTTTATTTGTAGAGTTGTGTTGTGATATCTTCCCGTGAGTCCCTGATCTTGATTGTACATGTTTGCGTGTATGATTAATGTATGATTGAATCGGGGGCATCACAAGTTGGTATCAGAGCAGACTGCCTGTAGGAATCCCCCTTCCACACTCCTTGGACGAAGTCGAGTCTAGACATTACAAAACTTTTACTAACATGGTTGTGTGTCTTACGGTCCCACGTCGCCATTGGGTGGTAGTAGGATCTTTTATTCCTCGACCTATACTCTGGGACTCTGACATCTCTTCTATTCAGGTTAAACGATTTTTGCTAACTCTAACTCTAGGTTCTCGTAATTACTTCCTTCCGGAGAGCCCCTAATTGTAGATGATCACCTGCCGCACCAGAATATTTAGAAGATACTCTCCGATGTTATCTCGAGAACTTGTGCTCATTGCATTTGCAATTCCCTTCCACCGTCAACCCCTATAGATAACTACATGCACTTGCCATTCTTACCTTAGTCCCCGGTTGCTCTTGTTATTACAGGATACCTTGAAATGCTCGTTGTTGTTCCGTGAATCCTTGTGCCTACTGCCTTGTAGTTCCTTGTCACCTAAATACACCTACAAATTATTACTCACACACACCGAAGATTTGTTTCTCCCTAGTTGTTCATCTGTTTCACCAAAGTCTTCGACATACTATTTGATCTTCCGAAAATCCTCAACAGCTTATTGCTCTTGAGATTCTTGCTTGTTTGAATTATGGTTAATCCCATAAGTATAGTAATCTTATTGGCATCCCTTGTCACTATCATCTTGAGCCCATCGATTCAATAAATTACGAATGCTCGCAATCCTCAACCAGATCCTAGAATTAATCCTTCCGGCTCAGACGCCATTTTAAACATGAGCTGGAGCATTGCTTCTGATCCCTTGAATTGGAAATGATAGTTACTTTGCATTTGATCTTTGAATTAGTCAGTTGTTTCTATAATCTGATGCACTTAAATTCCTTCTTCCTCTGATTGAGTATCGATACTCGCATCAGCTCCGTAGTAGACCACAAGACCCCTTGTTGGATTATTATCCGACAGTGCCCTTCATATTCAATAACCTTGTGAGCCTTTCCATGGGTATATAATGTCTTTGGTAATATGTATCCTCTGCTATGATAATCATACTCTACTTTCGAGCTTGTATTGTTTACTCCGAAGTTTGTGGTATATGTTCCTAACATGCCCCGATGGGTTGAACCAACGCCGTCTCTAATCGATGTGATCCCAAAAGATTTCACGGGTCATACTTATCTGGTATTGCACCAGTTAAAACTTTCAATAACTAATGTCATTTTTGAAAAGCGAGAGGTGCATGGGAGGTTATGAATTGAGGAAATGGGAGTCGACCTTGAACCTTTGTGTCGATGCCCATGGACACGATGTAGATCCAATCATGGGAGCCTCTTGTAATAGTAACTATTTCCTTGATTTAATATCATTTTCTATCTGTGAATTGGTCCTTTGCAATCGTGCTTCCAATCATATTTTCTCCTTGATTCCATTTCTCGGACTAGTTAAAGCACTTGTCTTCTGCAGATCAATGCACCTCTGCAACCTCTATTATGTTCTACCTTCGAGTATTACCCCGTGGTATCTCGATAAAATCATAGAACCATATTACTTCTGGTGAGTTATTCTTCAAGTATTATTTCTCACTGATTTCAATTTTTCCCTGGGTTCTGAGTTGTTAGACACTCAGGGACACCGATAGTGAATCATGTCTGAAATCTGATTCATTAACTCTAAGTAATTGTCGTTGCTTATGATTTTAATAATCCTTCAAGTCATTCCTAGCCCGATCGGCTATATCATTATCGTGCTAAATTTTAATTGTGCTACCTGGTCCTTCATCTCTGCACACAATTTTTGACGATGAGCTAATCTTCTGTCGAACTTCCTCATCATATCATTTCTCCATGAAGATCAAACTTGATTTTGAGTTTATGTCGTACCCTTGGTTCCCATAACTTTTTGCTTCATAATCATTTGACTTGATGGCATCACCGACCGACTACATCTTCATGAAATCTCTCGACAATTGTGTCGTGATCATCATCAACATCCTAAGCTCTTCCAAGGTATATATCAAATTCTTGATGGGCAATACCATCCTTACCCCTCGATGATTCGTGTTATCATCAACCACTTTATTGCCTTCCGTTCAACAGAAACTTGTTCGTGTTTTGTGTTATACCTTGAGATCATTGCTACCTTGCAGTTGTTCTTCATTACCTTGGAAGTATTACCATCTTTTACGTCAAGAAAGTCGTGAGAATTTCACCACCTATTAAGAGATCTTGATACAGGTGTTACTTCTTGCCATACCCGTTCATTCCTTGGTCCCCGTGTTGTTTCTAACCGGAAAACCGACAATTGAACTATGATGTGCGACTTTAAAACTTCTAGCAACCCTATTGCTTTGAAGTTAATGGTCGATATTTCATTCTTAGACCATTGGTTATCGAATCACCATTCTAACATTAATCATGCTACCTAAGCCATTATTTTGGGTGCACCTTTCAATCAATGATTAATTGTGTATGTTTTCCTCGAGCATGCATCAATACAACATTTGATCTGGCAAGTGTTATATCCTTGTTCTCATAATGGTGGGAATCCATCTTTTTGGAATTCTCAATGAATTGGTGCTGAGTCCATCAGCCACCTCCTCAGCCTCTCCTTGATTTAATGACAAACTATCATTTCAGAACTCGCTTCCATAGTTCATTTCCCAAGGACCTTATAATGTCATCTCGTCAATTTGTGTTGCATATTTTTCTTCTCTGGCATCCTGAGTCTGAGTTATCCCGACACCCATCAGACCTGCATCTCGGTCAGATATGATGGCTGGAGCATATTCCCAAAAGTTATAACATTGGTCCTTGAACCGATAAGGTGATGTCATGCTTAGCACACCTGGCCGGAGGACCTATTGTTATAGTTTCCATTTTAGTAAGGTCATCCATTCTTCCATGAGGAAATTGTAAGACTTATTCTATAAGTTGTTCCTGTTGGATCCTTTGTGTATCCATAGCCTGATCTTTACCTGATGACTATGTCAAGGCTATCTCAAAGCATGTCTGTGGTACTCCGAATTTCAACAAGAACATTTGAAGCCAATGCTAAATGTTTCTTGCTAAATTATCCAAACACCGTTGTATGGGTAGTGTCATGAAATTTCTCTCCCCTTACCTAAAGGGTTTTCTACATGATATCCTTCCATGGATACCATGCTCTGCTTGTCCTTGGGAAGGATATATCCCTGAATTATGTGATTAAAACACATTTTTCCTTTCCATCACCTAATTAATCTGATAATCATATGTCCTTTCCATTGTTTGGTTTAACCTTTCTTGAGGTCTATATAATCCAACCAGTATTATTCTCCTACATATGTAAACCCCTCGGTGTACAATTCTGTCAACAAGGCCCTATTACTATTGTTGATGATATTCCCGTAGCCACCGATGGACGAGAACTTTGCCTAATGGCCCGCCTCGTTCAACGAGCAGGAAAATGGTTCTCTTCGTTCCTCGCCCTTGGTACCGACGTTGTTGCCGACATAATCGACAGGCTACCCTCTGACATGCCTTGCTATCATGACCATGCAAGATGTCACCGCTCCTCCTACTTTTATCCCACATGGTGGGCCCATAACCCACAGTTCCATGGGATCGAAACCTAACTCTCCTATACACCACCTGTTCCCAAGGTTGTTCCTCGCGCTTGACTTCATATGTAATTCACGGACCACATGTCTAGTGATCTATTCTGGTATGAGGCGCAATACCTATTCTCATTGCCCTGAAACCCTTTCACCATCTGATTAGGCATCGAACGAATGCTTATCCGTTTGAAACTTCTCACGATACCTTCTTACTTTGCTCTTGATATCTTCTTAAGTTTCAAATCGAGAGATACTTATGCTTCTTCCCTGAGTTAACCGTCTGATGCTAGATCTTGTTAGAATCCATCCATATAGAGTATTCCCTTCTTACCCTTTCGTAAGTACGGTGAAGATCTTGAGGGAAGGATGACAACTTCATCATGATGACCTGAAGCGGAGAAATGAAGACATCAGCTCTATGGATCGACCACTTCGAGAAGAGCAACCAAGACCGAGAAGATTCGTTAGGAATTCGTAACCAGACCTTTCCCCCTTATTCCACCTCTTAAATCTCGGGACGAGATTTCTTGTAGAGGAGAAGTTTTGTAACACCCGAGTAATTAAGCTACAGTAATCCCACGCTAATGGTGCCATGTCACCTCTGTCACTGTAGTTAATCTCGGGTTAATTAGAAACCGTTTCAAAATTCATATCCAAATTAATGTCAACAATAGAAGTTTTCAAATATCAAAACTAAAATGTGCAAGCTATGGAAAATAATTGGTAAATAATGTTGGTGAAGAAACCAAAATTTTATAAAATGTTTAAGTGCTCAAAATGATTTAAACAGTAGCTAAAAAATTAATTGAATGCCTTTTATAATTTCGAAAATGCTAAACTATTTTTATTTAAGAGTGAAACCTTTTGTGGAGAGGTATAAGCGGTAGTACAAATTTAGAAACTAATTTTGTGTTTTAACTAAACCAAAATAATGTGAAACTGAAATAAAATAAATAAAAAGAAAAGGTCTAAACAAAAACAAAACAAAACAAAAGGAAAAGGAAGAAAGCCCCCCCCCCCCCCGCGCTGGGCCTCGGCCCAGCTGGCCATCCAACCGGGCCGGCCCACCTAACCCCTCCATAACCCCCCAACGACCAAACCTTAGCGGTTCACCCCCCCACTACCCCCACTCCCCCGTTCTCTCTCTCCCTCGCCCCCATCTAGATCGGGATCAGGCGTCCCCATCGCCCCCGACGCCACTGGACCTCGTCGTCGCCCGAAGGCCTCCCGTCGCCGGACCACCCCACCGTCGCTGCTCGTCGCCAGGAGCTCCTTCGTCTCCGCCTCGCGTCCCCGTCCGCCTCCCCGAGCAACGCTACCACTGTCCCTACGGCCCCGTGGTGAGGCCCTGGCCTCTCCTTCCCCCATGCCCCGCGAAGACCGCGCCTGCGCCGTGCTCGTCGGCACCGCGCCGCTCGCGCCTCCCCTGCTCTGGCCACCGAGGCCCGCGCCTGCCGTGGCCTCACCCCGCGCCATCGCGTGTCACTCCCTACTCCCGGTTTGCGCACCGGCCTCCCCCTACACGACCCTGGCCATGCCCCAGCGCCTCCCGTGTGCTCCTGCCATGTCAGCGCCTTCGTCGCCACCGCTGCCCGCTGCTCCACCGCGCCCCTGCTCTGCGCCCCACCACACTCCCGCCGCGTTTCAGCCTCACTTGGCACCGTCGCCGGGCGCGCCCTGGACACGAACCCTCGTCGCGGCCTGGCCACCTCAGCCCCGCGCCGCACCGTTCCCAACGGCGCCCCGCTGCTGGTCGCGCTCGCCCGCCGCCGTTGCTGCTTGCCATCCACTGCTGCTCATCGCCCCACCGCTTCCCGCGCTCCTGTACATGCCCAACCAAGCCTCGCCGGTGCCCTGCCATGGACGTCCATCGTCGCCCGCACGCCCCCGGGGCTCCGCCCCGTTAGCCACTGCCCGGGCGCCCGCTAACGGCCGCCCCGTTTGTCCCCTGTGCCACTGAACGCCGGGGCCCACACCCTGAAATGTTAAAAAAATATTTAAAAATTAATTAAAAAAGTAAATAATAAATAAAAATATTAATTAACTAAGTAATTAATTAATTTAATTAATTGTGTTTAATTAACCTAATCAATTAACTTAACCTAATTAATCTGATTAGTTGCTAGTCAATGACATGTGGGTCCCCTGTCCAGTTTGACCAGTCAAACTGTTGACTGCGTTGACCCAGTCCATGACATGTGGGTCCTGTGTGACCCTGATGACCAGTCAACAGTTGACTGGTCAAATGCTGACTGGACCCCCTTGACCCCACCTGCCAGCCACACATACATTCTGTTGGGTACAACTCTGGGTACCCGTAGCATTTTGTTCTTTAATTTCGAATTAAAATTAAAACCAGAAAAATTAGATAATGAATTAAAACTTTAAAAATTGATATAAAATGATCCGTAACTTAGATGAAAATACTTTGTACATGAAAGTTGCTCAGAACGACAAGACGAATCCAGATACGCAACCCGTTCGTGCACCACGCATCCCTAGCATAGCAAACACGCAACTTTCCCCCTCCGGTTCATTTGTCTGAAAACGCAAAACACCAGGAATACTTTCCCGGATGTTTTCCCCCTTCACCGGTACCACCTCATACTGCGTTAGGGCACAACTAGCATCACACTTTGTCTTGTCATGCATCGTCATGCATTTTTTTGCATTATATTTATTGTTTCCTCCCCCTCTTCTCTCACTAGACACCGAGACCGACGCCGCTGCTACCCAGTACGACTACGGTGTTGACGACCCCTCTCTCTTGCCAGAGCAACCAGGCAAGCCCCCCCCCCCCCCTTGATCACCAGATATCGCCTACTCTCCTCTATACTGCTTGCATTAGAGTAGTGTAGCATGTTACTGCTTTCCGTTAATCCTATCCTGATGCATAGCCTGTCCTTGCTACTACTGTTGTTACCTATACCTGCTATCCTAATGCTTAGTATAGGATGCTAGTTTATCATCAGTGGCCCTACATTCTTGTCCATCTGCCATGCTATACTATCGGGCGGTGATCACCCGGGAGGTGATCACGGGTATATACTTATACATAATATATGATACATGTGGTGACTAAAGTCGGGTCTGCTCATGGAGCACGCGCGAGTGATTCACAGATTGGGGGCTGAAAGGACCTTTGTCCCAATGGCCCTCTTTGTGGATCTTTGTGGCGAAGCGACAGGGCAGGTTGAGACCACCTAGGAGAGGGGTGGGCCTGGCCCTGGTCAACGTTCGCGGTTATTTCAAGATAACACGTTTAACAAGATCTTGGTATTTGATCTGAGTCTGGCCACTGGTCTAAACGCACTAACCATCTACGCGGGGACAGTTATGGGCACTCGACGTCGTGGTATCAGCCAAAGCCTTCGTGACGTCAGCGACTGAGCGGCGTGCGCCGGGTTGGACCGCGTAACGCAACTTCCTTTATAATGGAGGTTGCTAGGTCTGCTCTCCGGCCGCCCTCGCAACATGCAGGTGTGCAATGGGCGATGCGCCCAGACCCCTGCGCCATAGGATTTAGACCGGCGTGCTAACATCTCTGTTGTGCCTAGGTAGGGCTGCGACGTGTTGATCTTCCGAGGCCGGGCATGACCCAGGAAAGTGTGTCCGACCAAATGGGATCGAGCGTGTTGGGTTATGTGGTGCACCCCTGTAGGGAAGTTAATCTATTCGAATAGTCGTGATCTTTGGTAACAGGACGACTTGGAGTTGTACCTTGACCTTATGACAACTAGAACCGGATACTTAATAAAACAAACCCTTCCAAGTGCCAGATACAACCGGTGATTGCTCTCTCACAGGGCGACAAGGAGAGGATCAGCGGTCAGGATTATGCTACATGATGCTACTTGGTGAACTTACCATCTACTCTCTTCTCTTGCTGCAAGATGGAGGTTACCAAAAGCGTAGTCTTCAATAGGACTAGCTATCTCCCTCTTATTCCGGCATTCTGGAGTTCAGTCCACATATGATACCCTTATTCCATTTGATACCAATGCATACATATGTAGTGTAGCTCCTTGCTTGCGAGTACTTTGGATGAGTACTCGCGGTTGCTTTTCTCCCCCTTTTCCCCTTTCCTATATCCGATTGCTGTGACCAGACGATGGAGTCCAGGAGCCAGACGCCACTGTCGATGATGACTACTACTACTCGGGAGGTGCCTACTCCTAGGTGCAGCCCACTGACAATGACCAGGAGTAGTTTAGGAGGATCCCATGCAGGAGGCCTGCGCCTCTTTCGATCTGTATCCCAGTTTGTGCTAGCCTTCTTAAGGCATACTTGGTTAACTTATGTATGTACTCAGATATTGTTGCTTCCGCTGACTCGTCTATGATCGAGCTCTTGTATTCGAGCCCTCGAGGCCCCTGGCTTGTAATATGATGCTTGTATGACTTATTTTATTTGTAGAGTTGTGTTGTGATATCTTCCCATGAGTCCCTGATCTTGATCATACATGTTTGCGTGTATGATTAGTGTATGATTGAATCGGGGGCGTCACACCGAGCTCGATGACCTCCCCAACGTGATCGCCGTGAGCTTCTGCTCCTAACCCCTCTCTCCTCCCACTCGATTTCTTGCTCTAACCCCGCTGGCCACCGCGGCCGAAGTTCGCCGCCGCCTGCCTTGTCGTGCGTCGCCACTACAGCCAGCGCCCATCGTTGCTGGGCATGGCAATGAGCTCCTGGTTCCTCCAGGAGGCCGTCCAGTCCTTTTTGCTAGCTCGGCGTGCCCTGTAGCACCACTTCCCGCATGTGCCCGAGCCCCACCGCCGCCCAGCTCCACGCGGGCGATGATTTCGGCCATCCCACGACCAACTGATGGCACCATTGGACGCGGCTCACTCCCACGACCCCGCAGAACCCACCTGTGCGACCAGCCGTGGCCGGAACCGGCCGGCCGGTGATCGCCGCCGTGCATTGCTTAGCGCCGGCGGTTAGTCGCCGGTTAAACCGCACTGTTAGCACTAATTAACCCCCAGCTCTCACTGACAAGTGGGCCCCAGTGCCTAAGTTAATTAGTTTAACCTCTCTGTTAGATTAGTGCTAATCTCAGAGGGCCCCGCCTGTCACCTTTGACTTGGTCGCGTCAGCTTTGACCGGGTCCCACATGTCAGCCTCTGTAGCTAACTATGTGTCACTGACTAGTGGGCCCTACTGGTCAGGTTTGACCTAGAGGCGCCCAGTTGACCTACTGAGGTCAGCATGACGTAGTGCTAATGCAATAGCTAAAACTTCTAAAAATCATAGTAATTCAACCGTAGCTCCAAATCAAATAATTTATATATGAAAAATGATCAAAAAATCCAATCTATCCATCTGTACCATTTTCATGCATGTTTAAACAATGTTTGTCCTCTGTTTTGGACAAAACAAATTAAGGGCATTTAAATAATCATATATGGAGTTGGAATTTGAATCATGTATTCAAACCAACTTCATTTAAATCATAGCTAGATGCATTAGCTCAAATCACAGCATATTGCCATGTCATGATCATGCATCATATTGTGGCATTGCATTGATTATGTTCTTTCTCAGTTGCCGGTGTTTGTCCCCTCTCGATAGACGTGGTTCCGACGATGTGATCGATGACACCGATGAAGAACTATCTCGCTCCTGCTCTCTTTTACTACATTAGGACAACAATGTTTCAATTGTTACATGTTGGGGTAGCTGAACCCCATTCCTCTGCATGACCTGTCATTGCCACAGTAAATAGATGAAACCCACTAGCATGAGTAGGAGTTTTTTGAGCCCTGATGTGCCTACTCATTCATGCTTGTTTGTCATGCCTGCTACTGCTTAGAGTTGAGTCAGGTCTGATTCATCGGGGATGAATTGGAATGTGGTGAACATGTCCTACTGTTGACAGCTAAGTGTGTGAACACGATTTGGTGAGAGGCCATGTAGGAGTACATGATGGGTTGTCTCATTACAGCCGTTCTTAGGAACTGAGTTCTGTGTTTGTGATCCATGAACAGTTACTACCACACATTGGGTTCCGGTAACTCGACCCCTCTCGACTTATTAATCAACTCGATCTCTGTCCAGGAGTTGCAACTAGTTTCTGGTGTTTGTAGGTAGTGTTAGTAGTCTACCAAGTGGCACCCGGTACAGGTGGGCTTGGGATAGTCTAGGAACAATGGCACGGTGTACCAAGTGGCACCCGGATGGTGGGCTTGGGAACTCTGCACACATCATTTGGGGCCGTGAGCGACACGCCGGCCGGATCTCCTTGCGGATGGAACCCGAATAGGCGATAAACCTGGACGAGAGACTTGTGTGATTAGTCAGGTCGTGGCCGACTCCCTCACCATGCTTCTGCTTGAATGTTGCCGAGATACACGACGTGTACATGGTGGTAAGTGGCGAGAGCATGTGTGAAGAAGTACACCCCTGCAGGGTTATCATTATCTGTTCGAATAGACGGATTCCTCGTATATGGAAACTTGGACCCCTTGCATAGTTCATAGATAAGTGAAAGTGGATACTCTAAAATGCGCAAGATAAGCGTGAGTGCCATGGATGGCATTCTCGTAGGGAGACGGGAGCGGATCCATAGTGGTGTATTGAAATGGTGAATATGTGGACTCGTGTGCGCCACCTCAAAAGAGTAACTTGCAGTCATAGTTAGGATAGCCACTGAGTCAAAGCTGGCTTGCTGCAGTCAAACTCCACCACCCCCTTTATTGATACCGATGCATATGTAGCTAGTTCTGATGTAAGTCTTGCTGGGTACATTTGTACTAACGTTTGCTTAATTTATGTTTTGTAGAGAGACGTCAGTCTCGCTAGTAGTTCCGTGTGGACTTCGACGTTTAGTTTGATACCTCAGCTATGATCTTGTGCCCTCGACAGGATCTTGTACATAGTCAGCCCTCTCAGCCTTTTTCATTTGTAGATGTCCGTACTCAGACATGTTAAGCTTCCGCGTGTGCTTTGACTTGTATGCTCTGAATGCTGGGTCATGAGAGCAATGTTTGTTATATCTTGGCTCCTCGGAGCCTAATGAAAAAATACTTGAGTCGTAGAGTTATCTTGTGATGCCATGTTGTGTTTACACATATCGAGCATATTGCATGTATGATTGAAATGCTTGGTATGTGTGGGATCCGACAACCTAGTTGTTTATCCTTGGTAGCCTCTCTTATGGGGAAATGTAGTCTTATGCTTCCATGAGCCATAGTAGTCCGCTACAGCCCGGTTCACCGGAGTCCTGCTAGCCCAGCACTACTGCTCCGGAACACTTGATTGGCCGGCATGTGATTCACTTCGTTCATGTGTCTGTCCCTTCAGGGAAATGTCACGCGGTGACATCCGGAGTCCTGCCTAGCCTGCTACAGCTTGGGTTCTCGGAGTCCTGTTAGCTCAGTGCTATAGCCTGGATTCGCACGCTGCTGACCGACATGCTCGATGTTGATTCATGTATGCCTGTCCCTGTAAGTTAGTGCCACTTTGGGTCCACGACTAGTCATGTCGGCCCGGGTTCTCTGTCATATGGATACTAGCGACACTATCATATACGTGAGCCAAAAGGCACAAACGGTCCCGGGCCATGGTAAGGTGACACCCATGGGAATACCGTGCTGAGGCCGCAAAGTGATATGAAGTGTTACATGCTAGATCGGTGTGACTTAGAATCGGGGTCCTAACAGCTTTGGTATCAGAGCCTGACTGCCTGTAGGATTACCAAGCCAAGCTGGTCCAAGTTGAGTCTAGAAATGCTTTAGTTATATAAGGGAATTGGTTGTGGATGGGAACGTAAGGCTCTTTTTACTCCTTTACCTTATGCCCTTCTGCTTTGAGTCAACCTCTTCTTTTCTATGGGGGTTAAGAACTAGGCTTCTATTCTATCTCTCAGGATGACATGTTACTAAACCGTAGTTGCCTAGGATTGTTGAGTTCAAGCCTCATTTCAGTTCCTACAACTTCCATATGTTTATAGCTGGCCTCAAAACCTTGATATTGTGATGTTGAGTGGTTATGCCACCATTTTTGCAAGATGTCTCAAATCATTTTGAGCATTTACAACCGTTATGTTGTCCGAGTCATCCCATCTTTCTAAATAGTCTGATGCACTTGCAAATCTTTCCTCCATGTTCCATTGTATTTTTGGGCCAGATTAAGCACACTAATCGGTGTGTTGAGGTACTCCATTGCCTTGACGTGTATGTTGGAGGTAGTATTATGACCCTAGGTGTCCTCGAGAATTTAGCAATGCTTTCGTATCCCCAGTGTGATGATTCTGGTCATCATTCTTGAAAGCATCCCATGATGCCATTTAGTAGTAGGTATTCTACTCCTGTGTTCTTCACCCAAGAATCACTCTGTTCACTTCGTGTTGATATTGTTGCTAGTTCCTTTAGGATATTCGTAACCTTTGCGATAGTCCTCGAGGTCTGTGGTATTTCCTTCTTCCAAATACCATGAACTGGTTATGGCAGAAGTTCTTTTGAACCAAAAGATCACAACCAGAGTGCTCTTGATGAGTTATCCATTCTACATTGTGAATCTGCCAGTTCTACCTTTCTGCATGGGTTATCCGAAAGAAATGTTGAACTTTGCTCGACATACTAATCTATGCGTCCACAACTCAGAAAGATATATGTTCCTTGAGTTGACCCTCCTCAGTTGTATTCCGACCCTAGTCTATCACTTGATAGTCAGGAATAGTTGTGCATTGGTGTTCATCGATGCCTATTATTCTTGTGGTCTGTCAAGCCATTCTATTTTAGAATTTCTAGGAGAAACAAACCAGTACCTCGTCCATTTCTAGGATTGGGTCAAAGTAGTTGTATTCCATAGATCAAAATGCCAATGCAGTTTTTGTTCTGTTCTACCTTGGAGTATTACCATGTTTATATCAAGAATATCATGGCAATTGCACACCATCCTATGAACTCTTGATACAGTGGTACTTCTCGCCATCATTTTTCATTCCTTGGTCCCCATGTTGTTGCAACCGGAATGACGACGAGTGAATTATGATGTGTGAAATGAATACTACTAGCAACTCCGTTGCTTGGTAGCTAATGGACAATAATTTCATCCTTAGCATGTTGGTTATTGAATCATCATCCTAAGATTGATCGTGCTACCTAGTCCTTATTTCTGGTGCACTCTTCGATCAATGAGTTAGGATTGTGTCAATCCCTCTCTCTTCTGATCACATCGTCTTGCCCTGAAAAGCAAGATTGTTCTCGAGCTTAATATCGGTGGTTCATGATTTTCTGAATATCCTCTCGGAAGTATCACCAGGCTATTCCCTAACCGCTATGTTGAGCTCGTGATCAAGTTGGTTCCTTGTAACCACCCATTCTCCAAGAATTTGTGTTGGGTACCCCTGAGCTAGTTGCTTAAGTTGAACAACAACTTGGAGAGTTGGAGGATAAAAGCTGCCTGATTTAGTTCATTTTCAAAGGGATATATCTGTGTGTGTTGAAGAAAGATGATATCTTCATCGATTGGTCCCTGTGATTAGTTGTTGAATCTATTGCCTTGCTGAAACTTTGACTTGAGTATGGGCTATTGTCAAGTCAAATCAGAACCAATGATGTTCATAATGTTGTCTTACTCGTGGTTGATCCCTCGAGCATACACCATTACATCTTTTGGTCTGACCAATGCTATCACCGTGTTCACATGATGGTGGAAGTCCAGTTATATGGAAATTCTGATGAGTTGCTGTTGAGCCCATCAGCAGCATCTTGTCTCCCCGATGATTCGTGTTAAACATTAAGCTAGTGTTGGAAACTTTGTAAGCAATGCCTTCATGTTCCGTTCATGAAGCATATGTTTGGATGAAAGTAGCGACTTCCTCTAAGTTCACGTGCAATCGATGCAAGTTGCCGCTGTGAATTCGAGAAAGTTTATTTTGCTTCCTCTGGAATCATCCCAAGTCAGTCATGCATATGTGCGAAGTATATTGTGGTTTGGAGACTTGCAACCTTCATTCTATATGTATCCCTAGCACACCAAGCCACTAACTGATTTGTTCAAGGAGAAGAAGTTCCTTCATAAGAGCTAATCATATGACTTATGCAAGGACTTTGTTATCCGAGATGATGGTTCCCAACTAGAACTCGGTAGTGTTTATTATAAGACTACTACATGGTCATGCCTGTCTGGGACAATGTGTTCATATGTTGTAGCAGAACCAGCTCATGTTTTGGAGCTTGCTATCATAGTTCATCTCCCGAGGATCTCGCAATGTCATCTCGTTGATTTGTGTTGCAAACTTTCATTTTTCCTTCTAGACTCGATGAGTCTGGAATATCCTAAAATCAACCAGATTTGAATCTCAAGCAGATGTGATGGTTGGAACTCTTCCCAAGAGCTATAATATTGGTCTCTCGGTAACCGGTAGAGTGGATGTCGTGGCCAACACACCCAGCCGGAAGACCAATTATTGTAGTATCTTGATTGAGGAAGTTGGCCACCTCCCCATAAGGATCTCGTAGAATTTATTCCATTAGTTGTTCCCTATAGATTTTTGTGTTTCTGAAGTCCGACCTTTTACTTGATGTTCTAGATACCAAACCATCTCAATAAATAGGTTACGCTAGCCATCAAGGAGAATATTAGAAGCGGAGTGCTAAATGTCTCTCGGTCGATCATCCAGATTTTGATCCCTTGGCCTCTCTAAGGTGAAATCTGAGAAAGTGTTATCTTTCTTTGCATCTGTGTCCTCCACCATTATTCATCATGGTAGTATGTTGTGTTGCTAGGATCCTTGACATGGATATTGGTAAAACTTGTTGAATATGGGAATGCTCAAGTTCTTGAGAGCACGCGCAATCACCAGGATTTATCGTCGGCATTAATTGGGATATGCTCTCAGTTTCCTAGGTTATGCTATAACCTTTCCAATAGTGGAATCTCTCTCGACTGTTGGGTTTCTCCCCAGTTACTAGAATCATTTCCAACATTTGCATTTTGTCCCCAGCTTGCACCCACCGTTGTGCCTTTTCACTATGATCTGCCTTCTCAGCAGTTGTTGTCCAAGGTCATCTTCAAAAGTGGACCTACCATGGGCCCCACCCATCTTTGATGATAAGCAAAAATCATCCCTTGAGTTGCCTTTAACAAGGTAGTCCACATCATCCATCCTAGTTCGGGTATGCCATTCCTTTGTATTCCGCCAAACGATGGTTGTGATTTGCCCTAGGCTGGTATGAAGAGTTTCAATGATCTATGAATCAAAAGTAATTCTTTTTGCCACTTAAGGGAATATTTCTGCAAGTCACCTTCCCTAAGGTGCCGTTACGGAATCATGGCAGTTAACTCCTCATTATCTTGAAACCATGCACCATCTTGTTCCGCGTGGAATTGTGCTTATCAACTTGAATCTTCGTTCTCTGTTTCACTCCATTCCTTTGAATGTATGTTTCATGTCTCAGCTCAAGAGATGTTTTATATCTCACCCCAAAAGTTGATCTTGAGTTGCCCGATCTTCGAGAAGATCGATTCCGGTAGAGTTCCTGTCCGTCGTCATTATGTTGGATGAAGATCTTGAAAGGAAGGACGCCAAGATCGAGCTGAAGTAGTTGGATCATGAAGATCTTGAAAGGAAGGACGCCAAGATCGAGCTGAAGTAGTTGGATCATGAAGATCGTGTTATTAGCTTTGTGTTCCCTCTATATTTTAACCTCACATCTTGAATTTCGGGACAAGATTCTTGTTTAGTGGGGTGAGTTGTCACAACCCTAGAATTTGATTGCAATTAGTTTCATAAGCATCCATGCATCATGTCTATGTTGTTTGAATTTTGAAATGGGGATGACAAACCCTAGCACTAAATTAAATGCAATTAGGATCAAAATAAAAATATTTTCAATGAACCCAGAATGCCCTTTAGAGAAGTTCATTATTTCTAATAAAGGTGAAAACCTCTGCCAAAAATGATGCACATGTTTTTAGGCCATTCTGGATTTTTAAATTAACTCATATTGTATTTGAATCGGGGCCTTTAAATGCTATATATATTTTAGATGCTCAAAAAATGTTGGAAATTGTTAAGGGTCGCTGAAATAATTCAGAAAGAACCCATAATTGTTTCCAGGATTTTATGAAATTGTTTGGTATTATTACTAAATCAAAACAAATAGCAAAAAATAGAAAACATAAATAAAATAGAGAAAACCAGAGAGAGGAAAAACCCACCTGGCACTTACCTGGCGCAGCCCACCTAGCGACCAACCGGCCCAGCTCTGTGACAGCCCAACCAGCCCGACTGGCCCAGTGGCCAGTCATCGTTCTCCTCTTGCCAGGAGGACGCAGCGCGCGTGGCCACCTCTCGCGAGCACGCGCCTCACCAGCTCCTGCTTGCCGCCGACGCCTGGACGCCTCCAACGTAGCCACCCCACCTGACCTCTCTCTCCCTCACCCGTGGCCTCTCCCCTCCTCTGCTCTCTCACTCACACGCACCTGAGCGGCCCCGTCGGTGCCGACGTGCACCACCGTGGCCACCGCCTCCCCCTTGCCTCGTCGACATGCCCAGGAGCTCCGCCACAGACGTCTACGCCTCTCTGTCGACTCACGCGATGCCAAACGCCGTCGAACTCATCTTCAACCTCAGGCACCCGAGCCCGTCTCCGGTCGATTCGGCGCCGCCAGGACCTCCCCGAGCTCGCTAACCTTCCCTGCGTGATTGCCATGAGCTTCTGCTCCCAGCCCCTCTCTCCTCCCACTCGATTTCTTCCTCTAACCCCGCTGGCCACCGCGGCCGAAGCTCGCCGCCACCTGCCTTGTCGTGCGTCGCCACTGCAGCCAACGCCCATCATTGCTGGGCATAGAAATGAGCTCCTAGTTCCTCTAGGAGGCCGTCCAGCCCTTTTTGCTAGCTCGGCGTGCCTTGTAGCACCACTTCCCGCATGTGCCCGAGTGCCACCGCCGCCCAGCTCGACGCCGGCGATGATTCGGGCCACACCGCGACCAACCGATGGCACCGTTGGACGCGACTCACTCCCACGACCGCGTAGAACCTACCCACGCGACCAGCCGTGGCCGGAACCGGCCGGCCGGTGATCGCCGCCATGCACTGCTTACCGTCGGCGATTAGTCACTGGTTAAACCCCACTGTTAGCACTAATTAACCCCCAGCTCTCACTGACAAGTGGGCCCCAGTGCCTAAGTTAATTAGTTTAACCTCTCTGTTAGATTAGTGCTAATCTCAAAGGGCCCCGCCTATCACCTTTGACTTGGCCACGTCAGCTTTGACCGGGTCCCACATGTCAGCCTCTATAGCTGACTATGTGTCACTGACTAGTGGGCCCTACTGGTCAGGTTTGACCTAGAGGTGCCTAGTTGACCTGCTGAGGTCAGCATGATGCAGTGCTGACGCATTAAACATTTTTTTGGATTTTAAATAAATCTAAACAATTTATTTATTTCAGAAATTAGCTAAAACTTCTAAAAATCATAGTAATTCAACCATAGCTCCAAATCAAATAATTTATATATGAAAAATGATTAGAAAAATCCAATCTATCCATCTTTACCATTTTCATGCATGTTTGAACAATGTTTCTCCTTTGTTTTGGACAAAACAAATTAAGGGCATTTAAATAGTCATATATGGAGTTGGAATTTGAATCATGTATTCAAACCAACTTCATTTAAATCATAGCTAGATGCATTAGCTCAAATCACAGCATATTACCATGTCATGATCATGCATCATATTGTGGCATTGTATTGATTGTGTTCTTTCTCAGTTGCCTGTGTTTGCCCCTCTCGATAGACGTGGTTCCGACGATGTGATCGATGATACCGATAAAGAACTATACTATCTTCAGAAGTGACAGGCAAGCAAAACCCCCTTGTTCATTTCGATACAATCCCACTCTCTCGCTCCTGGTCTCTTTTACTGCATTAGGACAACAACGTTTGAATTGTTACATGCTGCGGTAGCTGAACCCCTTTCCTCTGCATGACCTGTCATTGCCACAGTAAATAGATGAAACCCACTAGCATGAGTAGGAGTTGTTTGAGCCCTGATGTGCCTTCTCATTCTTGCTTGTTTGTCATGCCTCCTACTACTTAGAGTTGAGTTAGGTCCGATTCATCGGGGATGAATTGGAATGTGGTGAACATGTCCTACTGTTGAGAGCTAAGTGTGTGAACACGATTTGGTAAAGGTAGTGGTAAGAGACCATGTTGGAGTACATGGTGGGTTGCCTCATTGCAGCCGTTCTTAGGAACTGAGTTCTGTGTTTGTGATCCATGAACAGTTACTACCACACATTGGGTTCCGGTAACTCGACCCCTCTCGACTTATTAATCAACTCGATCTCTGTCCAGGAGTTGCAACTAGTTTCTGGTGTTTGTAGGTAGTGTTAGTAGTCTACGAAGTGGCACCCGGTATAGGTGGGCTTGGGACAGACTAGGCACAGTGGCACGGTGTACCAAGTGGCACCCGGATGGTGGGCTTGGGAACCCTGCACACATCGTTTGGGGCCGTGAGCGACACCCCGACCGGATCTCCTTGCGGATGGAACCCGAATAGGCGATAAACCTGGACGAGAGACTTGTGTGATTAGTCAGGTCGTGGCTGACTCCCTCCCTCACCAGGCTTCTGCTTGAAGGTTGCCGAGATACACGACGTGTACATGGTGGTAAGTGGCGAGAGCGTGTGTGAAGAAATACACCCCTGCAGGGTTATCATTATCTATTCGAATAGACGGATTCCTTAGATATGGAAACTTGGACCCCTTGCATAGTTCATAGATAAGTGAAAGTGGATACTCTAAAATGCGCAATATAAGCGTGAATGCCATGGATGGCATTCTCGTATCGAGACGGGAGCGGATCCATAGTGGTGTATTGAAATGGTGAATATGTGGACTCGTGTGCGCCACCTGAAAAGAGTTACTTGCAATCATAGTTAGGATAGCCACTGAGTCAAAGCTGGCTTGCTGCAGTCAAACTGCACCACCCCCTTTATTGATACCGATGCATATGTAGCTAGTTCTGATGTAAGTCTTGCTGGGTACATTTGTACTCACGTTTGCTTAATTTATGTTTTGCAGAGAGATGTCAGTCTCACTAGTAGTTTCGTGTGGACTTCGACGTTTAGCTTGATACATCAGCTACGATCTTATGCCCTCGACAGGATCTTGTAGATAGTCAGGCTTCTCAGCCTTTTTCATTTGTAGATGTATGTACTCAGACATCTTAAGCTTCCGCATGTGCTTTGACTTGTATGCTCTGAATGGTGGGTCATGAGACCAACGTTTGTAATATCTTGGCTCCTCGGAGCCTAATGAATAAATACTTGAGTCGTAGAGTTATCTTGTGATGCCATGTTGTGTTTACACATATCGAGCATATTGCGTGTATGATTGAAATGCTTGGTATGTATGGGATTCGACAACCTAGTTGTTTATCCTTGGTAGCCTCTCTTATGGGGAAATGTAGTCTTGGGCTTCCATGAGCCATAGTAGTCCGCTACAGCCCGGTTCACCGGAGTCCTGCTAGCCTAGCACTACTGCTCCGGAACACTTGACTGGCCGGCATGTGATTCACTTCGTTCATGTGTCTGTCCCTTCGGGGAAATGTCACGCGGTGACATCCAGAGTCCTGCCTAGCCTGCTATAGCCCGGGTTCCCGGAGTCCTGTTAGCCTAGTGCTACAGCCTGGATTCGCACGCTGCTGACTGACATGCTCGATGTTGATTCATGTATGCCTGTCCCCGTAAGTTAGTGCCACTTTGGGTCCACGACTAGTCATGTCGGCCAGGGTTCTCTGTCGTATGGATGCTAGCGACACTATCATATACGTGAGCCAAAAGGCACAAACGGTCCCGGGCCATGGTAAGGCGACACCCGTGGGAATACCGTGCGTGAGGCCGCAAAGTGATATGAGGTGTTACATGCTAGATCGGTGTGACTTAGAATCGGGGTCCTGATAGCTTTGGTATTAGAGCCTGACTGCCTGTAGGATTACCAAGCCAAGCTGGTCCAAGTTGAGTCTAGAAATGCTTTAGTTATACAAGAAGGTCGCAAGGAAAAGAAGCTTGAAAATAATAAGATGAATCCTTGCATTGATTAGATGGAGCTTCGCGATGATATAACTGAGAAAAACTTGGATCTCCGAAAAGAAAGATGAACAAATGAAATCAAGAATTTTTTGATGAACCTCCAGAATAAGGAATTGAATTCACTCATGAAACAAGAATAAGAATTACATCATGCTTATCCTTCACCAATTTTAAATTGATGACAAGCAATGGATTTGGCATACTACTTATTCTCGTAGAAAAGATTAAAGAGAGGTATAGTGCAAACTTGGGAAGGTATTCAACGAACCACCAATAGGATTGAAACAACGAATAAATTAAATATGAGAACATAGGAAGAGGAGTCTCAAACGAACCACCGTAAGAATTGAAAGTGAAAGCAGCAAAGGCACAATTCACCGGGAAGAATTGGAAAACAAATGAAGATACTTGTTGGGATTTAGATACATGAGAACGAAGAGATTATGAACTGATTAAAGGATATTTGAACGATGCACCGGTAAGATTTGAGAACGAGAGCTGAAAGCTAGAATGAATAATTCTGATAAGATGGGCTCCAGAGAATCGAACTGAAAAGACTCTTGAATTGCTTCGGATGGGTGAAAAGAATTCTCACAATTTAAAGCAATAATGAGAGGATGGCCTCAAGCTTGAACTTTGCATCTTTGAGAGAAACGGATAAGATTTGGCGGGAAAACTCTTCTTTGGTCTTCAAAATCTGGGAATGACGACGAGAAAAACCACCATGAATTGTTGAGGCACTCCGGAATGAGAAATAGAAAGGTTGAACCAAAAATGAAAAGAATTTTAAGGATCTTGGAGAAAGACATTTGACTGATGATAACTCATTCTTACGTCAAACTTGGAGAACAATTTGAGAATAACTCCGGGAAAATTAGAAGAGTTAAGTAAGATCCTGGGAAAAGACCTGTGGGTTAGGGCCCACTCAAGAGAAACACCATTGGAATGATTTAAAAGAGAGATTGCACTCGTTGAATTAAATGGCTTGAATTAGATAACACCCTCGAGATAGCTTGAATGGATTAGGAATGAAAAGATGAATCTTCTGAGATATCTTCGGCACTCCGGAACAAATGAATAACAAGAATTGAACTCTTACAAGGTGCACCGGTGTGTGAAAACATTTGAAACAAGGAAAGTAATATGATCAACACTGAAAACTTGAATTGAATCCACCGGAGGAGAAAAAAGAATGAAGAATTATAAAATCGAAGCTCCACTAGTATCTTCCTGAGAATCACCGGATAAGAACATTGAAAGAAAAGAATGAAGAGACTTCACATCCCTAAAAGGATACTTGAATAAGAAATTTGTGTCCTTGAGAAAAAAAGGTGGGAGGGCGGGAAAAACAAAGACAACTTGGGACGGATGTAACAAACATCGTTGAGAAAAAACTTAGAATTGATCTTGCGAATGTTGGGATGATCGGATGCACTTGAAGAGAAGCACATCGGTTGGAAAGAATTGGCATGACAATCTCGATGATCACGAAGGATTAGCGTCCACATAGAAATATGAGAACATCACTTAGAAAGAGGCTTGGAATCAACCTTTGACTTCGAAGCAACTCGAATACCACAACTCAAAACAAAACAAAGGATTTGGCTTGCAGAATAAGCTGGAACAAACATATGATAGACCCCATATCGTATCATGTGTCTGTTTGAATGAATTCCTACGAGATACTTGAATAACCACCTATAAACTCCCGAAACTTTCTGGTTATGCAATCCGATGTTGGGGATACAAGGGAAGCATAATATCTCATCCAAACTAACAATCCCTACATCCAGCTGTATACATCCTTCAACACATAACCAAGAAACCTTCAGAAATCATGTACCTCAACCTTCGAAAAGCATCCGTTATACGAGTTATGGCAATACTCCCGAACTCCCGCCCCAGTACTGGGTGGCGTCAAGATTATCTCACCAACAACTGCATAAAAGAGATATTCGATGTTGGCGAACTCAGGTATTCCAGAATTGCAATGATAAAATTGTGACGACAACACCTCGGAGCTCAACTCCCCGGGACACTGCCACAACCCCTAAATGTCAGGAGGCACCAAGAACAATGTTCTCATCACAAGAATATCGGAACGATCCCAAAATACCCGCGTGATCCTAAAAAAAATCTTTAAATTTGAGAGAGCAAAGTCAAAACTTCTACGTCAGGAGCCTCACCAGAGCGACGTAGGGACTGAGGAGTAAAAGGAATCCTACTCTCCGGTATATACAATCCTAAGACTCAAAACATTTTGTTCTACACTTGATAACGTCAGCGATTCGATCAAGCAGGGGGCTCCTAAATTGGGGATGGCTCTGATTACCAACTTTTAACACCCACGATGTGGCTATATCTCCCACGTGTCGAGGCATGACTTAGAGGCATAACCGCATGGTGGTTTAGTTGCAAGTGGGGTAATCTTCACACAATCCCATGTACTGAATAAGAAAGGGATAAAGAGTTGGCTTACAATATCCACTTCACACAATACATAAATAATTTATACATCATCCAAATACACTCAAAGACCAACTACGGTCAAATCCAAAAGAAAAGGAAGATAAACCCCAAATGCTAGATCCCCGATCGTCCCAACTGGGCACCACTATTGATCGACCGAAAAAGACACAAAACAACAATCAAGATCTTCTTCGAGCTCCCACTAGAGCTCGGTTGTGTCACCTGCACTGGTATCTTCGGCACCTACAACTATTTGGAAGTATCCGTGAGCCACGAGGACTCAGCAATCTCACACCCGCGAGATCAAGACTATTTTAGGTTATGGGTAGGATAAGGTAATGAGGCAGAGCTGCGGCAAGCGCTAAGCAAATATGGTGGCTAACATACGCAAATAAGAGTGAGAAGAGAAGCAACACAATGGGCGAGAAGATATAAGTGATCAAGAAGTGATCCTGAAACTACTTACGTTCAAGCATAACACAAGACCATGTTCACTTCCCGGACTTCGCCGAGAAGAGACCATCACGGCTAAACATGCGGTTGATGTATTTTAGTTAAGTCAAGTGTCAAGTTCTCTGCAACCGGATATTAAGAAATTCCCATCTACCACATAACCACGGGCACGGCTCTCGAAAGTTTATACCCTGCAGGGGTGTCCCAACTTAGCCCATCACAAGCTCTCATGGTCACTGAAGGATATTCCTGCTCCCGGGAAGACCCGGTCAGTCTCGGAATCCCGGTTACTAGACATTTTGACAATGGTAAAATAAGACCAGCAAAGCCGCCCGAATGTGCCGACAAATCCTGATAGGAGCTGCACATATCTCGTTCTCAGGGCACATCAGATGAGCAATCCATACAACTAAAACCAGCCCTCAAGTTTCCCCGAGGTGGCGCTGCAAAGGGCTCTAGTTTGGATCAACACTCAGAGGAGCACTCGCCCGAGGGGTAAAAATAAAGATGACCCTGGAGTCCGTGGAACCCAAGGGAAAAAGTCTTAGGTGGCAAATGTTGAAACCAAGGTTGGGCCTTGCTGGAGGAGTTTTATTCAAGGCGAACTGTCAAGGGGTTCCCATAACACCCAACCACATAAGGAACGCAAAATCAAGGAACATAACACTGGTATGACGGAAACTAGGGCGACAAGAGTGGAACAAAACACCAGGCAAAACGCCGAGCCTTCCACCCTTTACCAACTATATAATGTGATATCCCAGCATATCCATGTTCCAACATGGAACAAACTTCAACTTCACCTGCAACTAGCAACGCTATAAGAGGGGCTGAGCAAAAGCTGTAACATAGCCAAACAACGGTTTGCTAGGAAGGTGGCTTAGAGGCTTGACATGAAAATATGGGAGGCATGATATAACAAGTGGTAGGTAGTGTGACATAGCGATAGAACGAACAACTAGCAGGCAAAGATAGAAGTGATTTCGAGGGTGTGGTCATCTTGCCTGCAAATTTCCCAGAGTTGTCGAAAGCTTTATCCTCGAAAGCATACTCAACAGGTTCCTCGTTCACGTACTCGTCTCCCGGCTCTACCCAATGCAAGAACACAAGCAATGGAACAACAATCAATCACAGTGCAGTGCACAAGCAACATGATGCGATACATGGCATGATATGCAATGCGTATGCGAGCTCCAGAAGGGAAAGAATGATCAAGGCATCAACTTGGCAACCCAAGTATGCTGCTGGAAATATGACGTGATTTCGATCGAAATCGATATAAAGATCACCGGAAACAGATGCACAGTTTGCAAATGACAAGCAACACAAGAATGACGCAAATCTGCAATTAACAGCATGATAGCACTTAGAATGCAACAAGAAACTAAGCTACTGCACTCCAACATAGCAACAACACACATAGAAGTGATGTACAGGAGATCCTTGACAAAACATGAACACCGAGCTACGGCTAAATCACACTAGATCAGGTTCAAACAAGCATGGCAAAAGTGCAAAAGATATCAGCTTCACAGACTGTGAAAATACTAACATGTCAAAAACAACATCAGGAAGCAACATTTAGATCAAGAAAACAACATGCTACATGAACATATCATAGCAAACAAAGGCATGGGATGATTCTACTAAATGTATAGAACAAAAGTCCCTTACTGAACATGAGCCATAAAGGCACAGAAGATATGATGGCACCCATGTAAACATAGCAAGTGTTGTTAACAGGTTCAGACTTAGAAGAAAAACAGAGCATGGCATAAACAGATTCATGATAGCAACTTTGCATGTTCATGCCACTCACCACAAAGCACTAAATGACAACATAAGCATACCAATAGTAAGATGACATGTTGATGAAGCTAACCACTGCAATAGCAAGTTAATAGGATGCATGGATCACTAGCAAAACACATGGCAATTTTGATTAACATGTTAACAATCTACCAGGAACATTTTATAGCAAACATAGAGCAAGCAACTGAGATGCTAGATCACTCCATAATTTCAACCAGGGGCAGGAATGGATAGAGCATAACCACATGTTCAAAACATCCTTACTGAAGTAACTCAAAATAAGCATGGATCTCATGGTAGCATCCAGTTTACATGGACTCAAAATAACAGTAGGAAAAATACTTAGCAAAATCCTAAGTGCCTAAAAACAACAACATTATGGAGCCTAGTTTGCATGCTTGTGCTAGTCACCACATAGATCACAAAAATACAAGACTTAGACCCCTGTAAAGATGGCTTGTTGTAGTTCAAAACACATGTAGACCTCATGCTTATAGGACACACATATCAAATACAACAAAAATGACAAATCACCATGATCTGATAAGTACCAGCAATTAACATTTTATAGCACTCTTGCAACAATAAAAAAGACATAATAATGGACATTAACATGCATGCAAATGCTGCTAACATGAAGAGCTTAACGAGACGAACATTTTGACATATCATCCACTCCAATCGGGTAACCATGCCTAAAGTAACAAGCAGTCAAACATGCCTATATGATGATGCCTTCCAGGGACTTCGAAAAAATGACGGGCGATGGATAGATAAAACACGCCCAGGCGGGGGATTGGATGGGAGCGCTCACTTTGGGCCCATGGGCCGGCTTGGAGCTGTCGGGCGTAAACCGGGCAGTTTGGGGTGGTTCACGACAGTCCGCGGGGCCGGGTGAACCGGGCGGGTTCGCAAGTGAACCGGCCGGTTCACCGGTCTTGCTGGTCGGGTGAGGTAGGTGGCGGGGCCCACCTGGCGTGCGAGGTCAACAGGCATCGGGTCGAGCGGGAGGCATGACGACGAAGAACTCCGGCGAGGAGCTGTCACGGACGACGAGAATGGGGCGGCCCGGGGCGGTGAACCTGGGATCTGGAATGGAGCAACCGGATCCGACCCGCGACGGTGCTTCAGGTGAGAGTGGCTATGGCTTGGCCGACGAGCTCGTCGGGCGAAGAGGCGCTGAGCGGGGGCGGAGGTCGATGCCGCGGAGCTGGGTGCGGAGGCAGCGTCACCGGTGCGGCGCGATGGCGTGGAGGAAGGCGACGACCGATGCGGCAGTTGGCGGAGCCGAAGTGGGGTGGCGGCGCGGCGAGCTCGATGAGGCGGCGGGGACGGGAGGCGGCGACTGGAGGCGCGGAAGGAGATTCCGGCGACGGCTAGCCGCTATTCCGGCGAGCGGGCACGATCGACGGTGCACGCAGGTGGCGGCGGACGAATCCGGGCTCACGCGGGCCCCGGATGGGCCTGGGCGGGCCGCGCGGTGGAGAGGAGCCGACGGGGACAGGTGGCGCGATGCGAGAGGCAGTAGAGGTGACATGGCACCCTTTGATTGGCCGGAACGCGTGATGGGTGGACATGTCCGGTGGTGGTTGGTTTTGTCCGACGGCGCGAGGAGCGGGGCTAGGGTTTCATCTGCGCGAAATTTCGGGGGAAGGTGCCAATTTGTAGGTAGAGGGGGCTAGGAGAGTCCAAAAGAGGTGCGGTTTTTGCCCACATGATCGTGATTCGATGACGGAGAACATGGATGTGGTTTAGATGTGTTATTGGGCTGTTTTGGATGGGTGTTAGACTGCAACACAAAGAGGCTTTTGCGGTTACCCAGTTAACTGTTGGGGCATCAAACGGCCTCCAAATGGAATGAAATTTGATAGGCGGTCTACCGGTGGTGTACCAAGGCCACTTGAAAAATCTTGGCCCATTTCGAGAACGTTTAACTCCCGCTCAAGAAAAGAGACAAGAGGGGTGCGCCGGGTGCATGTGGGAGTGTCGGATTGCGAAACGGACAACGGGGAAAATGATCGGATGCATGAGACGGACACGAATGCAAATGCGATGCACATGATGACATGATATGAAGTGCATGATAACAAAAAAATGCAAAACAACAGACAAAAACCCAACCACAGAGGGAATATCATATCACATAGCCGAAAATGGCAAGAGTCAGAGTTATAAATATGGAAAGTTACATCCAGGGCGTTACATTATGTCGACGGTGTCTTGATACGCCAGGCGCTGCGTGGTGAGCGTGACCTCAAGTTGGACATTCTCTGGCGCGACAGCTGGCAGTCGCAGGGCCACCAGTGCATCGAAGGGGTTGCCACCATAGAGGCCGTTGAGGGTGGTGGGCATCGCGGAGCCTGGGCGGATGGGCTGGAGGCGTATGTCAAGGTCATCCGTTAGCTGCTTGACGACGGTAAACTTATCGAGGAAGCAGACGAGGACCTCGTCGAACAAGGAGACAAAGCTTCCGTCCAAGCGGCCTCTCGCCCTGGTGGCCTCAAGCATGACGTGGAGACGTTCCTCGGTGCTAGGTCGCAGGCCGGCGTCGTGGACCATATGGCACAGCCAGCTGATTCTCGAGTCGCCTCCATGGGTGTAGCTTCTAGTCAACTGATCTTGCGACGTGTGTGTTGGCCACCTACTCCTTGGCCCTCTACTGCACCTGCCTTTGGCTGTATGACAGGTGGGCCAGCCACCAGTTGGGCCCACCTATCATGCACCAAAGGAAGGTGTAGTAAGTCAATGAAGTTGTGTCCCTGTGGGACTGAGCTCCGGTGCCTATAGTCATCTCACCGGACCTCTAGTTGGGGCGAAATGAGAGAACTTTGTTGTTTACTAGTTTATTGGTCCCCCTTGCATTTTGTGCCAAGTTTTGACCTTTGATTTAACTAATAAAATTTTAATGCATGTAACCAAAAATGTTGTGCTAAGGCTAGTCATAGTGGGAGTAACTTAGCAAGTAACATACCGCAGTCCAAGACAAGTTTGCTTATGTGGCATGTATTTAATGAGGAGAGATGTGTTTAGAGTAACATAATATGTTACTATAACATAGCATTTTCCAAGAAAAGATGAGTCTACAAGCTAATAAATGAAGCCATCTATGACACTACTACTATGTTACTTTGCACTATGAAGGTAGAAACTTAGACTAGTGTCATATGCATGCCACTAGTATAAGTTCATTGCATATAATGCTATTAATTAGCAAAAAGACATTAAGTTCTCTCAATTTCCCCTTCGTATTGGTCACGGTGCACAACCTAAGAGCATGGTTAATAGTATAGCCAGCTGCTGGCTATATGACGTTGCCATGTCATATAGAGCCATCACTTGTAGCCACTCATACAATAAAGTTAGCTACAAGGCTGGCTATAAGAGTACTACTTTTTCTCATCGACTCTCTCTCTTTCTTCATATTTATTGTATCGGCCTAGGAATCCGCATATAGCTAGGCTCTTGCATGATAGCCCACTCCTCTTTTTCACTTGATCTAAGATGACTTATACACCTAGACGGAAGGAGTAGTCTCAAGTCATTGGATGCATACGCACCCCACGTCTCGTATTGGGTGATTTCTTTTTTCGTGGCAAAAAACATGGAACGAGATTGGTAGTTAATGCAGCGCGCCTAAAATTTTTGGGATTACTATTTTGTTTTCGTAACATGACTAATGCACCGGTACAGAGAGAGTAAAATAGTAGTCTTTGATTGCAATTTTTTGTTGGTATCTTACCAAGCTAAGCGCTCGGTGAGTACAATAGTAGTTTGATTGATGAGACTTCAGATTTGAGCCCTCTACCAGAAGGAATAAAACAATACACCATGTATTTATTTACAGAGGGAGTAGTACATTTTTTGTGACCTGCATTACTAGATATTGCTAGTCAAATACTAAATCCAGATGGACGTGGTAGTACTACTAAATCCAGATGGTGGTGCTAGTACTAGTATGAGTACTACCAATGGAGTAGTGTTGTACTACCCGTTGGTCAAATTTATACGTGCTGCTTCTCACAGTGAAGTGACAAGACCCTACGCTGGAGATGACACCTGAGTGTAGGTACCGTGTTCGACACACCATAGTCAGCCTCACCATCTGCAGTCACTATCATCATGGCTGTAGAGCTAGCCTAGTTACAACTAGCCATGTTCGACATAATTTCCCGTGTGTAGATGCCTGTGCATTGCACGGAACACCAAGATTGGGGGTGGACGGTGCCGGTAGCGGCCATCGCACCAGATTTTTCCATGGCCTTCTAGATGTGGACGAGAGGAGATAAGGCTGATTGTGAGAGACAAGGAGTTGTTTGTAAATAGGGAACAAGTGTAAGCATCTTTTTGCAAAACTGCACAAGTTTGGTTTGTATGCGTCAGATCTAGATCCGACGGCTATTGGTGAAAGGTGGAAAGAAAAACATCATCACCAACTCAGGACCTCTTTGATTCGCAAGATTTTGAAAACACAGGAATAGGACACGGCCATATTACAAGTTTCAAACTGATATTACAAATGTTAGGAGTAATGCTGCACCTACGAAGAGGGAATTACTAGGAAGTTTACGTAAGAACTTTCATTACTTTAGGTCAAAAAGCTTGAGTTGAGGGAGAAGAAGGGTGGGCGCGGCATTAATCTGGGGAAGATAGCAGGAGCTGAAGCTGGTGCAGCGCAGCGTTGGTGTGAGGCGGAGCGCAGACGGCGACAGATAGTGACATCTCGTCCAACTTCAAAGCTAGGCTCCTCGAGCTGATCTAGCGCGGGGGATAAGAACCACTCGTCAAACTTGACTTGGACCTTGCAATTGGTACTAGACATGCGGATGTCAAGGCGCCTGGCTGGCCCAGGGTGTGATGAAAGGATCTTGGAGACTGCGGCCATGCGTTTGCAATCCCCGTCGTAGTGGCATATGTCGATGGTGAGGTTGACGGGGACGCGATGCCAAAGGGGGCGCCACCGCCGAGAGAGCAAGGCGGCCCGCACGGCTAATTTGGTGGGGAGGAGGCCGATGATGACGAGCAGCATGTCGACGGGGAGGCTGCTGATGAAGTCCAGGCTCGCCAGATGCGGTTTTGGCTCGAGCCGCCTCTGCTTGTTGGTTGCATCGCCGTCCATCTCAGCCGGCGGTGACGCTGGTGTACACGTGTGCTGGTGTCTGTTGTGTGCTGGCCTACTAGGTGTGCGCGAGTGCGTCCTTCTATGCATGCCACCGCGCAGTGGTGAATTGTGCGCGAGTGCGTCCTTCACGTGGAAGAAGTGTGCCCTCAATTTACTAGCATGCGGGGTGCTACCCCGAGTGGTTTCAATTCTGTTTACTTCACCGCATGTCAGATGGGCCTCTAGTTTACTTATTTTCACCCACTGCCACATGGGCCAGCACACGAAGATAGAGAACACGAGCCGACAAGGCAGCGTGTGGACTGGTTGACCAGTCAACTAAACTATATAGGGAGCTATACGCTGACATAGTGACTGTATAATCCATCGGTATAGAGAGTTCGAGTGAGAGGGGAGGCCCATGAGAGATAGCAGAGAGATAAAGAGCTACTACCTCCATTCGATAATGTAGTGCCAACATTTTTTTTAAAGTCAAACTTTTGAAACTCTAACCAAGTTTCTAAAGAAATTACTTATATCTACAAAACCAAAGATAAATGATAGTATGAAGTAATTACATGTTGTGATGAATCTAATGATCGTTCCAGATGTAAATGTTTTTTCTCCACATATACCTGGTCAAACTTTTCTAAGGTTTCACTTTTCAAAACATGCATATGCTTATGGACGTGAGAGAGTTCCTAACTAGAGAGAGAGAGAGAGAGTGAAATGGAAAGAGTGACTGAAAAAAGTGTGTGTGTGTGTGTGTGAGAGAGAGAGAGAGAGAGAGAGAGATGGACAACACATGATAAAATTAGAGAAAAGGCGTGTGTGTCTTATGCAAACATATCACACAAGCATCTTCGACAGCGGAAGCAAGGTGAGGAGATAGTGTGTGGTTGTTTGCAACCGAGAGAGAAAGACCCCTATCACGTGGCCAAGAGGGGTCTGACAAACAAGGGAGAGATGTCAAGAGAGATGTACAGAGAAAATGCAGACATGGGGAGCAGAGAGTGTATGTTTGTCATAGAGAGACCCCTGGAGATCGTGATGGGACTACATGGGTGGGAGATCGAGTGACATGGTGTGTGCGTGATAGAAGATACCCCGAGAGATATCGAGATAGACGTATGGATGGAAGGAGACAATACGTGTGTTCCTAATGGCTAGTGAGAGATAATCATACTTAGGGGGCAGTGCGTGCACCTATGATGGAGTGAGGGATTATGGTACTTAGGGGGTGCGTGTCACATAGAGAGAGAACAAGGGCGGAGATTGTTAGATGAGTCTATGTAGCGTGAGCGAGACATGTGTATGTGTGAACAAGGGAGATATAAAGTTTGAGAGAGATAGGGGAGCCCCGACAAGGCTAAGTGGTGCATCAGAAAGCTGAGAGGGGGAAAGAGATATTCCATCCGCTCGATAATGTGGTGCATATAAATTTTTTATAAGTCGAACTTTGGAAACTTTGACCAGGTTTACGCAAATGTTATTTATATCTACAATACCAAAGATACATCATACAAGACTACATCTCACGATGAATCTAATGGTATATGTTTTCTTTTCTAGATGTAAATGTTTTCCTCCACGTACATGCTCGAACTTTGTGATGTTTGACTTTCAATAAATCTATATGCTATGGACCAAAGAGAGTGCCTAAGTCGAGAGGGATCAAGTGCGTGTGAAGGAGAATGAGTGAGTGTGCAAAAAGAGTAAGTGTGTCAAAGAGAAAGGGATAAGAAATGGTAAATTAGAGAGAGTGTGTGTGTTTGTCCGTTTCTTCTGCAAACATATCACGCATGCATCTCCGAGATAGAAAAGCAAGGTGAGGAGATACACGAAGATAGCTAGTGCGTGATTGTTTGCAACGGAGAGAGACACCCCTATAGCACATGTCCAATAGAGGTCTGGCCAATAAGGAACAAAGTTCGAGAGGGACGCATGGAGAGCATGGACGCATGGGGAGGGAGAGAGGGTGTGTTTGTGATAGAGAGATCCCCTCGAGATCGTGAGGGGACTATATGGGTGGGAGATCGAGGGACGAGGTGCGTGTGCGATAGAAAGATGCCCCGAGAGAAATCGAGATAGACCATGCACATGTTTGTGATGGAGACTAAGAATTAGCTAGTCATATACATATAGGGGGGGTCTGTGTGTGCCTACAATTCAGTGAAAGACCATCATACTTGGCTAGGCATGACATTGTGTGTGTGTGTGTGTGCGTGTGAGATGGAGAGAGAACGAGGGAGAGAGATAGAGTTTTAGATGGTTCTATCGAGTGCGAGTGAGATATGCATGTGTATGTGTGACCCAGGGAGATGGAGAGTTTGAGAGAGAGAGGAGAGCTTTGAGACGATAGAGTGGTGTGTGAGAGAGTTATAGGCAACGAGCCAACGAATTTGTGTGCGTACGATGAGTGCACCCAAGATATTTAGCTTGGACTAGAGAATCATACATAGTGTGCGAGAGAGATCTATAGATGGAGTATATATGCATGCGAACTAGAAAGACCCCCCCCCACACACACACACAAAGAGAGAGAGAGAGAGGGAGAGAGAGGGAGAGGTACCAACAAGGTTTGTGTGTTGGATGCGTCCGACAGAATTGAAGATTACCGGCGAGGGAGAGAGGGAGGTCGCGTTTTATGCATCAAAGACCGGTATAAACCATGTTTCAATATAAACTTGCATTCAAATATTTAAATTGGAGAACATGTTGTCTGCAATCCACACATGAACGGAGATATGCGTATATCAAACAAGTTCATTAATTTGACTTCTAACATGTTCATGGAGTACTATAATATTGTACAACATGCTACTCGATTGGGGTGTTCAATTTTGGATTTAGTTCATTATTTTGACCTAGTGAATGAGCTATTTCATTGAATCGAGATATTTCATTTTGGGTTTGATTCCCGTTTTTGAGTGGGTCAACTATTTGCCATATAGTAAATCGCTAGCAACGAGCATGTAAAAACACATTACTCCCGAGCATCATCTCTCCATCTAAAAAAGAAGTGGCAAGCTAATATTTCATAATTTGATTCGAATCAGCTTGGTAAGGTAGACGTGGATGCTCGTTCTCCAAAATTTTGAACCATTAAACACCCTCTACTCGGTGGAATTCGCCCGAGCAAATAAATGGGAGACATGAAATTACCGGCCTATGTGGGACATGCATCAATTGGCCCATTGTACATCGAGGGTAGGTTCATAACTTCATCCAAGCGTGCCTTCTCCTCGGCCGAAATGACATGTGCCGAATAATTCATAAACCATGGTCGGCAAAACACCATCTCCTCGCCCGAAATCGCTCACGCCGACTATTTCAAAACATGCCCTCCTCGCCCGAAATAGCTTGTGCCCACTATTTTAAAACACGCCCTCCTCACCCGAAATAGCTTGCGCCCACTATTTCAAAACACGCCCTCCTTTCCCGAAATCGCTCATGCCCACTATTGGGAGAAGCAAAGTTACTCTACAATCCTCGACGCTCAGTACACAGGCCCAAGTCAAGAAGCCCAAAGGCAGGGTAGAACTGTAACTCCCCCCACATTTCAGATAAATGCGTCTGTAAGACATGGTTACCCCTCCTAATTCCCCATTCATACCTCGTGGGCGCCAAATTAGCTTCTCCCCAAAAGCTCCCTTCTCCCCAGCCGCGAAACCTCAGCCCCTCCTCCATGGCGCCTCCACCACACCAAATTCACAGCCACCCTCCTCCCTAATACCGGAGACGATGTCCATTTGTCATCATGCACTGGGTCGTGTGCCTCTTAGTCCATGCTGCCGGAGCTGCCTCGATGACGGCCGTGTGTACCGTATTGGAGCCGATTCACCCCCACGGTTCTGCATGGCGCCAGAGCGGCTCCAACTTCGGATCCGTCCAGAGCCCCGGCGCGGCTTCCCCGTTGTCGTCGACCATCGCGACATCTCTGCTTCCCTGCCACCGGTAGCCACCGCAACCGCGCCGGCCTCACCGACTCGGCAGCTGGAGCTGCCTACTTAACCGGGCCGCCAGATAGGTCGCACCCTCATCTAAATCTATTTATTTAGGCATCAGTTGTCTAAATTTTTATTCTGGGCCAATTGATTCCCAATGGGAAGCATCACCCCTTGAGGTGGAGGAGGTCCTAGGATGCCCATTGGCTAGTGTGTAATGTAAGGGTGCTGGGGTGCAAGTTCGTCGCGGAAGCAGCACTTAGGTGGCTATCTTAGAGTTTGCGTGGGTTGAATGTACTGCTGCCTCGGGATTTGGATGACGGCGAGTCTTTGTGGATTGGAACGGGGGCGGCGCAACCACGGCACTGCGGTGGAGCGGGGAGAGGGGTTTTGGTCGGGGCCACAGACGGCGTAGGCAGGCTGCTCTGCCGGTGGTCGCTGGCTCTTCGGGGAAGATTTCGAACTGTGTTAGCCGGGAGGCACAAGACGGCCATCAAGCCATCCAGCATAGATCAGACAGTACCAAAATAAAATAAAATCTTGCGACCCCAATTTAGTCTTAGGTCAACAGATGTGTGACCACTCCCGTTCCTTGTTGTTGATCTCTTAGGGTATTTCTTCATATCAAAGAGATGTGTCGTTCTTAACATTATGCGTTTTCTGCATCTTCAGGCACATCGTCTTCCGAATAACCGCAGCTGCTCCAACAAGGAAAGCATACACCAGAAGGGAGCTATAGTCCCCACTCATCAGTTCCCTGCATCGCATGCGCATGCCCGACATGGACAACCACAACAACTGCAGGGCCATCGACAAGTCAGCACATGATATTCACTCCTATGGATGGCAGCCAGATAGGTTGTACCCTCATCTTACTTGTGTGCAACATTTATGGCTTTGTTATTCATCTAAGCATGGAAAATAGATTATCACATTTCACTGCATATTCATGGTGATCTCTTACAGGTCTTGTTCAGGAGTTAACAATGTTCCATAGTTCAGCTAAGAGACTTGTTCTTTAGGTAACGTTGTTCCATAGTTATCATCCATCAGCCAATGCTATCCCACAGGCTGGTGATTATAGTATTATACCACTTCTAGTATTACCTATGTTGTTCTTTAATAATTTTGTGTGCCATCTAGTTAATCTCGAGTACAAATGATACATATTCTGTAACTTTCATCTATGTTCTCCCTTTAGTTTTTGAGACCTCTTGTTGCTAGTTAACCCTAGTCCTACTATTTATGTCATCTCCTACAGGCACTCATTACATAAATCTAACTACTAGTTGTCTTCCATGCATGTCAGATATAATTGCACACACTGATTTATCCACAAGAACCTCAGGGAGAAATGTAACGGCCAACAAACTTGACGTCAATGATACCCAATATGATGGAACATGTAAAGGCAGTTCTTCACAAGACTTGCAGAAAGATGATGAATCCTATTCACCCCACAAGGCTCTTGCTCTAACTTGGCCCGTGATAAGGGTACATCATGCATATAATGTCCTGGAGTGCATCTACTCTGTTGTAATGCCTTGTGCTTAGCCTGTTGATCATGCATGTAAATATGGCATGCCTTCCTGTTTTTTAGTACCTATTCCATTCATGATAACATGTTTTCAAATTCAAGTATTGTCATTCTACTCTATAGCAATGACATCTGCTTAGTTTGGACATCATGCTTCTGAATATCTTATGCATTGTTATTCATCAGTATGTACTTGTCGGATTTCGGGTTCCGGCAGACCCTTGAGGTTCGAACACTGGGGTGCGCACGGAGATCTCTCCCCTACCGATCTACGTCCAATCTCCTCGTGTGATCTAAGCTGGAAACCGTGAACAACACAAGGGACACAAGGTTTATACTCGTTCGGGCCACCGTTGTGGTGTAATACCCTACTCCAGTGTGTGGTGTGGTGGATTGCCTCAGGGGCTGATGATGAACAGTACAAAGGAAGAACAGCCTCGCGAGAGGTGTTCTTGAGCTGGCGCGATGAACTGCTAGGGTGAGTTCAGTCGCCTCTCTCTCTCTCTATCTCTCTTTTCCGTTCCCCTCCTGTCTGCCCTCTACTCTGTGGTGGCTAGCTCTATTTATAGAAGCCCTGGGCCTCTCCCCAAATAATGAGCGGGAAGGGAGCCAACAATTGGCCATTTTGAAGGGGAACATCTAGTACAATTTATCCTTACCAAAGGTGGTCTTCGGCTGCCAAAAGTACTGGTGATGACGCCGTCTTGGGCTCCACGGTGACCTCTGTCCTGCCGCTCTGCTGGTCTTGGTATCGTTGCACCAGAATGGTAACCTTTGCCTGATGCCTTGGCCTGTGCTTGCCCCCTTTGCACCAAAGGGGAAACAAGGACACTGTGCAGGCCGGCGCCCGCCTGGCGCCCGCCTGGTCTCGGTCGTCATGGCTTGCATCACGGGCTCCTCATGAGGTACCCCTGCCTTGATCTCTCCGCCTCCTCGCGAGCCTGCCTGATGAGGCTGCCTCTGAGGAAGCTTCCTATCGTCCGCCCTGCGAGGCATGGACCCTCGCGAGGGTCTTGAGTTTGAGCTGATGAAAATGGGCCGTGCTGGGCCCCCATTTGAGCCACACCGCAGGCCGCAGGCAGGCAAGTCTGGGGACCCCCGTTCCCAGAATCCCGACAGCAGCCCCCGGGTCCAAGGCGCGCCTGGGCTTGGCCTAGCAGGAAAGCGAAGAGGCAAGCGCGAAGCGCCGCGGGCCCTAATAGCCTGCGGCCTTGGGTGCCGCGTGGCAATTGATTGGACGTGGGCGACTACGCTTCCCCACGACGCCTCGGCGACCGCACGAATTGATAAGTCCCTGCATGCAGAGAAACCGATCATGATTACCTGCAATCGTGGTGCTTGGCAGTTGGCCTCCTCCGGCTATGAGTACGGTGCCGCGCGAGCCCCTTCAGCCCATCCCTTGTTGCTGCTCCATTTCTTCTTCTTGGCTACTCGCCGTCCCCATGGCCCCAAAGAGGTTCTCGGCCACGGAGAAAGGGAAGGCCCCCTAGGCTGGGCCTGACTCCCCCCTGGCTAAGAGCGGCCGATGCCGCCCTCACAAGTATTCCACGGTCCCCGTAGTGGCTTCCTGCGGCCATGGAGGCAGTTCCATGCGCGGTGGTGAGCGCCCGACCGCTGACGGGGGGCACGCCGTGGCTGTGCGCCCCCCTAGGCCACTCTTTCGCTCTACGGATGTGCTACCGGAGTTAATCGTGTGGCCAGCGGACCCAACTAGCACCCGACTTCAGCTGCCCCGTTTCTTCGTAGATGAACTGCCGGCCAGCGCCCGGTGTGGCTTCTGGCTCCAGGCGGATAGCTGCTGCAGCAGGGCCTCCTGGGCTTCGCTGGAAGTCTCCGTTTCTGGGAATGGGGCTCTGACACGCGGCTGGCAAACGTTTTCCTGTGCGCGCGGCCTGGGCCGGTGGTGCACCCTGTACTTCAAGTTTGATGGCGACGCCACCCTCTACGTGAGGGTGTTCGGGGAAGATGGTCGCCGTGCCGGGTGCTGCCTTGAAGACGACGACCGCGGCCGCCTACCCAGCCCCGGCGCTGACCAGGATGAAGATGGCGACTGGCGTACAGGCGGAGGTGCTCGGGGTTCGCTGAGCTTCGGCGACCCTCTCTAAGGCGGCAGCTCCTCTAGCGGTGGCCGCGACCAGCCCCCACGCCGTCGCGCCCGCCTGGGTGAAGGTAGCGGGTCAGCCCGCCGTCGCGCCCCGGTGAAGCGTGAGGAGGGATCCGCTTGAGCCCCAGGAGCAGCTCGAGCCTTCGCTGTGGGCTGGCGCAGGACGAATCGCGCCCGTTTTGTTTTCTTTCTTACCCTGCGCAAAAACAGAAAGTAATGTAGGGCCCCACGGGGGCATGTTAGAACTGCTGCTGTAACCATCGCGCTATTTCCGCTATTTCTGCGATGTGTTTCCGCGCCGCGCACCCATGTGGGGGAACTATTTTAGCTCGGTGGGGCTTGGCGCGGTCCTCGCCTCCCGAGGTCGTGGCCTCCTCGTGCGCTTCGTGGCCTGCAAGGATCAGTAGGAGGGGTAACTTACGGTCTTGGTTGTGGGGGCGATCGGCCCAGGTCCTGCGCTCGTGTCGCGATGCCCGTGGGGCACGGACTGGGAGGGGTGCTCCCGCAGAGGACTCGGATAGGAAAGCTCCAAACGATAGGGTCTGAAAACACTCGCGAGGGCGCCCGCGAACCTCCCTTGCGAGACTTGTGCGAGAGAAAACGAGGCAAGCGAGCGAGAAAGACAAAGAGTCAAGCCAGGAACGTCAGCAACTCCAATAAAACTTCAAATGGGAATAAACAAGCCAACTGCAGAAAGCAAATGGGAAAGCCGCGTCCGGCACCTATTCTAGTCTTCGACGTCTTCTCACCAGCGCGGAGGTAAGTGCTGCCACTTGGCGTGGGAGGGAGCCCCCGAGGCCCGAGGGCAGCACTCCGGAGACTCCGGGGCATGTACAGCCCCACTCATTATTACGTGAGAGTGTCACGGGTGGCGAGCTTCACAGGCATTCGCCTTCTTCATAGGCACCGTGCCTTTCCCAAAATGCAGCAGCTTCACAGGCATTCGCCTTCTTCACAGGCACCGAGCCTTTCCCAAAACGCAGCAGCTTCGCAGACATTCGCCTTCTTCATAGGCACCGGGCCTTTCCTAAAACGCAGCAGCTTCACACGCATTCACCTTCTTCACAGGCACCGGGCCTTTCCCAAAACATAGCAGCTTCACAGGCATTCGCCTTCTTCATAGGCATCGGGCCTTTCCTAGGCGCTAAGCCTCGCTCAGGGATAGAACCTCCGAAGATATTGAATGTTCCATGCGTTCTGGATGGGTACCCCTTCTGTGGTTTCGAAGCGCGCGGAGCCAGGCCTGGAAACATGAACAACCTTGAATGGGCCATCCCACATGGGAGAGAGCTTGTGCAGCCCCTCCCTGGAGAGAACCCGTCTGAGCACGAGATCCCCTACCTCAAGAGTTCTGGGGCGGATGTTACGACAGTGGTATCGTCGCAGCGCCTGTTGGTACCTTGCCGCTCGCAGCGCGGCTTCTCGGCGGCGTTCCTCCCTCAACACAAGATCCGTCCCCCGCATGGCGTCCTGCTGCGTCTCGTTGAACATCAGGACCGTGCGGAGTGACGCCTGACCTCGTGAGGGAGAACAGCCTCTGCTCCGTAGACGAGGAAGAACGGGGTCTCGCCATTCGGCTTGGTCGCAGTTGTGCGGATTGACCATAGCACGGACTAGAGCTGGTCGTACCAGCCCCTGCCGCAGGCCTCCAGCTTCTTCTTAAAGGTCCTGGCTTTCAGGCCCCTCGGGACCTCCGCGTTGGCTCGCTCGGCCTGGCCGTTGCTCCGGGGGTGTGCTACCGAAGCGTAGCATATCTGTGTTCCAAGGTTAGCACAGTACGTTTTGAAGAGATTACTGGTGAATTGCAAACCGTTGTCGGTGATGATGCGGTTGGGCACCCCAAATCGGCTCACGAGGCCCTTGATGAATTTGACCGCAGAGCCTGCCGGGATTGTGCGGACGGCTTCCACCTCAGCCCACTTGGTAAATTTGTCCATGACGACGTAGAGGTAGCGGTAGCCCCCGGGCGCCCGAGGAAACGGGCCCAGAATGTCCAGCCCCCAAACGGCGAACGGCCATGAGAGGGGTATAGTCTGTAGACCCCCCGCAGGCTGATGGATCTGCTTAGCGTGAAACTGGCAGACCTCGCAAGCCTTCACAAGCTCAATGGCGTCGTTGAGCACTGTGGGCTAATAGAATCCACTACGGAACGCCTTGCCGACGAGAGTCCATGACGACGAGTGGTGCCCGCAGTCTCCGCCGTGTATGTCTGCCAGTAGCTCCTTCCCTTGCTCTCGGGAGATGCAACGTAGGGACACGGCATTTGGTCGCTTCCTATAGAGCTCTCCATCCCCGATGCAATATGTCGTGGCCTGCCTTGCCACGCGCTCCGCTTCCTCCTCATTCTCCGGCAGAGTCCCTTGCATCAGGTAGTTCTTGAGCTCCGGGATCCAACACCCTTCCTGAGTGTCGGCGTTCTGGGAACGGGGGTCCCCAGACTTGCCTGCCTGCGGCCTGCGGCATGGCTCAAGTGGGGGCCCAGCGCGGCCCATCTTCATCAGCTCAAGCTCAAGACCCTCGCAAGGGGCCAAGCCTCGCGGGGCGGACGACAGGAAGCTTCCTCAGAGGCGGCCTCATCCGGCAGGCTCGTGAGGAGGCGGAGAGATCAAGGCAGGGGTACCTCGCGAGGAACCTATGACGAAAGCCATGACGATCGAGACTAGGCGGGCGCCAGCCAGGCGCTGGCCTGCGCAGTGTCCTTGTTTCCCCTTTGGTGCAAAGGGGCAAGCGCAGGCCAAGGCATCGGGCAAAGGTTGCCATTCCGGTGCAACAAGACCAAGACCAGCAGAGCGGCAGGACAGAGGTCACCGTGGAGCCCAAGACGGTGTCATCACCAGTGCTTTTGGCAGGAGAAGACCACCTTTGGTCAGGATAACTTGTACTACCTATTCCCCTTCAAAATGGCCAATTGTTGGCTCCCTTCCCGCTCATTATTTGGGGAGAGGCCCAGGGCCTCTATAAATAGAGCTAGCCACCACAAAGTCGAGGAAGAGAGGGAAAAACCCCAAGAACATCCAGGAGAGGAGAGATCTGGTAGAACCTAGCAGAGAGAGAGAGGCGACTGAACTCACCCTAGCAGTTCATCGCACCAGCTCAAGAACACCTCTCGCGAGGCTATTCTTCCTTTGTACTGTTCATCATCAGCCCCCTGAGGCAATCCACCACACCACACAGTGGAGTAGGGTATTACACCACAACGGTGGCCCGAACCAGTATTTCCAGCTTAGATCACACGAGGAGATTGGACGTACATCGGTAGGGGAGAGATCTCCGCGCGCACCCCAGGGTTCGAACCTCAAGGGTCTGCCGGAACCCGAAATCCGACATTTGGCGCGCCAGGTAGGGGTGCGCCCGAATCTTTCTTCCGCTGTTCACGTGTGATCTTCTGTCGTGTCCATGGCTGACACTCGTCGGGCTCGCGCTGAGCGCCGGGCTGCTCTCGCCACCCACATCGCCCAGACGGCGCCCGTCGGTGGACGTCCTCGTCGTTCCCCGTCGCCTGCCGCCAACGCCGCCACTGGCCCGGCGGGGAACGAGCAGCAGGCCTCCTCCCAGCATCCTTTGGTGCAGCGGGAGGGCCACACCGCCACACCGTCGCTGACTCCAGCCGCTTCATCATCCATGCCTGTCGCGCCCCCACGGACGCGCAAGCCACGCTGCTCTTGGCAAGAGAACTCTTGCACTACCGCCCCGTCGACGACCTCTATGAAGACTGGCTCGCCCGCATCACCGAGCTTGTCAGCGCCGCAGGGGGCTCCCCCTTGCCGTCCCTCTCGCTGCCTCGCCCTCCGTTCCGCGCGGGAGGAGAAGATCAAGAGGTGCCTCCACCACGTCCTCCCCAAGAAGGCGCCCTTGCTCCAAGGCACGCAGCCCCAGGGCGAGACCCTCCACATCAGGCGCCTGCGCAGCAAGAAAGGAGCTGCCAACAGATCCCTCATCCCCAAGAAGGTGCTCGCGCGCTCCCAGCGCCGGCGCGCCAAGATCGCGTCCCTGCACCTCCACCCCAAGACTCCGCTCTGCTCCAAGCGGCGGCGCGCGGTAATCCCCATGAGCAAGCCCAGTACTAGCAAAAGGCACCGGTGGCCGCAGCAGGCTACCGTGCCCTCACCCCCGAGTTACGTGGCGTCGCATGGCCAGGCAAGTTCAAGCCTGACCTACCCCCTCGCTACGATGGCACAGCGGACCCCGTAGAGTTCCTACAGCTCTACGAGCTGTGCATCGAAGCCGCCGATGGAGACGAAAGGGTCATGGCGAACTAGTTTCCCATGGCGCTCAAGGACGGGGCCCGCACCTGGCTCCTGAACCTGGCTCTTGGCACAATCTCCTCCTGGGACGAGGTGCGCACTCGCTTCATCGCCAACTTCTAGGGCACTCACGACCGGCCCCCGGCCGTGAGCGATCTGCGCCGCATCAAGCAGCAGCAATGGGAAACCCTGCAGAAATACATCCAGCGCTTCAACAACGCTCGCCTCAAGATCCCCAAGGTGACTGAAGAAGTCATCATCTCGGCCTTCTTTGATGGCGTACGTGACATCAAGATGAAGGAGGAGCTAGGAATCCATGAAGACTTGTGCACATCCCTGGAGCTGTTCAACTTGGCGACCAAGTGCACCAGGGCTGAGGAAGGGCGCCTTTCACTCCTCGAACTCCCGGCTGCCGACCCAGAAGAGAAGAAGCCCAAGGCCAAGGATGTGAAGCGCAAGGGGGCTGCCGTGCTTGCAGTGGAGCCAGACACCAAGCGAGGTAGGGATCAGCCTGAGTCATCCAAGGGCAGCTGGTACTGCGTGTACCACGACCTCCACACCCACAACACCAACGAATGTCAAGAGCTCAGGGCTGTGAGAGAAGGACGTGTCGGCCGACGCCCCGAGCGCAATGACATGAGCTATGGCTGAGGAGGAGGAAGAGGTGGCGGGCGATGGGAAGACCGTGGCCCTCGCCAAGGGTGGCGTGACCGACCTCGCGAGGATCACTGGCAGGACCAGCCTCGCGAGGGAGGCTGGAGAGATCAGCCTCGTGAGGATTGCCCTCGTGGCAACACAGGCCTTCCTCCTCTGTCGCCGCCGCCGAGGAGGAACGAAGACCAACATCAGGACGAGGGGGCTGGGGGCTTCCAGGAGCCGCGCGCAATTGCTTGCATCTTGGGTGGCGCGTAGGCCCCAGCCTCACAGCGCATCTTCAAGTAGTTTGCTCGCGCGGTGAATGCAGTCCTCCCCAAGCTTGAGGCCACGCGCCCTCTCAGGTGGTCTGCGTGCGCCATCATGTTCAGCTCAGCGGATCAGCTCAAGTGCGCGGCAACGGCCGGAGTCCTCCCAATGCTTTGCTCCCCAGTCATCAGCAATGTGCAGGTCACCAGGACCCTCATTGATGGCGGAGCAGGACTCAATGTCCTGTCCGCCGAGACGTTCGACAATCTCCAAGTGTCATACGATCAGCTTCAGCAAACCAAGCACTTCTAAGAAGTCACTGATGGTTCCACTGTTCCGATAGGGCAGGTTCGCCTTCCAGTCACCTTCGGGCAGCGCAACAACTACCGCACCGAGCTCATCGACTTCGACGTCGCCCACATCCGTCTACGATACAATGCCATCCTAGGGTACCCGGCCCTGGCCAAGTTCATGGCAGTGACTCACCATGGATACAATGTCCTCAAGATGCCAGGAAGCGGTGGAGTCATCACCGTACCCTGTGAAGAAAGGGACGCAGTGTGTTCACTTGAGCGCGTGTTCCAAGCCGCAGCAATCGAAGACCCGGACCGCAGAAACGGAAGACTTCCCGAAGCTACCCCCAAGAAGAAGAAGGCTTCGCCTGGCCCAAGCCATCAAGAGGCAGACGCCTCCGGAGGTGTTGGGTCAGGATCTGCGCCCAATCTTGGAGCGCCACCCTCTCTCGCATAGGAAGGCGCGCCCGGCGCCCTCCTCAGGCAGGGCTCGGGGGCTCTTTCTTGGAGAGCCACCGACTTTGCCAAGGTCGCGAGGGAGGCGCTCGGGCACCACTTGGAGGGGTGCTTCCAGGCATGTTTCCCTCAGGAAGATACAAGGCAAGGAAGACCAAACCCTCAGGAGTTCATCGCAAGCAACACTCAGGAGCTACAGGAGTCAAGATTCATGTGCGGCAGCCGCCGCTTGCCCGCCATGGCCCCATATCCAGGCGAGGATGGTGGGCTGCGCGTCTGCATCAACGTACCGGGCTCAACCGTGCCGCGTCTCAGGAGCGCCTCTGGCCTTCGCGCGCGGGGCATTGCGAGGATCCGCCTCACAGCTACGTTCGCATGCCTTTCGGCCTACCAAACGCGGTCGCCGCTCATCGGCGCCTGCTGAGGAGCATTCTAGAGGCTCAGGAGGTCAGGCATCGTGCGGTCCTGGCGGAGATGGAGATGGCTCTCGGAGACCCACCTGTGCCCCCGGAGCCTCCCGAGGCTCCTGGGCCTGGGGGCTCGTGAGGGTCGACGCCTTCATCGCGCATCGCTCACTTCTTCAAGACCACTTCATCTTCAACAGCACCAGGTGACATCTTTCTAAGTTCCGTTTTCAGCTGGGAGCGCCCACAGGGCCGCATCATTCCCAGGTCGCGTGGGTCCATCCCTGCGGCATGTATCTGTTTTGCTTATGCTCTTTACTTACCTCATCGGGGGCGCCCCTCGGGCTGCATCATCCCCGAGTTGCTCGGGCCTGGCCCAGTAGCGTTTGCTTTTCCTGCGTCTACTTAAAATGAATTTGCTCTTTCGCGCTTAATTGTCACCTGCTGCTTATCGCGGACTTCTCCGCTTTCATGCAAAGCACTTGCACGTTATAAGGGGGGTACCTGAGCATCGCGACTCATGGACTCCTACTGGCTCTCCAGCCCTCACCCCCTGGCCTTGACCCACGGCATCGTGACCTGTCATACCAGCGGTGGCTGAGCTAGCTCGAGGGCCGGGACCTGAGGACATAGAGCATTTGCATTCTAACCACCCTGCAGGAACACACCATTGATAAAGGCCCAGAGCCAGGCGCAATCCGCCTCGAGGTAGGGCCTCGTGAGTCCCGCGCTGGCTCACGAGTGCCCAGATACACCTCTCCTAGCCCTACCGTGTTGGCCACGTGTCAGGGCGGGGCTGTACATGCCCCGGGGGCTCCTCCCGGAGTGGAGACCCCTCCCACGTACTAGTGGAAGCACCATGCTCCGCGCTGGCTAACGACACTGCCGAGGAGCGGCTATGCCCGTACACATAGGGAAGCGCTATGCTCCGTGCTGGTGATAAACAACTGAGGGCGGCCCACAGCCGTACCAACCTCAGGGAGCCCAGAGCTCAGTGTCCGGCACCGTCGCAACGCCTCCCCTCAGGAGCGCCGCGCGAGGGGGCTGGACACGGGGGCTACGCCCGGGCCTCGCCCGAGCGCACGCCACCCAGCCAGGTCCCTCGGACCTGGTCGTCACGCGCCCCTCCCCGAGCGGAGCCAAGGTACGGAAACCTATTTGAACGTCAAGAGGGACTCCTGAGCATCGCAACTCAGGAGCCTAACTTGCCCTGTAGCCCCTCACTCCTTAGTCCCATCCTGGTTTTCGATCGGGGCTAACGCTGGGTGAGGTACGCACGGGGCCGGCCCTGCCAACGCAGAACGATCAATCCACTCCTCGTTCCCCCCTTTCCTACTTGTTGCTTGTGCATCAAGGGGGACTCCTGAGCATCGAGACTCAGGAGCCTAACTTGCCATGTAGCCCCTCACTCCTTAGTCCCGTCCTGGTTTCCGGTCGGGGCTAACACTGGGTGAGGTATGCGCGGGGCCGGGCCCTGCCGACGTAGAGCGTGAACAAGTAGGGGAGAAAAATGCAAATTCCAGGAAATTCAAAGCAAATATTACAAGCCATAGATTGTTTCACAATGCCAAACACAAGTTTAAACGCCTCCGCGAGGCATGGTGCGTGCTGCAGGAATAAAAATAGGACAAAAGCTGCGAAGGGATCACTCTTCAGTGGCGCCGCCTCCTGGGGCCGCGGAGCTGGCGGCACCGCGCCCGGGCAAGATGCTGATGGCGCGGAACCTCCCCACCAAAGCTTCGGCTCGGCCTTTCACGGCCTCAGCTGTAGCGGTGGCAAGGTCACCGCTCACGGGCTCCAGCAGGCTGTCAAGGTCGACGTTGGGGTCGTGCAGGTAGACGTGGCTGAGGACACACGTCAGTACCGCCGAAGACAGGGCATGCGCCTCGGCCTCGACCATGGGGCCAAGGCCGTCTACGACATTTTCAAGCGCACGGACCAGGAAGGGGAGCAGCTTGGCGGGGCCGTCCTCCGCGCCGGCCAGCGGATCCTCCAAGCCGCTCTCATAAAGCGTCTTCAGTGCGACACGAGCCCTCTTCTCCATCTTCGCGAAGGCCACCCGATCCTCCGCCAGGACCTTCGCCTTGGCGTCCAGTTCGACCCTCTCCGCCTGCAGCGACCGCTCCAGCGTCTCCAGTTCGCCGTGGCGGTCATCGAGCTTGGCGTTCCGGTCCTTGACGGCAGCCTCCCAAGCCTTCATCTCCTTCTCTTTCTCCTGGCGGCCGTGGACCTCCTTGGCGAGCTCGTCACGCAGGCCTCGCAGCTCGACCTCCAGCTCCTTGCAGCGAGCCTTGGCAGCCACAGCGTCGCCCAGGGCACCGTCGCGGGCGGCCTTGGCTTGGTTGGCGGCCTGTTTCTCCCCATCAGAGGTCGCCATGGCCTGGCTCAGCGCCGCGCGGACAGAGGCAGCAGAACGGGCCCAGCCAGAAGCTAGCTCCAGGCTCCCGTCCGCTAGGCGAGGGTCCGTGCTCAGAAGATCCTCCCGCAGCTGGCTCAGTTCGCTGGCAACCTGGTCCAGGACGGCGGTAGAGGAAGCAGAAGAAGCAGGAACCGGCGGAGCGGGCAAAGAAGACAGCGGCGTGATCACGGCTTGCCAGGAAGGAACCTCCTGGGCCTTGGATGCCCCGGCTGTAGCATCGAACACAGTCAACTCCAGGGTCAGCGGGTCCACGGGGGCTGACTCCTCGCCAAGGCGTCCCAGTCTGCCTCGCAAGGACGGTCGGACCAGGGAGGCGCGAGCCGCGCCATCTTCCTCCCCAGATGAAGGCACCGCCCCGGCAGATGGACTCGCCCCAAGCGGAGCCGCAGAAGCCCCTCTCAACCTCTTCGCCGCAGGCGCCGGCCTGTCAAGAGAATATTGACATCAAGCCTCGGCAGCAGAAACCAAGAAAAGCGGGAATCAAGCACTTACTGGTCGTCGCTCGCGGACTGAAGCAACTTTCGGACGAACTTGAAGCCCGAGAGCCTGCAGCTTGGGTCAGCCTCGGGAGGCACGGAAGCAGAAGCCACTTCGGGAGGGTTGGGGCTGGCTTCAGACCGCCCAAGAATCAGAGTGGACCCTGGGAGAACCAGCCCCGACCTTCCCTTCCTTGTGACCAAGGGAGAGTCCACCCCTCCTCGCCCGGCGCCAGCATCATCGTCATCCGGCATGGAGCGGAGGGCCCGAGACCTGAGCCAAGGGAAGGACTCCCCCGACTCCTCGCAAGTCACCTCGAAGACAGACTCTTCCTCCTCCGCCTCTTCTTCCTCCTCACTCTCACTGGAGCAGCCGGAGGACACGTCCACCATCGCCAGCGCCGCAAGATCCTCGGGAGCTACCGCGGGCACCAGCCCCTCACCGTTGAAGGTGGGCATGGCGTTCACCACCTGCTCCCAGTCGTCGCGAAGGAACAGGGGGACAGGGGCGCCCACCGGCTTCACCACGTCTCCCCCAACCAAGGAATGGAGGGCCGCGATCAGATTCTCGTCGGTCAGGGCCTCTGAGCTCAGGCGCAAGGCGGCGTCCGCTTCCCCAAGCCTGCACAACGGGAGCGAGCGCTCCTGGAGCGGAGCCACCTGGTGCTCCAAGAACTCCCTCAGGAGCGTGGCTCCAGTCAGCTTCGTCGTCCCCAAGTTGCTCGGCCTCAGGTCCGCGTCCATCCTCTTCAGCACCGCCTTCGCACTGGGGTCGACGAGCTCCGCGCGGGACCACGCGTCGACGGCCTTGGGCTGCCCCGTAGGCAGCACCAAACGGGGGTGGAGACGCCCAACATCCACCATGACCCACTTGCTCCGGAAGCCTTCGATCCTCTTCCCAGGCTTCGAGATGGCATTGGAATTGGAGTACGCGATGAAGCTCGCACATGCGGAGACATGGACACCAGAAACCCGGAGGGAAAAGTAGTGGCGCAGCAAGGCCACCGAGGGCTTTACCCCAACATGAGCCTCACAGTAGTAAGCAAAAATCGCCAGGAGAAGAACAGAGTTGGGGTGGAGGTGCAGAGCCTGCAAGTTGTACTAGCGGAGAACATCAAAGAAGAACTCAGAGAAAGGAGGCACCAGACCGGCGACAATGGCGCTCACAAAGAGCGGATAGAAGGTGCTCCCCTTGACTTCAGGCTGGTCTGAGTCGGCCTTGAGCACAGTCGCCCCCTTGCTGCCCGGCGCCATTGTCATCAGGCGCGTAAGGGCGAGGTTCTTCTCCGACAGGTTCAGGGAATCGAGGGCCGGTGAGTACCAGGCCTCGGTCGGGGACTTGTGAGGCGCCATGGCGTGCCAGATAAGAAGGATTGAGACAGATCTGGAGGATTTCAGAAGCAAGAAGGAGGAGAGCGAGGAAGGGGATGTGGAGCGAGGCGAATGAGAACAAGGCAAGTAAGTCAGGCCCGGGCACCTCTTTTGTCAGATGGACAGTTGCCGAGGTGTCGTGGGAAGCGCAGTCACCCACGTCCAATCAATCGCGACGCGACGCCCAAGGCCGCAGGCTTTGGGGCCCATGGCGCTTCGCGCTTGCCCCTTCGCTTCCCTGCTAGGCCAAGCCCGGGCGCGCCATGGGCCCGGGGGCTACTGTCGGCGTTCTGGGAACGGGGGAACCAAACGGATTAATCAAGAGTTATTGCCATATTACCTGGCCTAGATTTATTGGAAAGAAGCAATGGGGTTGCCTTGCTGTTTTCAGAGTTTGTCTTCTTATCTTCAATAGCCTGCACCAAATTAACACACTAGCATTGCTATCATCAGCCAGGTCAGATAATAGGAAAGCAACATTGACACAACGAATGTTTGGGCAACCAGACCACACCAGCATACACCAAATTAACACAATACGACACAACTATCATCAGCTAGGTAAGGTAATACGAAAGCAACATTGACACAATGAATGAATGGGCAACCAGAGCAGCACTACAATTCAGTAATGTGCATGATATGACATAGTACACTCATGCAGCTCAGTCTGCAAAACTACCAGTCAGTTTTCCTTACAAAAATCAACATTGTTGCCTACATTTTGCTACAACTAAATTTAGATCAGATAAAGGTTGGATTCACGCCGATTAACAAAATACATGCTGATGTAAAAATACAGTGATATACAACAGATACTTACATCAGCATTGGAGCATAGAGAATTCCCGCAAGATAATTTCCTCGAATACGATCCCAGTGCACATAATCTTCTATCATTTAACCTTATTTTCTAAAAGAGAGATGGGTAAGAAACATGTAGAAAATATGATTAGAATGCTATAAAATTTCATGATGTGAGGATACACACACGCTTCTTAGAATGGAGTTGACATATTTTTGCTGGACTGGAGCGGACTAGTTCTTTGGCCACTGGAATCTTCTTATTATCAGTAGGAGTTGGGTTTCTCTATGCTGGAGCAGTATCTATGAAAACTAGAGTTGGTTTACTATCTCCTGGCGTTTGGATCTTTTGCAAAGACCTGGTTTTTAACCCTTTAGATTCTAGCATAGCCGTCTTCCCCTTACATGCCTTATATAGAAGAATGGTGCTTCAATTATAAAACATGCTACAATAGAGAAGGAATAGGTACTGAAGAATAGAAAGGCATGACATATTAACATGTATTCCTTCCATCCGGAAATAAATGGATGGGTCTAGGCGTATTTCAGTTCTAGATACATCCATTTTTATCCATTTCTGCGGCATGTAATCTGGACAGAGGGAGTATGATGTAAGAGCTAGGGATACGACAGGACAACATTGTAAAAAAGTACTACTTGAATGTAAAACTGTATGCTAGCGGAATACATACATAAAATACTAAGGCAACATATGCGTGTATGATTGGGAAACTAAGATGGCATTGCAACAGACCACTAGAACAACACTTCAATGTAAAAAAGAACATGGTGTATGGTAGACAGATGAAGTACTGTCAGCGTTCTGGGAACGGGGGTCCCCAGACTTGCCTGCCTGCGGCCTGCGGCGTGGCTCAAGTGGGGGCCCAGCGCGGCCCATCTTCATCAGCTCAAGCTCAAGACACTCGCGAGGGGCCAAGCCTCGCGGGGCGGACGACAGGAAGCTTCCTCCGAGGCGGCCTCATTCGGCAGGCTCGTGAGGAGGCGGAGAGATCAAGCCAGGGGTACCTCGCGAGGAACCTGTGATGCAAGCCATGACGATTGAGACCAGGCGGGCGCCGGCCTGTGCAGTGTCCTTGCTTCCCCTTTGGTGCAAAGGGGGCAAACGCAGGCCAAGGCATTGGGCAAAGGTTGCCATTCCGGTGCAACAGGACCAAGACCAGCAGAGCAGCAGGACGGAGGTCACCGTGGAGCCCAAGACGGCGTCATGACCAGTGCTTTTGGCAAGCAAAGACCACCTTTGGTCAGGATAACTTGTACTACCTGTTCCCCTTCAAAATGGCCAATTGTTGGCGCCCTTCCCGCTCATTATTTGGGAAGAGGCCCAGGGCCTCTATAAATAGAGCTAGCCACCACAGAGTACAGGAAGAGAGGGAAAAAACCCAAGAACATCCACGAGAGGAGAGATCTGGTAGAACCCTAGCAGAGAGAGAGAGAGAGAGGCGACTGAACTCACCCTAGCAGTTCATCGCACCAGCTCAAGAACACCTCTCCCGAGTCTGTTCTTCCTTTGTACTGTTCATCATCAGCCCCCTGAGGCAATCCACCACACCACACACTAGAGTAGGGTATTACACCACAACGGTGGCCCGAACCAGTATAAACCTTGTGTCCCTTGTGTTGTTCGTTGTTTCCAGCTTAGATCACGCGAGGAGCTTGGACGTAGATCGGTAGGGGAGAGATCTCCGTGTGCACCCCAGTGTTTGAACCTCAAGGGTCTGCCAGAACCCCTACCTGGCGCGCCAAATGTCGGATTTCGGGTTCCGGCAGACCCTTGAGGTTTGAACTTACCTTTGTTCTCCTCGAGCTGCCTCTTGGCAAGGCCGAGCTCGTCCTTGGACCCTCTAAGGTCCTGCTTCAGTGCGGCGACCTCCGCAGTTAGTGCGACAGAGGCCAGCAGCGAAGCCTGCATACGCATATTGACATACTTATATTAGACTCCTGCGATATTGTTTGATCCTCCGTTCGGCTTTTCTTTGTGAACACCGAATAGAGCATCAGGGGCTACTGTCTATGCGGTAATATTTTCCCCATATTTCAAAAACTTACCTCAAAGCCTGTTAGAAGGCTGGCAAAGGCTTCAGTCAGTCCGCTCTTGGCGGACTGAACCTTCTGGACCACCGCACTCATAATAGTGCGGTGCTCTTCGTCGATGGAAGCGCTGCGAAGCACTCCCAGCAGATTGTCCGGTGCCTCTGGATGGACAGAGGTCACCGGCATAGGCGCCTTGCCCCTTTTGGAAGGAGGCCTCCTGCCCGAGTCTGGAACCACTGGGGGTTCCGGCGCAGTGTTCGGCTAAGAGCCGAACTCGGAGCCCTCGGGATCCTTGCTCCCTCTGCTCCCGGAGTCCGGAAGGTTGCCTTGAGGCGCCTCCGGGACTGTCTCCCCTCGACCCGGTGCCTCTTGAGACAATACCTTGGCATTGTCGGTAGGGCAAGGGGAGGTGACGATCGGAAGTGGATCGCTATCCATATCCCACGAGCCCAGGGAGCCGTCCGACGATACATCGATACGGGCTCGTGGCGGTCTGCATAGTCATAATTCGGCATTAGGAGAGGCAGTGCGACAAAGGTATGCTATGAGTTACTCTGGCATCCGAATACTTACGACTTCGCCAGGGGCTTGTCCCTGAGCAGCCACTCGTCTTCGCCTTCGGTGGCGGTGGTGGAGTAGTCCGGAAGGAGATTCCTTCCCTTCTTGGACCCTTCGCCCCCCCCCCCCCCGGTTGGGGCGGCCTTCCTTTTCTTGTCTACCCCGACTGGAGGGGAGCATCTTCATCTTCCTCCTCGTCTTCAGGGGAGGAGTGCATCGCGGAGTTATCGGATGATGAGTCCGATAACACCTGGCGTCGGGAACTCTTTCGGGTTCCCTTGGCCTTCTTGGTCTTCTCCGGCACCTTGTAAGGAGCCAGAGTCAGCATCTCTGTCAGGAGAGCGTCCGCAGTGTCTTCGGATAGAGGGGCCGGACAGTTAATCTGCCCCGACGTCTCCACCCAGTCCTGTAAAAGGCATGGAGCTCAGACCCCGCACATGGTTAAGCTAGGGGAAATAAATATCCTACCGGATGTATAGAACTCACCGAATGCGCTTGGCGCTTCGCGCTTAGCCCGCGGTCCTCGGTGAGGGAGGGAGGGACCTCGGCGCCCTTGAACAGCACCTTCCAGACGTCCTTGTGCGTCGTGTCGAAGAGCTCGCTCAGAGTCTGGTGCTGGGCCGGGTCGAACTCCCACAAGTTGAAGTCCCGTTGTTGGCACGGGAGTATCCGGCGGATGAGCATGACCTGGACTATGTTGACAAGCTTGAGCTTCTTGCCGACCATATTCCGGATACATTTCTGGAGTCCGTCCAGCTCTACTGACAAACCCCAGGACAGGCCCTTCTCTTTCCAGGAGGTGAGCCGCGTGGGGATTCCGGATCAAAACTTGGGGGCAGCCACCCATTTGGCGTCGTGCGGCTCGGTGATGTAGAACCACGCCAATTGCCACCCCTTTATGGTCTCCACGAGGGAGCCTTCGAGCCATATAACATTGGGCATCTTGCCCACCATGGCTCCGCCGCATTCTGCTTGTTGGCCTCCCACCACCTTCGGCTTGATATTGAAGGTCTTTAACCATAGGCCGAAGTGTGGCCCGATGCAGAGGAAAGCCTCACACATGACGATGAACGCCTAAATGTTGAGGATGAAGTTCGGAGCCAGATCATGGAAGTCCAGCCCGTAGTAGAACATGAGACCACGGACGAATGGATGGAGGGGAAACCCCAGTCCGCGGAGGAAGTGGTGGAGGAAGACTACCCTCTCGTGAGGTTCAGGGGTAGGAATGATCTGCCCCGCGGTGGGCAGCCGATGTGCGATGTTCGCGGCTAAGTATCTGGCTCCACGCAGCTTCTTGATGTGTCCCTCCATAATGGAGGAAGCCATCCATTTGCCTCCCACTCCGGACATGATTGGAGAAGGTTGAGGGGAAGGATGTGTACTTGGGCGTTGGATCTCGAGTGCGCAAGAATGGATGAGCAAGGAGGAAGAAGGCGAGGGTAGAAAAGGTGAGACCTTGTCCCTTTATAAGGGCGGACTAAACTATGCACCTCCACTAGCCAGGTAAAACTCGCTTATCCACCAAGCACCGTAATTGATGGTGCGGTTGGGTTACCCACGTCCGTATTGATGAGAATCCCGTAATAAGGGGAACGCGATCTCTGCTTTGACAAGAAGTGTCAAGAAACTGCCTCGCGTTATGTGCGGGGCTAGATAAAAAACAGTTTGAATAATCGCCGAGCCATGGCATGATGTCATGTTGCCTAAATGTGTCAGCAGATTAGATTTGTGGAAATATTATTCTCTCTACGGGGGTATGTGGAACTTATTTTGCAGGGTCGGACACTATCCTTTATTTGAACTCTTCTGTGGTATATCCGGAGGAGGAACCCGCCTTGCAATGCCGAAGACAACACTGTGCGCCGGACTCCTCATCATTGAAGCCTGGTTCAGGGGCTACTGAGGGAGTCCTGGATTAGGGGGTCTCCGGACAGCAGGACTATATCCTTTAGCCGGACTGTTGGACTATGAAGATACAAGATTGAAGACTTCGTCCCGTGTCCGGATGGGACTCTACTTGGCGTGGAAGGTAAGCTAGGCAATACGGATATGTATATCTCCTCCTTTGTAACGGACCTTATGTAACCCTAGCCCCCTCCGGTGTCTATATAAACCGGAGGGTTTAGTCCGTAGGACAACATACAATCATACCATAGGCTAGATTCTAGGGTTTAGCTCTCTGATCTCGTGGTAGATCAACTCTTGTAATACCCATATCATCAAGAATCAATCAAGCAGGACGTAGGGTTTTACCTCCATCAAGAGGGCCCGAACCTGGGTAAAACATCGTGTCCCCTGCCTCCTATTACCATCCGCCTTAGACGCACAGTTCGGAACCCCCTACCCGAGATCCGCCGGTTTTGACACCGACACCTGCCTTGATCTCTCCGCCTCCTCGCGAGCCTGCCGGATGAGGCCGCCTCTGAGGAAGCTTCCTGTCATCTGCCCCGTGAGGCTTGGCCCCTCGCAAGGGTCTTGAGCTTGAGCTGATGAAGATGGGCCGTGTTGTGCCCCCACTTGAGCCATGCCGCAAGCCGCAGGCAGGCAAGTCTGGGGACCCCCATTCCCAGAACACCGACACTGAGGCTCTAACGCCAGGAGCAGGCGTGCCCCTAAGGCTGGGCCATAGAACGGGGCTCCTGAGGTAGGCGGCTGAGGGAGCTCCTCCCTTGGTTGCGCCATGCTCGACAGTGGCGGCACCGCCGAGGGTTTGAAGAGCCGCTCCTCGAAGACGCCGGGCTCCTGAGGCAGCCACCTGGACACCCTCTTGGCAATGTCATCGGCCTCTTGATTGGTGCCGCGAGGCACATGCTGCACCTCTAGCCCCCAGAACTGTTTCTCCATCTTGCGAACCTCAGTGAGGTAGGCTTCCATGTGCTCGTCCTTTGGCTCGTATATCTTGTTGGAGAAGTTGACGAGGAGTTGCGAATCGCCCTTGATGACGAGGTGCTTTACCCCTAAGGCAATTGC